>NW_026652279.1:162908457-163289459 GCF_009828535.3 Hylobates moloch
AAAAAAAAAGATCCATTTAGTGTGGAAACAAGACAGTCAAATAGAGAACTTCAGTGACCAACACGCTTCCCAAGGAAAATCAAATTGACTATTTGAAAATGCACAGTCAGAGGAGACGAAATAACAAAGAATAAAAAGGAATAAGGCATGCCTACTAGATCTACAAAAACCTCAAAAAGGCAAATCTAATAGTTACTGGCCTTAAAGAGGAGAGACAGAGAGAGAGAGAGAGTAGGGTGGAGAGTTTGTTTAAAAGGATAATTACAGAGAACATCTTAAACCTAGAAAAAGTTATCAATACTCAAGTACAAGAAGGTTATAGAACACCAAGCAGATTTAACTCAAGACTACCTCAAGACATTGAATAATCAAACTCCCAAAGGTCAAAGGCAAAGAAAGAATCCTAATGCAGCAGAAGAAAAGAAACACATAACATATAATAGCACTCCAATACGTCTGGCAGCAGACTTCTCAGTGGAAACCTTACAGGACAGGAGAGTGGCATGACATGTTTAAAGTGCTGAAGGAAAAAAATGTTACCCTAGAATAGTATATCTAGAGAAAATATCCTCTGAACATGAAGGTGAAATAAAGACTTTGCAGACAAACAAAAGCTGAGGGATTTCATCAATCCCAGACCTGTCTTATAAGAAATGCTAAACGGAGTTCTTCAAAAGAAAAGGACATTAACAAGCAATAAGAAAACATCTGAGAAGAAACAATCTCATAAACAATCTAATGAAGTATCTTAAAGAAGAAGAAAAGCAAGAGCAAACCTGGCTGGGCGTGGTGGCTCATGCCTATAATCCCAGCACTTTCGGAGGCTGAGGTGGGTGGATCACCTGGCAGGTGGCACTCCTGACCTCAGGCCCTGAAACTACTAAAAGAAAACCTTGGGGAAATTCTCCAGGACATTCATCTGTGCAAAGATTCCTTGAGCAATACCTCAAAAGCACAGGTAACCAGAACAAAAATGAACAAATAGGATCACATCAAATTAAAATGCTTCTACACAGTAATGGAAACAATCAACAAAGTGAAGAGACAACCCACAGAATGGCAGAAAATATTTGCAAACGATCCATCTTACAAGGATTAACCAGAAGATACAAGGAGCTCAAACAACTCAATAAGAAAAAAATTGAATAATCTGATTACAAAATAGGCAAAATATCTGAATAGACATTTCTCAAAATAAGACATACAAATGACAAACAGGTATATGTAAAGGTGGTCCATATCATTCATTGATCAGAGAAATGCAAATCAAAACCACAATGAGATATCATCTCACTCCAGTTAAAATGACTAATATCCAAAAGACAGACAATAACAAATGCCACTAAAGATGTGGAGAAAAGGGTACCCTTGTACACTGTTGGTGGAAATGTGAATTATTACAACCACTATAGAGAAGAGTTTGGAGGTTCCTCAAAAAACTAAAAATAGAACTCCCATGTGATCCAGTAATCCCACTGATAGGCATATACCCAAAAGAAAGCAAAACAGTATATCAAAGAGATAACTTCATTTCCATGATTATTGCAGTACTGTTCACAATACCCACGATTTGAAAGCAATCTAAGTGTCCATCATCAGACGAATGAAGAAAATATGTATCTGTACACATTTAAATTCTAAGAGCAATATTTTGACAAAGGAACTAAACCAGTGAGTTTTCATGGAAAATAAGACAAATATGGTATATTTTTGTTAAATAAGGCATGTTTTTTAAAACAGGATTTAAATTTTTCCTCTGTAGACTGTAATACAAAGACTTATTTTCATATCTTATTTTCATGAATAATGCCATGAAGCCAAAACTACAACAAAGGTTAAGTCCAGTTGGTAACTGCTTCTCTAAGGACTGCGATCTTGTTTGCTAGAAAAAAAAAACAAAAAACAAAAAACAAAAAAAAAACACACATAAAAACATCACTGAAAGGTTTTCTAAGCTCATCTGAGGGAACAGGCTGCCATCCTATAACTTTAGCAGTGAAATAAGTCAGAGCTTAAACCAGCAACAAAATCAGCCAAACTACTTTCTCTCTAAATCATAGGTAAACATCACAGAAGGAGAAAAAGATGTTTAACAAATAACCAAACAAGAGTTATCTGCTACCCTTAGAAGCACGTGCATGCACATCGTGGGTGGAAAAATAACAGCACGACAAGGCAGAGAGAACCAGATCCAGATTGCAGGGCAGATTTAAACGTAGTGTCTTTGTGGATAAGCAAAGGAAAAGCTACCGAAGCCATTTTTTCATTATACATATAAATCACAGTAAAATGTGTCACAGGGAAGTTTCGCTTGATGATCCGATGCTTCAGCTATCTTCTGGGGGATACTCAATTTTAGATTGATGACAGTCATCTTTGCTTTATACTGGTCTCTCCCTGTTTATTATTTGTTTTACTTTTCCTCCCTCTTGGTATTTTTTATAATCATCATGTTAAGATTAAATAACAGAGCAAAAATCTTTCCTTCAAAAGCAACAGTAAACTGAGATTTATCACTGTCTTTCTTGGGTCCATTTGTATGAGCAATTTTTCCAGATGTAATAGAAAGTGATCCATTTACTTCCCCTTTTCTGCATCACTTCTTTTTCCATCGATGGTGAACAACTAGATATAAACACATCCTATCTTTCTCTACTCTTCATTTCTCCGTAGGAGATACCTACTGAGTAATGATATAGTGGCAGTTGTTTCTGTTTTTCATCTAACTATATAGGGATCTGGGAAATCGGAATAGGAGGAAGTCCAATTTTCGTCCTGAAAAATTGTAATAGACGCAATCTGCTGTTGGAGTGGTGGGAATTACACTCTCATGAACAGACTTACTATTGGCAAAACTATCAGGGCTGGAACAGCCGTTCCCCTCCAACCCCCTGCATACTAAAAGTAAATGGAAAATATAAATAGCATGGACTCTATTTATAGCACTGCAAAATAAGGAGGGAAATCATGAAAATTGAGAGGCAGAGCTCACTGCTGCCTTACATAGGATGCAAGTAAATACGGTATTTGTGAAAGAAGAACAGAAAATCACAAAGCAGGAAAAGGCAATGTATAAAGGCATTACAAGAGGCAGAGATAGAAGCGGGAGAGAAGATGGAATTTCAGGACACAAAATTGCCATTCTCATTGGAGATAGCAAAAAGTAGCATTAACTCTTGGGGAAAATTGGATCACTGATTTACAGAACAATCTTTAGAATCTTTCCCAGAAGTTATTTAAAATCAATAAAAATTGATTCGTAAACAATAAAGCAGAAAAGGATAAATAAAGGATGGAGGGCAAAATATCACTCTCAGAATTATGGGATTCATAAGGAATCATCAAGAACAAAAGTAGCAATTAATAGCCCACAGAAAGAAATATTTAACTAATAGAAATCATTTAATACAGGACCCTATGAGTTCTTAACAAATTTAATGATAGCCCTTCCCAGAATTCTACCAACACTGTCAACTAAGTAATATAGGATAAGGGAGTGTTATATACTGAATTTTAAGGAAAAACTTTTACAACTCATTAATCTTCCCACAGCCAAGTTGCTTTAACGTGTGAGGAAAACAGAAAGACTATTTTACATAAGAAAGGACTGGCAGCATATTATTCATTTACGCTTTTGTAAAAATTACCTGAAGCCTCACTCAAATGATAGAAAAAGAAAAACAAAGAAGTTAGGAAATAGAGAAATAGGATTGTAAACTGAGGTCTCAAAATCAAATGTCTTACTGGAGGAGGGCTAGTAATAGAAGGTGTAAATTGGCTGATGAATGGCAATAGAATGTGGTGGTATTTGTGGCAAACTGAAGAGTTCATGCCCCACCTAAAGGCATTGAAATGCAAATGCTGAAAATATATCTTACTTCTTACTGTATCTGTTGCCTCCACCTAGCCAGAGGCAGGCAGATCACTTGAGGTTAAGAGTTCGAGACCAGCCTGGCCAACATGGTGAAACCCCGTCTCTACTAAAAATACACACATACACAAAAATTAGCTGGGCGTAGTGGCATATACCTCTAGACCCAGCTACTCAGCAGGCTGAGGCAGGAGAATCATTTGAACCCAGAAGGCAGGGGTTGCAATGAGCTGAGATCATGCCACTGGACTCCAGTCTGGGTGACAGAGCAAAGCTCCATCTCAAAACAATGAATAAACAAAAATTAAATAAATTTTAATAAAAGATGATAGGCAGCACATTATTGCAGTGGTTTCTGAGTCTGTCCCTCCCCACACACGCCTATTCTAACATGCAGCAGACAGCAGGCCACAGCCTTCACCATATGCTTGCTATGGAATTTAGGAGCACCTTTGATGATGGATTAAAATAATCACAAGATTTGTTCTATTCCAGTGGTGCCAGCTAATAAAGCCCAACATTTATGTATAATTGGGACACTGTGCCAAGAAAGTTAAATTTATCCAATAAAACATATTTCCCCCTTTAAAGCTGTATAGAAAGGCATTGTTGCCAACTTCATTGCAAGGAAATTTTTCAAAACATTTGAAAATCAGTGACTCATTCGTTCCCTAAACCTTTTATTAGTTGACTAAGTCTTTCATGCTAATTGGGAAAAAGCAATAACAATCAAATGGAAGATCTCTCTGTCATGTAATTTTTATATCAAAGGCCTATGATTATACTTGCATTAACATGTTTAATACTCTGTATTTATAGTTGAACTGTGTAAAAATTAATGGAAAAAGAAAGACCAAGGCCTTGATCTGAGGGAGATGGGGGATTCCCTGGAGCTAAGGAAAGATCTTGATGACAGTTCTTTCCAACAGGGAAATAATAATTGTATTACTCTCAATAATAGTTGTATTATTCTCATTCGCTCCCTCTCTCTCTGCCCTTCCCAACAAGTCCGAGACAGTTTCACCAAAGAAGGAAGAGCTATCTTGTTTTTTTGAGACAGGGTCTTGCTGTGTCACCCAGGCTGGTGTGGAGTACAGTGGTGTATTCATGCTCACTGCAGCTTCAACCTCCTGGGCTTGAGCATTCCTAACACCTCAGCCTCCAAGTAGGTGGGATTACAAGTGTGCACCACCATATCTGGCAATTTAAAAAAATTTTTTTTTTGTAGATATGGGGTCTCACTATGTTGCCCGGGCTGGTCTCAAACTTCTGGACTCACTCTATCTTCCTTCATTGGCCTCCAAAGTGC
Organism: Hylobates moloch; assembly: GCF_009828535.3. Taxonomy (NCBI): domain Eukaryota; kingdom Metazoa; phylum Chordata; class Mammalia; order Primates; family Hylobatidae; genus Hylobates; species Hylobates moloch. The sequence continues at coordinate 162,913,638 of NW_026652279.1, forward strand.
TAGGATTATAGGCATGAGCCACCATGCCCAGCAGCACTATTCTTTATGAGCTCCAGGTTTACACATTTGCTCCTGGGAGGAAAATAGCATATTCTTTCACCCAACTCCCTACCTGGGGAGTATTCTTCTGAACCATGACTCTCAGATATTGACACCTGGAAAAATACAACTATTCATTAAACAAGTTTTGAATTCCTAACATGTGGCAGGTGTCATGTTAGACACTGGAAACACAACTGTAAACTAGATAGATTTAGTTTACATCTTCACAAAATAATGAAGTAAAGGGAATACTTCTAAACATTTTACGAGGCCACCATTAGCCTGATATAAAAGCTAGAAAACAACACTACAAGAAAAGAAAGTTACAGGCCAATATCCCCGATGAACACAGATGCAAAAATCCTCAACAAAATAATACCAAATCAAATTCAACAGCACATTAAAAGGATTATTCACCATGATCAAGTGCAGTTTATCCCAGGGATGTGAACATAGTTAACATAAAAACATGATCCACCAAATTAGTGGAATGAAGGATAAAAACCATATGATCATCTCAATAGATGCTGAAAAAGTACTTGAAAAAATTCAACATTCTCTTATGATAACAATTCTTAATAAATTAGATATAGAGAGAATGTCTCAAAACAAAAAAGGCTATATATGGCAAGCCCACAGCTAACATTGTACTCAGCAGGGAAAAGCTGAAAGCTTTTCTTCTGAGATCAGGAACAAGACAATGATGCCCACTCTTCTCAGTTCTATTCAACAAAGTACTGGAAGTCCTAGGCAGAGCAATTAGGCAAGGGAAAGAAATGAAAGGCATCCAAAACGGAGACGAAAAAGTTAAATCATCCCTGTTTGCAGATGACACATTCACAAATATTAAAAACTCTAAAGATGTCACCAGAAAACTGTTGGAACTAATAATTTGGTATAATTGCAAAGCACAAAATCAACATACAAAAATCAGTAGAATGTCTATATGCTAACTAGGAACTATCAAAAAAAGAAATCAAGAAAGCAGTTCTACTTACAATTGCTCCAAAAAACATAAAATACAATTACCTACTGCACAATGAAATTTTGGTTAATGACAGAAAACATATGAGACAGTCGCCCTGTAAGATTATAATCAAGCTGAAAAATTCCTATCATCTTAGCACAATGTATTTCTCATGTGTTTGTGGTGACTCTGGTGTAAACAAAGCTACTGTGCTGCCAGTCATCTAAAATATATAACACATGCAATTATGTACAGCACATAATACTTGATAATTATAAAAACAACTGTTATTTGGCTTATGGATTTACTATTTATCCAACTGGCTTGTGGATTTACTGTACGGTACACTTTATCATTATTTTAGAGTGTACTCCTACCTATAATAGACAAGTTAACTGTAGAACAGCCTCAGGGGAGTCCTTTGGGAGGTCTTCCAGAAGAAGGCATTGTTATCATAGGAGATCACAGTTCCATGCGTGTGATTGCTCCTGAAAACTTTCCAGTGGGACAAGATGTGGAAGTGGAACACAGTGATATTGAAGATCCTGACCCTGTATATGCCTAGGCTAATATGTTTCCATCTTAGTTCTTAACAAAAACATTTAAAAAGTAAAAAAAGTAAATGAATAAATTCTAGAAAAAAGCTTACAGAATAAGAATATAAGGAAAAAATATTTTTATAGAGCTGTGCAATGTGTTTGTGGTTTAAGCTAAGTGTTATTACAGAAGAGTCAAAAATTTAAAAATAACAAAAATTTTATGAAGTAAAAAAGTTATAGTAAGATAAGGTTAATTCGTTATTACAGAAAAATATTTATTTTTAATAAATGTAGTGTAACCTATGTGTACAGTGATTATGAATCTACAGTAGTATGTCCTAGGCCTTCACATCCACTCACCACTCACTGACTTACCCAGAACAACTTCCAGTCTTGCAAGCCCCATTCATGGTAAGTGCCCTATGCAGGTGTATCACTTTTTAATCTTTTATACCATATTTTAATGTACCTTTTCTATGATTAGGTATGCTTAGATACACAATTACTTAACACTGTGTTACAATTACCCAGAGTATTCAGTACAGGCATATGTTGTACAGGTTTGTGGCCTAGAAGCAACAGGCTATGCCACATAGCAAAGGTGTATGGTAGGCTATACCATCTAGGCTTCTGTAAGTATTCTCTGTGATGTTTGTACAAAGATGAAATTGTCTAATGACACATTTCTCAGAACATATCCCCATTGTTAAGCAACATACAACTGTTTTGGGGAAAAAACTTAACCAAGGAGGTTAAATATTTGTACACTGAAAAACTGTAAAACATTGATGAAAAAAATTGAAGACACAAATAAGTGGAACAGTATCCCACGAACATGGATTGGAAAAATTAATATCGTTAAAATGTCCATACTTTACAAAGCAATCTCTATCAAAATGACAATTTTCACAGAAATATCCAAAAAAATCTTAAAATCTGTATGGAACCACAAAAGATCCCTGAATAACCAAAGAAATATTGAGCAAAAGGAACAAAGCTGGAGCCATCACATTACCTGACTTCAAAGCATACCACAGAGCTATAGTGATTAAAACGCATGGTACTATCACATAGAGTAATAGAACAGACACATACATCAATGGAACAGAATATAGAGCATAGAAATAAAACCACATATTTATAGTCAATTGAGGACGAAGATGTCAATAACACACAATGGAGAATGAACAGTCTTTTCATAAATAGTGTTGGAACAACTGGATACCCACATGCAGAAGGATAAAATTAGATTCTTATCTCACGCCATATACAAAAATCAGCTCAAAATGGAAGAGTTAACCTAATAAGTCTTAAACATTTAAATGTATGACACGAGTTGTAAACCACTAGAAGAAAACATAGAAAAAAAGCTCTGTGACATTGCTCTGGGCAATAACATTTTGGATATAAAGCCAAAAGCACAGGCAACAAAAACAAAAGACAAATGGGATTATATCAAACTAAAAAGCTTCTGTACAGTAAGGGAACAATCAATGGAGTGAAGAGACAGTCTGTGAAATGGGAGAAAATATATGTAAATGCATTTGATAAGGGGTTAATATCTAAGATACACAAGGAACTCATATACCTCAGTAGTAACAAAAGAATGCAATTCTTAAAAACAGGTAAAGGATATGAACAGTTATCTCTCAAAGGGAGATATACATGGCTAACAGGTATATGAAAAATGTTCAACATCAGTAATTATCAGGAAAATGCAAACTAAAATCACAATGAGATATCACCACACACCTATTTTGGTGATCAAAAAGATAAAAGATAACAAATGTTGGCAAGGATGTAGAAAAGAGAAAACTCTTCCACTGTGTTGGAAGGAATGTAAATGAATAGAGCTTTTATGGAAGACAATATGGAGGTTCCACAAAAAATTAAAAATAGAACTATCACATGACCCAGCAATCCCACTACTGGGTCTGTATCCAAAGGAAATTAAATCAGTATGTCAAAGAGATATCTGCTCTCCCATGTTTACTGCAGCATTGTTCACAATAGCCAAAATATGAAATCTACCTAAGTACCCATGAACGAATGAATGGATTTTTTAAATGTGGTATATATGCACAATGGAGTATTATTAAGCCTTAAAAATGAAGGAAATCTTGCATTTGCAACAACATGGATGAACCTGGAAGACATTTATATTAAGTGAAATAAGTGAGGTTAAGAAAAACAAATACTGCATGGACTCATTCATATGGGGAATCTTGAAAAATAAAAGCCACAGAGGTTGAGAGCATAATAATGGTGGTTTCCAGGGGTATGGGGTGGGGGCTCAGAAGATTTTGGTCAAAGGACACAAAATTTCAATTCAATAGAAAAAATAAATTCAAGAAATCTATTGTCCAATATGGTAACTATAGTTGATAACTATGTATTATATTCTTGAAAGTTTCAATATATTTTAAGGAGTTCTCACCACAAAAATAAGTATGTGAGGTGATGCAGATATTAATAAGATTGATTTAACCATTCCACAATGTATACATATTTCAAAACACCATGATGAACACTATAAAAACATACAGTTTTGTCAACTAAAAACAAGTAAAACAATACACACAAAAAATAAAAAACTTACAGTCTAGAGAAAAGACTGATAAGACTAAAAAGTGTGATTATAATACTATGAATATGTGCAATCTGTATTGTAATGCAGGATGCTACAGGACTCTTACGAAGACATCTAGCCCAATGAAGCAGGTATCAGGGGAGGCTTCTCATCCAACTGCACTATGGAAGATGAACAGAGGGGTAGGATTTGGGGCTGCAGAGGGATGGAAGTTCATAGAGACCCAGCAGTTGGAGACAATGTAGCGCAGCTATAGAGAGTTAAAAGCTGGAGGAATGGTGAGCCATGACGTTGGAAACTCTCGACATATATTAAGAACTCAAACTTCCTTCTCTCTGGTTAAATGGGGAAAGCTAGCAAAGAGTTTTAAGGAAGAATATAACCTGATCACATTCACCTTTTAGAAAGAGTTCTACATTCATGGTGTAGAGAAAGAAGTGGCAAGGCTGAACTCTGAGAAACACGGTGGCTAGAATCTGGGTAAGAGGTCCTGTGGACAATGGGAAGTAGCTGTGAGAACAGTGGAGGATATAGAAATGGTCAGGAAAAAATCCCAACAGACTTGGTGGTTCTTCAGATAGTGTTGGATTTTGGTTGCAGTCAGAGCTGTCTCTGTCCTCATGTTCCTCAGAGCTGAAGTCTTTGCTGATGGTCACCCAGGGAGCCCTTAGGTAGTTAATTTTAGTGGCCAGTTTTATTTTCACCATCAGTCTTTTCCCCAGAGACACACAGGATCTCTGCCACTGGCTCCTGTCTTACCATGCTCTCGTTTTTGTTAAATTCTTTCTTCCCTAGCACCAACTTAGTGCCCTTCAAAAGTCCATGTTTAAAATTTATGCTTTTTCTACAGAATGAAATAGTTTACTCTGAACTTTCAGGAAGTCATGGAAAAAGAGAGTTTGCACATTTGCTTTCACAGAGGAAATCATATTAAAGTTAAAAAATAAGTTATTGATCTATTCAATAAATATGTATTTATTTACTTTTATTATTTATTTATCTTTAGAGACAGAATCTCATTCTGTTGCCCAGGCTGTCCTTGAACTCTGAACTTCAAGTGATCCTCCTGCCTCAATCTCCCAAAATTCTGGGATTACAGGTGTGAGCTACCATGTCCAGACTCAATAAATATTTATTAAGTGTCTTTTATGGGCCATGTACCATCCATGATACCGGGGCACAGCAGTGAACAAAACATAGAGAGTCTGTGTCCATGCAGCTCGTTCTTCAGGGAGGAAACAGACTCTGTACACCACAAATACTATACGTACACACAGACTACATATACACACGTACATATAGATAGATGTGTCAACATATATTAAGTCTGATGGTGATAAGAGGGAAGGCATTGTTACAGTGTGCCAGGGGAAAAGACTCATTATAAAGACGACCTTTGAGCAAAGACCTAAAGAATATAAAAGAGGAAACACAGATATCTGGGAGAAAAGTAGTCTGCAAGTAGGATCAATAAGTGGTGCCTTGCCTGGCATGTATGAGACATGGCCAGTAGACCATAATAGCTGGAGCAGAGTGAGCAAGAGGAAGAAGCTGGGAGATGCATTCATGACGCACCAGGCAAGGATGGGGTGGGAGGGAAGAAGATTGCACAAACTTGCCTCTTCTTTTCATTGACTTGGGAAGCCACTGGAGTGTCTGTGTAGAGGCCTGATACCATTTGACTTGAGTATTAACAGGCTCATCCTGGTTTCTACTTAAAGAAAAGATTGTAGGAGGGTAAGGTAGAAACCAAAAGACCAGTTAGCAAGCTTTTGCATCCAGGAGAAGATGGTGACTTGGGCTGGAGTTATGCAGTGGAGGTGGTGAGCAGTTGTCACGTTCTGGTTATGTTTTGATGAAATGTCTACAGATTTTGCTGAAAGAACCAGGGTGGGTGTCAGCGATGTCAAGGATGATTCCCAGGTTTGGTGCTGCAGTTTGCTTAGACAAGTCTTAGACAAGCCTTTTAGATGAGTCTGCTGGGGCCATCCTCAATTCCTCCAAATATGCTTTCTCACCCTTTGACTGCTGGTTCTCCTGCTAGCCATTTTCTCCTTTTAAGATGAGGATATTTAATAATCACTCTCTTGATTCTCTACCCATCTTCTTCTAAAAATCAACCATCCAGTTTCCAAATGTGTAAAATGTGTGGGAAAATCAAGCTATTTTTAAAAGTGCTGTAAGTGATTACAACCTAAAAGGATAAATGTTGGTGTTTTGTCTACACAGCCTCTCTTCCTCCCTCCAGAACTAATTGTCAATGTAGATAGCAGAATGAGGATTAGCTGGGCTCCAGAAGAGTTCATCATGTTCTGTGGGAATAATCTAATTTACCCACATTTGTGAAAAGTACATTTATTAGATTTGTCATATCGTGCCATTGAATTAAAGACCAACTAACATTTGCCTCTCAGCAGAAAGCTATGGAGACTAAGCATCAGTAGACTACCCAGGGGAAGCCACTAGGCAACCAAGACCACAGAGGACTTCCTCCAGCAAAGAGGCGATGACCCATTCCTTTGCATGAGGGATGTTGGGATGTTCTAATAAATGTATTTGGCGTGAAACCATCTTCTCACATTCAAGGACCATTAGAAACATTTTAAAGAGAAGGTTGAAATAGCAGGAGGCAAAATAGTAAATCATGTAAAAAACAAACCATAAAAGATACCTGAATTAATGTACTTGAGAATGAGGAAGGCTTCTCCTTCTATTTGGCTAAAGTGAAATTGTTGCTCTTCTTGGCCATTCATTCAGCCAAAGCATAATCCTTAAACCAAGTAAAAAACAGAATTGCATCATCTTGCCTTCGGGTACAGATTCCTTGAAACTCTGAGTAGATACCTGAGGTGTTTAAGAATGTATCAAAACCTTCAGGTAAAGGAATAACACTCTGATTATAGGGTGTAGGCATCAACTAGCGAGGAAGACATGTTGGAGGATACCAATAAATGTTCAGGACATTTAACATTTTCCTTTGCCTTTACTCTGGTTGTGATGTTTTGGTCACGGCCACTGAACACTCATCGACCTTCCCACTGGCTTTGGTCAAAATATCCCCAATGATATTCTCTACCATTTCCTGAATCTTTCACATAATGCAAAGATTTTCATCCTTGCTCTTTTTAAAAAAAAAAAAATTGTGGCCTTATTGTCAATTGGAATAGATACTCATCCTCTGACATTTTATGAGTTTAAGATTCTCATTAGTTATATAATTATCTTATGTATTTTATTTACATTACTATGATATGTGTTTTTGTCCTCCATGTAGAACTACAAACTCTTTATATCTAGGGATAATATCTAGTTGGTAAAATGCGCCAAAACTTTTAGGTAGCGTTATGCAGATGTCTATATTGAGAACATTAATGATAAAAATTGTAAAAGCAAAAGCAGAATGAGTTTCCAAGTGTAAAATTATGATTCAGATTTAGTTTCTATAAATGGAATCATACCAATACAGCAATATTTTGTTTCAACTAAAATTTCTTAAGTAACAAACTTTTAAAATTAGCTATAATTATTTAAGCAGTCAAAACAAACAGGGAAGCCAAAAATTCCATATCAGGATGTTACGAATTTACCCATTCTGACATTACTATACAGGAGCTGTATTTAAAATTACTTCTAAGAAATTCATGATGCAATTTCCAAATGGAAAATAGTCAAAAAAAAGACTACAACATTTTGTCAACAGCACTCTAAAGAGGTCCTGATGCAGATAACTGTGAATTATTGTGAAATTCTATTACCTCATAGAAGGGGCTTAACAGAAAATAAAAATAATACAGTGTACTTTAGTTCAGTTGGCATTTGCCAAGCTCTCTAACACAGCTATTCCTTAGCATTATAAAAAAAAAAACTCTAAGCCATGCCTTCTCTTGTTAGCTTGTATTCAGTATAGAAGAGAAAGCAGTGATAACATAATATAGAACTGGCATTCTCCAAATGACTTTAATCCATCTTCCCAAAGACTAGTTCTCATTAATTTCAATAACCAGAGTCACAACCAGAAAATCAACAACCGCAACAAAAATGGATAAACAGTGACTTAAATGATGTGTTCTGAACCTTGTAAAATGCAAAACTGAAATATACAAAAAATTAAAATGGGGCCAACAGTTGACATGAAAATAGATGCATACATTCCCATACCTTGACTAAGTAAAATATTCCAAACTCAAATTAATGGGTCATCTCTAAAGAGCACTTTAGTAACTCATTTAATAATTTGAATGAACCAATTTTTCTATACAATCATTTGCTTTGGTTCTTTCATCCAGCTTCCACAACCATCCATCTAACAAAGCCAAGAAACCTGGAGTGTTCCTTGATATCTTTCTATCTCTCCATTTCACAACTAAATTCCTCAGCACATTTTGTCTACTCTACCTTCAAATATTTTAGAGCTACTTACATGACCACCATTGCTATCACCTTGGTCCAAGCTTCCATCATCTTTTATGTGGATAGCTGCAAAAGCTTCATGGTCTCTCTGTTCCATCCTTGTTTTCCTCCAGCCTATTCTCAACTCTGCAGCCTTTCAAAATCTGAGGACTGAACTCTGACCGTTTTTTTTCTTCTTGCCCCGATTTCTTTCTAAGGGGGCTGGGGAATTATGTCTTACAAACCATAATATCTCATTAAGTGTTGGGGTTTTTTAAAATTAACCCAATATAACGTGGCTTACTTTCCAACCTGACTGGTATAGCATTAAATGACAGAGAGTAGACCCCCTTACCTTAAGCATTCCTTTCTACTGATGCCTCAAGTCTTTAGACAAAGCTTAGCTCTGACAACCAATTGCCAACGAAAGAAGCTCTAAAACCCACTGACAACTTATAAGGCTGTGCTTCAACATGCTTTCCCTTTTCAGGCTGAACCAATGTATACCTTTCCTGTATCAATTTATGATTTTACCTGCATTTGCAGTCTCCCTGGAATGTATAAAGCTAAACTGTAAGCCAACTGCCGCGGGCACACTTTCTTGTGCTCTCTTGAAACTGTTTCCACAGGTCATGGTCACTCATTGGCTCAGAATAAACCTCTTTAAATATTTTGGCAGAATTTGGATTTTTCATCATTAAATCTAAGGCAATTGGTCATTTATTTCTTCAAAATTATGAAATTGAAGAAATAGTGTCCCATTTTGCTTAAAGTAAAAGCCAAAATCTCTGTAACCTTGAAGCCCTATAAGATTAGTCTCTCTTATCTCTGAGTTCATCTCCTAATTCTCTACTTTTCCCTCTTGTAACTGGCCTTTTTTTTTCTCATAAATTATATCTCATCTTGAAGCCTTTGCTCAAGGCACCTCTCATCCTGGAATGGGCTTTTCTCATATTCAGGGGGTTAAGTCCCTCATAATTGCTAAATGTTTACTTAGTATTATCTTCCTACTGAGGCTCACCCTATTTAAAATGGAACTTCCCACACATTTCCTAACCTCTAACTCTGTTTCTTTATCTTTCTTTTGCACTCATGATTTTTTAAGATACTCTATTGTAATTGTTCTTGCCTTACTAGAATATCAACTCCATTTTGGTAAGATGTTTTGGTCTATTTTGCTTCACAGACATATCCCCCAGCACAAAAAAACTAGTTACTGGTAAATATTTGTTCAAAAAAATTCAGTGAATAAAGGAATAAATTACTATTCTTTCTTTCATTTAGCTTTCTTACTAACAAGACATTTTTTATTCCATACTTTCCTTTCCTTTTATAATAGAGACTCAGGGAGAAACCTTGTGTGAACTACTCATTAAAATGATTACCATTATCTGCTAATCATTTCAGGATAGGACATACAATTAAGGTCGGTTCTGGCATGGAGAAATATTATTATAATAATAACACAAATTATACATTGTCAAAGGAAGCAAGTTGTTGAGGCAATCACAGAAGGAAAAGAATAAAAACGCCAGCAACAGGATGACTTTAAAGATGTATTTCCAGATAACTTGTATTCCCTCATGATCAGCACAAGTGAAGTGCACTGATGGAACAGAGCCTCCTTGCCCAGGTATGAATTTTCTCATTAACATGGTAGATGAAGTGCTTTGTTAAGTGAAATAATTGTGATACTCCTTACTACAAAAGCAAAACTGTCAGAAATGGCTCCCAAAACCCTTATTTATAACTGATTTTCAATGTCTCCTACTATCACAAGTTTTGGTCTTTATTCTTTAGGTGAAAAGTTCCCCCACAACTCCCAGCCGTTATCGTTTGACTGTCCCTGAAATTATCTTAGGAAATATCATTGATCAAATTTGAAACAGAGCAAAGTTAAACAGGGACGTTAACAACGAGTATAATTGGCCTTAACATTTACCACCTTTCCTCTGCCCCCTTTGTGTGATACATGCTCTACATACTTTTTTTGATCAGTAAAATTCACTTCTATTTAGACTAAAGCTAAGTTTTTCTCTTTCCCTTTCCCTTTTTCTTCCCCCACCTCCTGTGTGTATGTGCTGGTGGGGGAGGGGGACGAAGGAAGAGCTGAGCTACAAAATCAGCTCCAGGTATGTGCCAGGCATTGTACTTAATCCAAGTTCATTGAATCTGAAAACAATCCTAAAATGAAGATTCCCTCACCCCAAATCCCTCAACTGGTAAATGCTAGAGAAATAACTTGGTCTAAGTTTAGCAATTTAAATTTTTATATTATTTTTCTAAATCAATTTATTGTTCCTGTTGGAAACAATGGGGGTGATGTCGATCAATTTTCTGGTTAATTATTTTTATTTATTTATTTTTTTTTTTTTTGAGACGGAGTCTCGCTCTGTCGCCCAGGCTGGAGTGCAGTGGCGCGATCTCGGCTCACTGCAAGCTCCGCCTCCCGGGTTCACGCCATTCTCCTGCCTCAGCCTCTCCAAGTAGCTGGGACTACAGGCGCCCGCCACCACGCCCGGCTAAGTTTTTGTATTTTTAGTAGAGACGGGGTTTCACCGTGGTCTCGATCTCCTAACCTCGTGATCCACCCGCCTCGGCCTCCCAAAGTGCTGGGATTACAAGCGTGAGCCACCGCGCCCGGCTTCTGGTTAATTATTAAGAAGATAATTCTAATGGAATAAACAGTGACTATGGCAATATTTAGCAATGGAAGACATAGGCCATTTCCTAATTTGATTTCCAAAACAATAAAACCGATTTCACTAATTTCTCTGATAATGTATTATCCTGGAGAGTTAATAACTTATTTTTATTAAGGTGAGAATAAATGTACTCAGGTACACAGGTGGGAGAAAAAGCTCATATATCCAATTAACTGATAATGAAACCAATCATTTAACTTCTTTGGCTGTTGGAAAGTCAGAGGTGCTAAAACCAAATTTTCTCAGTCCCTTAAGATGGACTGAAAGTCCTCAAGCAAAAATCACTCTGCCTCATATATGGAGGAAAATCTGAAGACAAAGGAATAAGGCATCTTAAGTTCTACTCTTGGAATTTTAAGTTGCTGTCTTGAAAACCAAGCCTCTGATATTTTCTTAGCTATATTAAATTGCAGGTAAAAATAAATGGCTATTTAGCATGTGTTTACTATCCAAGGTCCATAGAGCAAGCAAAAGGACAGGCCACTGCTTTTAAAACCCATGTAGGGATTAATTAACAGAAGGGCACTAGCTAGCAAGTTATGCTAAATGACAAGTCTTGATTAAAAGCTAAAAACAATGCTTATTTCAAACCTAACTTCCTGGTCTATAGTTACTCTCAACTTTAAATGCAATTTGCTAATTTCAACTCCAATTACACATATGCCCTTAGGGTTAAGAAGTGCTTCCATCATGCCTGTAATCCCAGCACTTTGGGAGGCCGAGGCGGGCGGATCACGAGGTCAGGAGATAGAGACCATCCTAGCTAACACAGTGAAACTGTCTCTACTAAAAATACAAAATATTAGCCCGGCATGGTGGCGGGCACCTGTAGTCCCAGCTACTCGGGAGGCTGAGGCAGGAGAATGGCGTGAACCCAGGAGGCGGAGCTTGCAGTGAGCCGAGAGGGAGCCACTGCACTCCAGCCTGAGCGACAGAGTGAGACTCCATCTCAAAAAAAAAAAAAAAAAAAGAAGTGCTTCCGACCTTATTTTATCAAAGCCTTTCATTTTCCAAATGAGAATTTAAGGTATTTTCTCAATAAAATTTTTATAAAACAAAAAACCCAGATGTTTTTAATCTCAGAATCTGAGGATCACATATGCTAGAACCGCCATACAGTAGACAAAGAATTAGTTTTTCCTTTCCTCTTATTCTGTATTTCAGACCCAAATAATCTACCCAATTTAGAAGGGGAAAGATATTCATTTTTCTTAATGTGTGATGGAATTTCAATATGTATAATCATAACTTCTTTGAAGATGGGATGGCACACATAGAACTGTGCATTAGGCTTTTAAAACTTTCCAAGATTACGTAGAGTGGGTAAAGACAATTGAGATAGGAGGCAGTCTGATGATGTGGAGTGAATTGGGAATCACAGCATTCCCCAAAAACTGCTCAGCTGATCTTTCTGTATTACCTGGAAGCTCCTCTATGAGCCTGACTTGTAGCATTTGAGGCCAAGAAACCAGTCATTAGGACGCAAATTTGTCATTTGTCAGGAGGAACACAGAGATCCAAAAATAATCCTGCCATAATGTAGTTCATTAGATAAGTTGGTTTGGGAAATAGGGCACAAGACTAATATAAGTCGATGGGACTGGGGTTAGGAAAGGTCTTTGTGTAATTGGCAAAATTATATACTTTGATGATCCCTAAAGTGTGAACATCTATGTAGCCTGAAGTAGCAGGCAGACTGAAGTAAAGTCAGTGAAGCATCAGGGAAGGAAGAAAAGAGAAGAGCTGCTACAATTTAAGGGTTTCCTAGCAATGGGACCTGGGGCAAGATTCCTCATGTCTACCTTGCCCAGAAATAGTAAAAAATACAGACTGTAATTCTTTTTTTTTTTTTTTTTTTTTTTTTGAGACAGAGTCTTGCTCTGTCACCCAGGCTGGAGTGTAGTGGCGTGATCTCGGCTCACTGCAAGCTCCGCCTCTCTGGTTCACGCCATTCTCCTGCCTCAGCCTCCCTAGTAGCTGGGACTACAGGTGCCCGCCACCATGCCTGGCTAATTTTTTCCTTTTTTTTTTTTTCTATTTGTAGTAGAGTCGGGGTTTCACTGTGTTAGCCAGGATGGTCTCAATCTCCTGACCTCATGATCCACCCACCTCGGCCTCCCAAAGTGCTGGGATTACAGGCGTGAGCCACTGTGCCTGGCCCAGACTGTAATTCTTAACTCAGAGCCTAGCATGAAGCAGGTGATATGCAAAAATGGTATTAGACGTTGTCTAAATTAGCTTTACCAACTTTGTGCCTTCTCTGTGTCAGATACTACACTTTTTACATATCAACTGATTTAATAGTCACAACAACCATCTTACAGTTAGGGAATGTAAATTCCAGAAATAAGTATAGAAGATGATATGTATGCAGATGTTTGTCTGATTGTAAAGCTCATGGCTTTTCTACTTCTCTATATGTATGTAAAAATAATTTTGAGAATGACTTATGGTGGTCACTCAACTTTGTATCAGTTCTGTCATTTAATATTCATATCTACCTTATGAATTTGAAATGATTATCTTATGTAACAGGAAATACAGCCAGAAAGGTTAAGTGCCAAAATCATACTTTTTAGTAAGTGGGTTAGTTTCCTGTTCCTGTTTGGGTTCGTTTCTCTATGATACACAATTGAGACAGAGGTACTCAACTGTCAACCTGCAATCAGTCAGAGACTAAGTTGCTTCTGAAATTTTGTCACTTTAGAAATGCTGTAGTTTAATGAAGGCCACTTTAAAAACAATCACTGCCAAGTTGGGAAAAGTAATAAAAATGGTACAACTGTGATAAGCAGAGAGAATTATTTGTTTTATATTAATGAAAATGAATCTTAAAGTGTGGCATACATCACATGTAACATGTATTTTTTAAAAGTTCATGTTACAATGTACCATTCGCATAACTTAGAAATTTAATGTAATTAAGTACACCAAATGTAGTGTTCTTTTATTCATCAAGATATGGAATAATATTTAGGTCAAAAATATTCCATATTTTCAAGCTTTATAGTAAAAGATACTTCACTGCAATATTTTCTAACTGAGAAATCAAAATCAATCCATAAGGTATTTGGCATATACAATTGAAATATACAAATATGTATTAAACTGGAAAAATATATATATTTAAAATTCTATAATCTAACATTTAGAAATATATATCCTAAATCTAATAATTAATTTTTCAAATTTGGGCACTTCATATTAAATTAAAAGAGACACGTTTGTGTCATACAAACTCATATCATAGCAAATATTATAGAAAATGTTTACCGTAGGTCAGATACAAAGATGAGTACATTATACATAAAGTTCTTAATCTAATCCTGAAAGTTACTGTATAAAGTAGGTACATTCTTGATCCACATATTGTAGCTTAGGAAACTAAAGCACCTAACCAGAATTTGGAGCCAAGCTGTCAAGATTTCAAAGATTGTGCTTCTGTAAAAGGAAAGTCAAATCCTTTCTGGTTCAACTTTACCTGTTGAAAATTTCTAAAACCCAGTTTTCTGCCATCATAGATACAGAATTCAGAATATAATCTTAATTTCCCACTGGAGTGTTCCAGAGTGTAGGGAAAACTAAGAACCAAGGTAATCTATTTTAAATATTTGTTTGCATTCATTTGGGTCTAGCGTATATTTTATGATCACAACACAGCCAGACTGTGTTCTACTACCAATTGTTTCCATTCTCTGAGGTCAAGGAGAAATTGTTTAGCTCCTATGTAAAAAGGGTAGAAAATGTCTATAAATGTATTACATTCTATCCAGAAGAGGGCACTGGCAGGTATTCAACCCAATATCTGATATTTCAGACAGAGGGAAGCAAAGCTCAAATGTAACAAGTATCTTTTCAGTAAGATGGGTTTCCATTCATGCCCTGCAGTGTGACTATAAGAAGCACTAATATACCTGGATAAAATCATGTTTTGGAAACTGATGCTAGTATTTTTCGCAGTTAGCTAATTTTAACAGCTGGCATAAGATTGCACTTTTAGTGAATATTACTGCCTAAACGTTCCACATTTTTCCTAAGTTTTACTTTCAAGGAAGTTTACATTATTTAGCATTCAGTTATGAAAGTTCTGTCAACTATTACACAATGTACGTAAGGGGGCTATGAACCAAATGTGCCTCATGATATTGACTTTTTGAGCACAATTCTGTTTCATCAAAACTTACAAGACATAGAAATTGAAAAGAATCGTGGTTTTGATGCCTGATTTCCTGAGTGGCTGAGAGAAGTGGTTTATCAATCATATAATTTCTGCAGATCATTTTAATTAGTTTTCTCTTACAAGCAGTTATTTTCTGCACTGTGTAGATATGAAAGCACTCTTTATTCTGTGTCCAAGGTTTATACTTAGAAACTCTCCGGAAACAATTGTCATTGTAAGGCCTTGTCTTTGTTATTGTTGTGTCGTGAAATTCCATTTGCCATATCTGAAGTTTAAATGGCAAGAGACCCTGTTGAATAATTGTCTTCTAGTGTTAGATGATTAGCTTTATATGTGCAAAATGGCTTTTTAGAAAAACTACCTAGATAAAAAGGTCAAAAACAAAATGGACCAATTTGAAAATTATCACTGCAACAAAAATTTGTTGTGGATACATACTCATTGCATATATACAATGTATATTTACTGAGACTCTAATATGTGTCAGACATTTCTATTACAGGCTTATTGAATTTTTCAAGTAATGGATGTCAATTAATTTGTCACATAATTGTACCACTTGCAAAAATAATCCCCTAAAATTAATGACTTTGTTTCCTGTGTTACTATTCGAAGGCAGAGTGGAAATGGCTTTTAGGTTATAGAAAAGAGGCAGAGTGAGTTCTCTCACTAGCTGTGTCTTAGGTAAGTTCCAGGTCTCGGCAGTCAATCACCATATCTATAAAATGAAGATGATATTTACTACCTGGAAATGTTGTGTTTACAACCTTTATCAGAGTAGTTTACTGCTGTAGAAGCTCAACCACTGGTAACCATTGTGTTTAATTTTCACTAAAAGCCCAGGCTCTGACTGTAATGGTCACTCAGAGTTGTGCCACTGAAAGGGCACAGATGGCAGTGGTCAAGTAGGCCACGTCCTCTGCGTGCCTTTTTCGCTTTCAGAAGTAGGGCTACAAAGCTGAGGACAGCCAGAATGACTGCTGAGATTCACATTTCCATTAATGCCTGTCCATTCCAAAAAATGATCAGTGTATGCCAACTGCGAGATGCCTTCCTCAATGAAGTCAGAATCTAACAGCGCATGAGATCCTTTGTGTTTACAAGCCTTGAAGCTGATATCAGGTGGTATTGCCATTGAGTCGGCTCGGAGCCAGTAGTCTAAAGTCTAAGTATATATTATACTGTCTGAATCAACTTAGTGGCTCCCAGTTCTATCATATTTGAAACTCATTTTTATAATAAATATTTGTTAATGTCTCTTTTGCTATTCTGAAATGAAATTGCTAACTCCCTCTAAGAATAATCTTAAATCAATGTAATATGTTAATAGTGACATAAAAGACAATAGTAAGAGATTAACACAAATAGAGTACTAGTAGTATAATATGCAAATGCTTAGGTACAATTATACCAGATGATGTGGTTATAATGGGTAACTCTGGATTTAGGAAGTATAAAACAATAGCCAAATGTGCCAGTTACTTACTCTTTGTCTCTCGGTTCTAAACTTGCTCTTCTATGCTCTGCTTTATGCTGCTGGAGCTGAGACCCTGTAAACTACATTCTGCTTTGCCAAGATTCTCTCTGTTAGGGTCTGCCACTAGGAGCACCAGAGACTTCAAAGCTGGACTAGGTGGAATAAACTTGCCCCTTCCTGTGTCCCTCTAGGGGAGCTCCTTGGCTGCTTGTGGATCTTGTGAGCATCACTCTACGATGCGATGCTTCAATCACCCCAGCAACAGCAGAGCCTCCTTGTGGAAGCAGCTGAATATGGTTTGCAATTTTGTTCAACACTTGGAGAACCAGGTTAATTGTCTCCTTCTTCCCTCAAATACCAACAGGCCATTGGTCCTCCTCAGAGGTCTGGATCCCAGCTTCATGGGTCTTTCCTCTGAGCTCAGAGATACCAGCACCAGCCGAGCCATGCCTTGCTTACAGGTCTGAGTTTGAGCTTCACCAGACATTCCAAGTTTTTTGTTTTCCTTTTTTTCCCCACAATTCTGGGGGTGGGAGGCAGCTGCTTCCTGAAGTTGCTACTTCCACAATACCTTAGAGTTTCTTTTTCTACCCTTTAAGTTACCAGCTGACAACTTTTTACTAATTAAAAAGTGTTTGTATTAAATCTTCTCTGTTCAAATAGCTGGTATCATTTCTGTCTTCAGAGTGGACTCTGACCACTACCTCTACTGAATATTGTCAACATTATTTCTTGCCTGAGATGAACATTTTATTGGACATTTGAAATAAGGCCTGGTGATAAGTTTCTATATATGCATAAAATCATAATAAATGCAACAGCTACTGGTACTGACTGATGTGGGGATGACACATTGGTGGCTGAGAAGCCACTAGCAGCATTGCCATTGCTAGGTTCAAAAATGGTGAACAACTCTTGATCTCTTGATGATGTACTAGACAGAAACTACAATCTGCCCTGATTTGTAGTGTAGTTTCATTCCTGGGAAAGTTAGCACACATTAAAATGGTTGAAAATACACTTTGTGTTTTTATGTAAAATATAGCCATGCCATGCAAGATATGAAAATATTCATTGTTCAGGACAGTCTTATGCGTCGCTATTTGTCTAAAAACTCTGACTCTTACCCACTAAGTGCCATTGCACTTATTCCAATTATGGGTGGCCAAAACTGTGCCCACATCATGTCTTACGCTAATGCCTTATCTGTTCAGAATAAAATAAGGCAGAGGCAGAAGAGGCCATTTCCTTTATGAATTTAGTTGAGGATAAGTCATCCCATGGGTCTTCCACACTGACAGGGCATCTCCTCATGCTTCTTTCCACTTGGCAAAAGTCTCAAAGTCTAAGTTATAATGAAGATAGTTTTTCTGAAAAGGATAATATCCTAAAAGAAATTCTTAGCCCCTATAAACACATTTTAAAATCAATGTTAATTTTAACATGAAAGAAATAAAACTAGTACATGTAGTATCAATAGTAATATTTGTGCATAATCATATTATAATACATAAATGCCTAGGCACAACTACCTTAGATACACAGAGTGAACACAATTATCAGTCTAGTTACCCTGGAGCACCCTAACACAAGACACCAGAGCGGCATTTAAGGTTTGAGAAGAAAAGGGAAAAAGAAAGAAAATGATTCTAAAAATTAGTAAAGATGTTATACAGCAAAGGTTTTATGAAGAAGTAGGCAGCATGAAGCATAAGGTTAGGATTAGAGGGCCCTCAAGGTTCAGGTGAAGTTAGGGGAGAAAATACACATGCATGGTTGATATACATGTGTATTTTTACTCAGGAAACCTGGTGGTGTGGACACATATATATACAGGCAACCCTTGAACAACATGGTTTGAACTGTACACATCCATTTCTATGTGGAATGTTTTCAATAAATGTATTAGAAAAATTTGTGGAGATTTGTGACAATTTGCAAAAACATGCAGAGAAACCATGTGGCCTAGAAATATAAAAAAACAATTTCTTAGGTGTGTCATGAATGCATAAAATATATGTCAATACAAGTCTATTTGATGATTTTCTACCATAAAATTTACACAAATCTATTATAAAAAGGTAAATTGTATCAAAATTTATGTATATACTTACTGACCAAACATGGTACCACTGCAGTTGAGAGAATTATAAACAAATATGCAGTATTAAATTATAACTGCACAAAATTAACTGTAGCACATACTATACTACTATAATTTCATAGTCACCTCCTGTTGCTATTGTAGTGAGCTCAAGTGTCAAAAGTATCCACTTAAAATGCCACGTAATGGTAATCATCTTTGCATGAGCAGGTCATAACTCTGGTAAATTACGTATCACAATAAAAAGTGATCTCTCGTGTTTCTGGTGTATTTTTTTAAACATGTTTTAATGCAATAGCATAAACCTTAAATAACACATAAGACCCATACAAACTGCCAATAGTGATGCTGGAAATGCTCTTAAGAAGCAGAGAAAAGTCACAACATTACAAGAAACAGTTAAATTGCTTGGTATGTATTATAGATTGAGGTCTGCAGCTGTGGTTTCATTTCAAGATAAATGAATCCAGTGTAAGGACCACTGTTAAAAAAAAAAAAAAAGAAGGAAAGGAGAGGAGAGGAGAGGAGACTCATGAGCCACTGCTGCAGCTATGCCAGCAGGCATGAAAATCTTGGACTTTTTGCAAAATACCTTTTTATCTTGAATTGAAAATGCAGCTTTTATGTAGATACAGAATTGCTATAAGAAAGGCATATCTATAAACTCTAGTATGATTCAAGAAAAAGCAAAGTCATGGTATGACAACTTAATAAAGGAAGGTGAAGGATCTAAACCTGAAGAACTTAATACCAGCAAAGGATGGTTTGATAATTTTAGGAAGAGATTTGTTTTAAAAATATGAAGATAACAAGGGAAGCTGCATCTGCCAACCAAGAAGCAGCGGACGAGTTCCCAGACACCATTAAGAAAATCATTGAGAAAAAAAGGACATCTACCTGAACAGGTTTTTAATACAGACAGAAGTGCTCTATTCTGAAGGGGGCAGGGAATCCACAAATGACATTTCTTAGTAATGAAGATAAGCAAGGGCTAGGATACAAGGAAGGAAGGGATAGGTTACCCTTTACTGTATTGCACAAATGCAATTGGATTTATGATTAGGACTGCCCTTTTTATACAGCTGCTAACTCCCAAGACTTGAAGAGAAAAGGTAAACACCAGTTGCCAGTCTTTTTGCTGTACAAAAAGAAGAGCTGGACAATGAGAATGCTTCTTCTGGATTGGTTCCTTCAGTGACTCTGTCCCTGAAGTCAGGAAGTACCTCATCAATAAGGGACTGCCTTTTTAAAGTTCTTTTAATACTGGACAATGCTCTGGCCACCTAGAACCCCACAGTTCAACAATGAACACATTGAAGCAGTCTACTCTCTCCCAAACACAATGTCCCTAATTCAGCGTTTAGGTCAGGGGGTCCTAAGGACCTTTCAGACTCATTATACATGGTACTTTATGGAAAGGGTTATGAACACTATGGAAGAGAGCTCAAACAGAGAAACACCATGAAAGCCTGGAAGGATTATACCATTGGAGATACCATCATTGTTACAGAAAATGCCCTGAAAGCCATCGATCCAGAAACCATAAATTCCTGCTGGAGAAAACTGTGTCCAGATGTTGTGCATAACTTCACAGGAATTATGACAGAGTCTATCAAGGAAATTATTAAAAAGATTGTGGATATTGGGAAAAAAAAGTCAGGATGAAGGGTTTCTGAAATGGATCTTGGAAAAATTGAAGAGCTAATGGACTGCCAGAGTAGAGAAATTAACAGAAGATGACTTGATGGAGATGAGTGCTTCTGAATCCGTGCCAGACAGTCGTCAGTTTGGCAGAAGGGTTCCAATTATCCAAGATTCCTTTTGGCTTCTTTTACAACATAGGCCTCTCTGTGAGACAGGAGGCCCATGAAAACAAAGCAAATGGTGAAAGAAGGATTGGAACTGTATAGAAACATTTTTAGAGAAATGAAAAAGCAAAAAGTTATACAGAAATTACATTGTATTTTCATAAAGTTACACTAAATGTGCCTGCCTCTCCTGCCTTCTTTTCCACTTCTTCCACCTCTCCATCTCTGTCACCTATGAGACAGCAAGACCAGCCCCTCCTCATTCCCCTCCCCCTCAGCCTACTCAATGTGAAGACACCAGGATGAAGACCTTTATGATGATCCACTTCCACTTAATGAAGAGCAGTATGTTTTCTATTCTTATAATTTTCTTAATAGCATTTTCTTTTCTCTATCTTACCTTATAGTAAGACTACAATATGCAATACATATAACATACAAAATATGAATTAATCAACTGTTCATATTAACAATAAGCCTCCTCAATCAACAGTTAGTAGTTAAGGTTTTGGAGAGTCAAAAGTTATATATGAATTTTCTACTGTGAGTGGGTCAGCACCCCAAACCTTCATGTTATTCATCAATCAACCGTACATATTTAAATACAATTTGTGTGTGTGTATATAAATATATATATATATTTCTTTATTTGACATAAAGACGACATTGTTTTGTATCTTATTCAAAGTTATTAGAGTTGGGATACATTACCTTATATATCCAGTATATCAAAGAAAAGTTATTAGGTTAAAATAGAAATAATGACCTTTTAGCAAAGGTCACTCCATAAATATCTGTAAAATTAGGAATGAACAATAAGTTATAGAGTGATGAGAGTGAACTAAAAAACAAAATTATAAATGCTGATGATGCTGATGTCCAGATGATGAGCAGAATTAACTAGTGGTGAAGCTCTAATCTCATTTACTCATTAGAATTGAGGATTAGTACTCCTTAAAAAATGGTGACTAATGTCCTGGTATGCCAAGGACAGTCTGACTTATGCCTGTTGTCCTGGTCTTTATTAATACTTTACTCTTTAATTTAAGAAAACACATCACCAATTTGGATAATGGTTACTCTCACTTGAAAACTTAGGAAAATTGATAAGAACAAGTAACATTCACTGAAAACTTAATACGCACTATGATGATATTTTCATGTTTTCATATGTGATTGTATTTACTTATTGTAACAACCAAGAAAGGGTATTGTATTTACCCTGTTTTACATCTTAGGATTCCCAGAGACTCAGAGAGGGTACTTGAATTTTTCAAGCACGTGCAGTTTCCAACTGCCAGAGGCAGGATTTCAACCCACAGCTATCAGATTTCAAGCTGCCATTAAACATGCCTGGGATATCCCTTCTGAGAGGAGAGTAAGCACAAAATACAACTAACCAGGAAATATAGATTCCTTATGCAGTCAGGAAGAAAAAGAAACTGGGCCATATATAAGCTAGGACCTTGCTTGAACAATGGGAAACTTAAAAAACAATAAGAAGAAATTATCCACAAGATATGTTTTCAGCCAGACTAATTTATGACCACTGTCAGCCACTGTAATTGCCTATTTGTATATAGTCTGTACTCATATAAATTCCCATACTTGCAATGAAATAGCTGTCTGCTTCACGCAAATGACTGAAGAACTTTTTTTTTTTTTTAAGCACTGTAGTGTCGGGTCATAAGAAAACACAAAAACAAAAACCTATTCTTGAAAAAATCCCTCCCAGGTAGAACTAAAAACTCCTAGGTGGTTACCACAAGATGCGTAAGACAAACTTTCATTACCTCACAATTTTGACTATGTTAAATCTCTAATTGGTTAGCATGTCGCTTTCAAAATATATTCACGTGCCTCCTATTCTAAAATGACTAAGGCTTTTAGAGCAGAAAGATCTAGAATTCAACATTTTCCCAAATTTCCAGAAAGGGTAATACTTATAAAAGCATTTGGTCAGAGACAGTGTTAGAAATATACTATCCCTTGGTGAATCTGTCTGGGTCAAATAGTTTTCCAATATGCTTTTAGACAAATTTATGGTTTAATGAGTTTTGCCTACTTGATCATAGTAACAAATCAGATATATTTATCACCTTCCCTTTTTTTTTTTTTTTTTTTTTGAGATGGAGTCTTGCTCTGTCGCCCAGGCTGGAGTGCAGTGGCGCAGTCTCGGCTCACTGCAAGCTCCGCCTCCCGGGTTCACGCCATTCTCCTGCCTCAGCCTCTCCGCGTAGCTGGGACTACAGGCGCCCGCCACGACGCCCGGCTAATTTTTTTGTATTTTTAGTAGAGACGGGGTTTCACCATGGTCTCGATCTCCTGACCTCGTGATCCGCCCGCCTCGGCCTCCCAAAGTGCTGGGATTACAAGCGTGAGCCACCGCGCCCGGCCACCTTCCCTTTTAACAGGCAGCAATTCTGTCTCCCAAGTAGGCTTGGCTGACACTTTGCCATATTCTTCATGGTCCAAGTGATTAAAGAGTCCAAAATCTTAGACTGACTCAATAACACTCAGACGCACAAAAGTAACTTTGGAGCTGAGGGCCAAACTGGGGACACAAAAACTCTCTGGTGGGTATAAGATGACTGAACGAGTTTGTCATTTTTCCATTTTCAAATTGCCAACCTCGCCTCTTTCACATACAGGAAAATTGTATTTGTCCCAGAGCACATCTTTCAGACAATACTCTGAGGAGTGTTTGAAGCCACTCTGTGTAAACAGAGAAGAGACGATCAGAAAATAACAACTGCCACGTGTGTAAAGCTCCCTGATGAGATCTGGGAGAGCACATGGGTGTCAAAACCGTGAGCTAAGAGCCTGCTCCCATTCGTCACCATCAGTAGCCAACCCGAGGAAAACTGCTGAGCCTCAGCCCAAGTCTGGAGACCTGCTGCTCACTGGAATGCACTAGGGCTCACCATGCAGCCCAAATGGCCTCATCACAGACATGTGTGGCTTTTCCCTCTTCAGGTGTAGACTGAGTCCCATCTCCAGCATTACCTGTACACCTGTGATTGGACTTGCCCTAATTCTGCACATTTGATGAAACTGTCAAGACCCCCACCAGCCAGTTCTGCATATCACCATCAGTAACAAGAGTTTCCTTTCTACCTCCACCACCCTGCATCTATGCAGAAAACAGACAATTTGTTAGTAGTTTGCTTTTTGATTCAGCACTCCATTTCTAGAAAGACGTGTCCCTAGAAATTTATAATTAGAATGATGATTTAGCTGATATACCCAGGTGTAATACCTAGGCAATCTCTTAAGATTTATATCTTACAAAGGATCTATTATTTTTTCATGAACAAAATATAAGTATCAATTTTTTTTAGTAATTCATACACATTTTATGTTTTTATGCTAAGGCAGTGTGTGACAGTTTAGAAAGCTGTTCTATTTACAGCTATTAATAATTTACTCTTGCTACATTTGTTAAAATATTTATACAAATAGGTTGTGCATGATAATTGGCTTGATTAAATTTAGATACTGAGCTGTGAAGTAAGCAAGCATTTGTTCAGAAAGCAGAAGAAGTTAAAATATTGTTGTTATTAGAAATGGCTGAGACTAGAGGAGGTCAGAACTGGGATGAACTAAGTCCTGAGGTCTGTGTGCTCTGGGTGTGCCCCTACTCCTTCATTTTGGAGAGGAACTGTCAGGGGACATTGACTAGTGTGCTTTTAGGACAGAAAAGGCTCCCCTGCAACCAGGTAACCTCCAATGGGCCTGTTGCCTAAAATGATTTTAACTAGAGGTAAAGGCTTTTATGTTAAACTTAGACTTCAAAATGTAAACACCCCAAGGAGAGAAAACAGATTGACTTGAATCTACTTTAAGAAGTAAAGGACAGAAAACTATTTTCTCTCAGTTTTCCTAGAAGTGGAAAGGAAACTATAGACTGCCATATGTGAAACAGGCAGGAAGGAAGCCTCTAGAAAAAGAAAAGGATATAACAGTGAGGGGCAGGGCTCTGGAGGGAGCCACCTCACAGCTTTGCCAAGGGGGAGGGTCATTCCTCTTTCCTCCTGCTCCCCATCCCTTCTCAGCTGTGGGTCTTCTCCAATTGACCATACACAATATTGATATGGTCCTAAAAGTCATAGTTTTTCAGGGAGAAGAATGGACACAGAAAGAAGATAAATGGATGAAAAAAGGCAAGCAATGCATATTTTACAAAGGCCAAAATTAGTGGAACGAGGACAGAAATAACAGAGTACTTGCAAAATGGGGTATTTACGTGCAGAGAAACAGTGTGCTCTTGCACCGCTAAGCACTGTTCTCTAAACGTCTCTCTGCATCCCGCTTTCTAAAATCCTCAACCAACTGCCTCTTAACCACACAAGAGTTCTTAGAGCCAGATTGTCAATGATAAAAACAAAATAGGGCCAATTTATTAAGCATCCATTATTGAGCAGACACTGAGCGAGGAAGTTTATGCAGTTATATCACCTAATTCTTACAACCATCTGCTGGCCCCATTTTTTTTTTCAGTTCAAAAAAGCTCAAAGTCATATAATAAGCAAGTAGGAATTTAAACCCAACTTGCCCTGGCTGCAAAGCCCAAGCTCCCTCCAATTCATTATAAATACCTCAAAAACATCTCTTATTTGTTAATAAGATGCACTATTTATTATTAAATTATTTGTTAATAAATGCATGTGTATATTGGTATTTATTTAATAAAATTCTTAGTAATTATTTGTCCATAATATTAATAAAATAATAATGACTATGATATATAGTTAGGTTTAATAGGGCCCTAGCAATGGGATATTTGATATTCAAATATGTCCAGGGTAATTCTTTTCCCTGGAATATTTATTCACAGCTATGGATTTATTTAGGTGTGGAGGAGTCTTCTGAAGAAAGCAAAAATTAGACTCATGTCTTAAATTGAGGCTTAGACAAGTATAGACATGCTTGATGAATTGGGATGGGGCTAGGAGAAGATAAAAGCTAGGTTTTTCTTATTCCATGAAAGACAATTCATCATGAGAGAAAAGTATGGTATGATGCCTGGACGCAGCTCCAGGGTCTAAGAATCAAATCAAATGATATATTCAGGTGGAAAATGACAAATGCCTTGAAACCCTCGAGACCTCGCCATGAAAGCAGAATATATATTCCAAGGAGTCAAAGGAGAATTATATATGCAAACCAAAAAAGCTGCCTTTTCAAGATCTGCAGATTGGGTTCCAAGCAATGCTGCTGTGGAACCCTTCCTACAACAGCATACTACAAGGAGAGAGCCATTTCCTTCCCAACCTTCAGCAAAATGCCAAGCCCTCCTAGCAATATGAGACAAGGAGTTAATTGCTCGAGGTTGACCTGCAATAGCAGCAGATTCCTGGCTTTGCAGAACAGAAGGAGGTGCTTCCGGACCGCCTGTCCAGCCAGCATGTCAGGTGCACAGACAAGGCTTGTCAGTAGTTACAGTGATATCAATGACCGATGATCAGAACTATCTGTCTGAGCACTAGTAACAAGCTGCTTGTTACTTGGGGATACTTTGGTGAGACTCCGCAAGACACAGGTTGGTTCTTGGAAGCAGAATGATTTAGCCTCCTGTTGAGAGCAAGCTCATTTGAGCATATACAGCATGGGAGCCACTACACTGGATACCTTACACACATTCATGTGTTACATTCTGCAACAATTTGTTAAGAACAGTACGTTATTCATATCTTAAAGATAAATAACCTGAGGCTTAAAAAGGTAAAGTGAGGCCAGGCACAGTGGCTCACGCCTGTAATCCCAACACTTTGGGAGGCTGAGATGGGCAGATCACCTGAGGTCAGGAGTTTGAGATCAGCCTGGCCAACATGGTGAAACTCTGTCTTTACAAAAATACAAAAATTAGCCAGGCATGATGGCAGGTGCCTGTAATCCCAGTTACTTGGGAGGCTGAGGTGGAAGAATTGCTGGAACCTAGGAGGTGGAGGTTGCAGTGAGCTGAGATCACACCATTGCACTCCAGCCTGGATGACAGAGCAAGACTCCGTCTCCCACAACCCCAGAAAAAAAAAAAGGTAAAGTGACTTGCCCCAAATCGCACAGCTTTAGTGTTCACATTCTTTCTACTATATCCTGTGCTCTTTCATGACCCTTTACTTATCTCCTCATATTCCTTAGACTAAGTCCCAGACATTCTAGCAATGACCTTTAATTCAGAAAAATGGTTATTTGGGAACATTATGAAATATTTCATAAATTTAACTATTTACAATTACATACATACCTGTGCCTTCCCCTATAATTATTTTGTAATTCAACAGAATATGATATAATAACCACAGAATTTCCTTTGAATGTAGAGAAACCCAAAAGTAAAGATGAGCAAACAGATAATTCATGGGTGCACCTCACAAAAAGAGATGTCAGCCAAATTTACCATTTATGTCCTTTTTAATTGTCTGCCCGACATAATTATGGTACAACTTTTAAAAGGCAATAGAGTGTACCCATTCTTTATCTCAAATACACTTTGCATTCATCCCAAAGCAAAGTGCAGTTCCAAAGAGTCTAAAAACTTGTAGAGAAGTCAGGTGTACAACACATACTCTTAGGAGTACTAATGAATGCTCCACATTCTACCAGTTTTCCCATTTTTTTTTTTTTTTTTGAGATGGAGTCTCACTTTATTGCCCAGGCTGGGAGTACAGTGGCATGATCTTGGCTCACTGCAACATCCACCTCCCGGGTTCAGGTGATTCCCCTGCCTCAGCTTCCTGAGTAGCTGGAATTACAGATGCAAGCCACCACACCATTAATTTTTGCATTTTTAGTAGAGATGGGGTTTCACTATGTTGGGCCGGGCTGGTCTTGAACTCCTGACCTCAGGTGATCTACCTGCCTCCCAAAGTGCTGGGATTACAGGCGTGAGGCACCACACCCAGCCCAGTTTTCATTTATGAAATACGCCCTGCAAGAGAAGGAAGTTGCCAAATACTTATCCTACTAAGCATTCCTTCAAGGAACAAAAGACAAACTCTAATGAAAACTGAACCAATAAAGTTGGTATGAGTGATTAACTTTGCACAAATGATCATACATGTATCAGGCATTTTCCAAGTGCTCTCAGCTAAACCATTTTAAGAGAGCTCTAAACCAGTAGTAGCAAGAACAAGGTGTAAGAAGAAATGGCAACGAAAGGCAGTTACTTGTCAAAAGTCACCAAGAAATAATGAGTTTAGAAGTGGGTTCCTTACCATTCTGGATGGTTCTTGACTTGATGCTTAATAAACTGCTTGTGGCAGTCTAACACGCAATGGCAATGTAAGTCAGAAAAATGGAAGTGCTCTTTTCGGAGAATTGTATTGCCAGCTTAATACAGAAAGTAGAAAAGCTCATGCTTATTTGTTGTAACCAGCAGAGTTGGGGAGTAGGAGCTTTTGCCCAACCTCCTCATCAGGGAGAAGCTTGAGGGGCAGAAGGCTACTATTTTACCAATTACTTGATCAGCATTGAACATCCATCAAGACTCCATGGAGCCCTGCCCTGCCATTTAATATCACAATAATTCAGACAAGTCAGTGGGTGACAGACTCTCCCATGTAACTCAAATACCACCACTGATAATTAATTTGAATATGTATTGATGATGAACTTTCATATGCATTTTTCATAGTATCCTTCTAACCTTACGTGTAAGTAAAGCAGGTATGATTCCATTTTGCAGATAGGGTAACTGATGGTCAAAGAGTAACACAGAAGCACAAAAGTAACTCATATCCAAGTAAAGGACTCTGTCTCTTTAAGATCTCAAATAGAGCAACCTTTCTCCCCGCAGTATACTCAGGGATACTTGGGCCAGCTTCCAGGCCTGCAAATCCTCGTTCTAGTACACGGCCACGAGGAAAGGATTCCAGGGAAAGATCTAAATCACAAGAGAATCTGTGAAATCTGCCTGGCAAAATATTATTTCTTCAAAAAGTGCATTTTTTCAGAAATGACACTGAAGGTCTAACAACTTGCCATCCTTCAAAACCTGATGAAATTTGCTGAGGGGGGGAGAGAAAAACAAGAGGTGAGGGCAGAAAAAGTAAAAGTTCCTGATTAAACTCTGTAGAACAACCAAGTAAGAGAATGAATACCAATGGTAAGTCACAGGCTCACAGGCTAAAAGTAAAAGCTGCTAAAAATATTTCTGCCCAGGAAGAAAGTGAAAGTTCTGGAAGCAAAGAAACCTCAACTTTCTCAGTGGGTAATGAAAATAACCATGTCATTTCAGATCACACACCTTACAGAATAGAAAGAAAAAACTTATCTTAAGATACTCAAGTTTTTTGACTATTTTCGTGAAACCAAGGCGATGGTACTCTGATACTCTGCTAGGATATAAATAAGATTTTGTTTTTCTATGAACTGAGCCCATGATTTTTTTTGTCTAATGGTACAGTGCACCTCAGGTTATAAGTAAAATTATATTCCTATTCTTTTCCAGATGTTATTTTCCTCGTATGAACAAGCCATTGATGTTTATAGGCATAACCAGCAAAAATGAAGCAACATCATGTGTAACTCATTACAAATGCAAAATATCAAAGCCCAACAAGACCTCCTCAATAATAATGTGCATTTTAACAAGGTCTCCAGGCGGTCTATTTGCACAGTGTCTGAATAGCACTGTTTTAGAGGTCCTTTACCTGAGCAGGCTTTATTTTAGGTCCTGGACCCACCCTGCTTTGGACTCTTTCTCCCGTTCTCTGCCATAGAGTAATGCAGAAGTCACTGACCATCAAGGAATCCAGGATGATAAGTGCCAGAGGGTCCTTCTTCATTATCAAAACCTGGGGACATTGGCCATGGTCGTCCACCAGGTTAGTGGCAGAGGCCGAGGCTCAGTCTTATTTCTCCAACTTCCTGCTTCAGGGACCTTCTCACTTCCCACTGTGTTTTTGCTCTCTGCCATCCCTGCAATGCCCCTTCCCTCACACACTCCCTAAAAAAGCATATGGAGCAGGTGTGACCTAAGTCAAAACTGTAAAGTAGTACATTTATCTTCAGTATCCCCAAGGACTAAGGATCCTTTTGGTTCTGTTCTTTCGCCTAAACCAGCCATCAGCACCAGTACTATCATTATACTCACCGACTTGTACTGAAGTTGCAAAGAAGTTTCAGTAACAATAACAGTAATAGCAACCAACATCTATTAAACGTGAATGACTTGCCAGGCACTGTGCTAAGCACCTTACCCATTCATTTCTGATAATATCTTCAGAATAATAACTCACCATAATACAACATTCTATCATTAATTCATTTGGTACATAAGAACACTGGAGGTAGAAAACCACAGTATAACTTGCCATAGGTCACACAATTAGTGGCATTTATTTACTTATCTTCAGCTATAAACAATCGATGATTTAAGAACTCTCACTGCCAACAGTGTTTGCACAAGGCACATTGTCTCTTGCCTGTAATCCCAGAACCTTGTGAGGCTGAGACAGGTGGATCACTGGAGCCCAGGAGTCGGAGGCCAGCCTGGGTACCATGGCAAAACCTCATCTCTACAAAAAATACACACACACACACACACACAAATTACCCAGGCATGACGGTGCATGCCTGTAGTCCCAGCTACTCTGGAGGCTAAGGTAGGAGGATCACTTGAGCCTTATAGGTTAAAGGCTGCAGTGAGCTGTGATCTTGCCACTGCACTCCAGCCTGGACAACAGAATGAGACCCTATCTTTAAAAAAAAAAAAAAAAAAAAAAAAAAAGTCTTAGGAGAAGAGGAGCTACCTGGTAAAATTTCGGCAGCCACCAGCATGAAGGATTTCCTTTGCCCCTGAAATCACCATCCCTGCAATAGTGCCTTATTTACAAAGGCACAGGGGTATTTAGCGATTAAATCAAGAATAAAACACATTTCCAGAATCCAGATTAGGCTGTAGCAAGGACTATGTCCAGAAACCAAATCCAGGATACACAGCAAAATATGACTTATGCAAAGGAAAGTATCAATTTTCTAATGTAAGGAGGTTCTGCGCCAACCAAACAGTTGTCCCACTGTTTTGATGGAGAGGACATTTACTAAGAAACAGAAAAATGAGGCTAGTCGGCTCTTAATGTCAGTAAACTAATGATTGTGTTCTGAAGGCAGTGTATTATGATCTGCTGATGGAGGTTAGAGTTTCACATTGTGACTGAAAGTGTTTTTCCATTGTTTCAGACAAACATCCTTATTTTTTTAAGAGAAAAGAAGAAAATTGCTGCCAGTATTAAGTAGGTCTAGAGAAATAATTAGGCATTTTCCCCGGATTATTTAATTGACCATGGTTGACCTCTATCGGTGACAATTATATTTTTTCATGAGGAAACAATGACCTATTTTATTCCATTTGTCTTCCAATATTTGACAAAATGGGGGAAAAATCTAGCTTGAATGTAAATGTTTATAAATCCCTAATCGTGGAAATTCAGAGGCATCTCTGGGCATTTTTATCACTGATAATCAGTATCGTCAATGGAGAGTTTTCTGCATTATTGGAGAGTAGATTTCTAAAAGCGTGAAATATTACAATGTTAAATATAGCTAAATGGGACATGAAAACTGTTTCATTTATTTTGTTATCCCAATAGGGCCTGGCTGACACATTCTTCTTGTAATATATTCAGTGATTCAGAACTAGTAGCTTACTAAGTGGAAAAATTAAATAGGAACTGCCTGTCATTTTGTAAACTCAATTTTCAGAGCATTTCAGCACATTCATCCAAGGAGTTAGGTAACCAGAATCTCAGGAGATATTGGATTCAATGCGTAATGTGTTTGTTTTAAATTATCAATGGCATTATCTATTAATTATTATCAACTGCCAACATACATTTCAACATATTGCAATCAATATTTTGCATACTTAATAAATATTTATGAAAGATGGTGGTGGATTACAGACTGTAATAAATATATCATTGATTACAGGGTTTCCACCTATAGCATTTACATTCAAAAAGATCAACATATTTTTACACTGGACCACAGAAAGGAGATCTAAAATGGTTCAGCTAGAAAAATATTATTTCCAGATAAACATATTTATTTTATAAAATAAAATTTAATTTGAATATTTTTATGTACAGTAAGTCAATGTAGTAGTGAGTGATTGCTACCAAGGTATCCACACTAATTTGCAAGTACTTTGCTTTAAATATAAAGGATCTAACAGTAATTCACTCTTACTAACTGAAAAGCCTTGGCCAGGCACAGTGGCTCATGCCTGTAAGCCCAGCGCTTTGGGAGGCTGAGGTGGGTGGATCACCTGAGGTCAGAAGTTCGAGACCAGTCTGGCTAACATGGTGAAACCCTGTCTCTACTAAAAATACAAAAAAAAAAAAAAAAATAGCCAGACACGATGGAGGATGCCTGTAATCCCAGCTATTTGGGAGGCTGAGGCAGGAGAATTGCTTGAACCCAGGGAGGTGGAGGTTGTAGTAAGCCGAGATGGCACCATTGCACTCCAGCCTGAGTGACAACAGTGAAACTCTGTCGAAAGAGAAGGAGGGAGGTAGAGAGAGAGAGAGAAAGAAAGCAAGAGAAAGAAGGAAAAGAAAGAAGGAAAAGGACGGAAGGAAGGAAGGAAGGAAATAACTGAAAAGCCTTTACCCCCAAAGGGCGTGATCACAAGGTAGACAGTTGTGTGCAAATATTTCTATTTGTGTTTATAAAAAGTATCTTCACATAGTTCTAAGAAGGCTGGTTAAGAGAAAACGTGCTTATGTGCTTTCCTGAGAACATAAGGGAAATACATTACGGCTTGTAGTTTATAAATAAAAGTTAACTGCATACTCATTTCATCTTTACTTAAACTAAATAATATTCCATTAGAGTAAATGTGGTTTGTGAGTGAGGAAAATTAATCAGGTGGTCCACACCTGGGCTGAGGCAACAGTCTGATAGCCCACGGAAGCATTTCAAGAAAACCATCTAGAGTGTGGACTGTTTCAGAATGTGAACAACACACATTAATGTCCTGTTGATTTCCTTTGTTGGTTGGGCTTATTTGAACTTCAGTTTGATGACTCCTAGCCATATTTTATATGAGATGTGGTTTAGAGACAACTTTTATAAAAACCAGTTTGCACTTGTATCACTAAACCTATTTAAAAAAAAAAAAAAACAAATTAAACAGAGTTCAGTATAGAACTTTGGCAACTGTCTTAGTTACTGACCCATTAGAAATCTGGTTCCAAGTACTGTTGACAGGTTGTTATGGAATTTAAATGAGTGCCACAGTATTTAAAGCTCAGGTCAGAAGTAATAAAAACATATTGAAGAAGCGGACTTCAATTCTAAGGAAAGACAGCTGGAAATTTGGCAAGTCTCTTTTGAGTCAATTAACCCAATTGCATCTCAACAGTCATACTTTTCATAGTGAGTAAAATTTGATTCAATTCCATATACATTAGGAGCATGGTGAGATATTCAAAGGTGAAAAAAAACAGACTGGCCCGTGAAGAAGTGGAGGAGAATAAAAACAAGAAAAATGCCAATATTTATCGAGCACTTACTAATCCTTAGACACTATTCCAAGCACTAGTCATGACAGAATGCATAAAGAGAGATGTAACTGGTCATGTGTGTTTGCATGTAGCTGGTGCAGAGGGAGCAGCAATGATGTCATGATGAAGTAACTGGCATTGGAAAATTTCTTAAGATGGCATGATTCAGAAGACAGAAGAAAAGGATGGCAGTCTGGGCAGATGGCATTGCATGAGCAAAGGCACACTTGCAGCAAAACTGCAAGACATACTCAGAAAACAGAAAGTCGTATGGCTTGACTCTATCATAGGCATGCTGGATACAGAGGGAACTTTTGCCTTCCTTAGCAATAGAGATAGTACGTTATGTAGTTTTCACAAAGATATTTAATCTCATTTGGAAATTCGTACTATGTAAAATATTCTCATGGTTCTAATGAATTATGTGAATATATTTTACAGCATTTCTTCAGGACATTTATAAATTATTTAGACTAAATGACGGCATTAAATTGAATTACATTTAATAACTGATGAAATAGTCATTAAATAGGAATTTAGTAAATCTGATTATGCTATTTTTTATCTTTGAAAATGATCAAAATTATCTTTGTGCTCTAGATTAATTTTTGATCTTATCTATTGTGTCAATTTTGGAGAAAATCAGTACAATTTTTTTTTATTTTCTTTCCATGCCATTAACCCTGTGTTGCAGGTGTAACTTTGTTCTTTATGAACCACCCACATTTTCCTACTTATTACTTCTCAGTGATTTGCCCCAGAAGACTGGATCTTGCATATGTTTGTATTCCTAATGCTATACCTGAAAGACACAGAACTACATAGAAGTAGATATTGGTCAAACAAGCAAAGGGTTAGAAATGTCTCCTAAGGGGAGATCTGTGTTTAAAAAGTCAAATCTAGAATTAGATTGGATCTCTGTGAAACATGTTAAGATACTGTGTCAGCTCTTTCTAAAGATTCTTAGCCTTTGAAGACAGGTTTTATGTCTTAATCTCCCCAAAGTTTAGGCGTATATTTAAACCTATGTGTATATACAGGTGGATATGCATAGCTGCATGGGTGTGTGTGTAAGTTCATGTATAGAAATAGGTATGGATCATTGCACATTTAATTGAACAGCCCTTGTTCATAGATGTGAAGTTTTTCCATTCTTAAAGGGCTGATTTAATTTTACTATAATCTATCTGGTTTACCATAAAACAAATAAGATGAAAGGCTTTTAAAGAAAAGCCCCTTGTTGGCTTTAAATAATACTTATGAGACTCAGAACATGTCACAGAATAAGATGTTTCAACTTAACACATATTATCGTTATGTTACTTCATCTTTTATACCTACAATTTCAAGGATCTCTCGATCTGACTCATCTTTTAGATCACTAACAAGGAAAAAAACCAGAGGCTTCCAGCTAGGATTCATGGATGGTCATGAGTCCCTTGAAATTGTATATATGCATGTACACATGAACATGTAAGTAAAGTAGCATGTGTGTGCATGCATGTGCAAACATATTTCTAGAGAGAAGGTCTTTCATCACATTTTCAAAAATATCACAGTCCCCAGAAGTTTGCTTACTCTGTGTGACCCTAAATAGCTTTGATTCAAACTCAATTATAATTAAAGTTAAAAATCATAAGATTTTCAGGAAAATCTCATGGAAGCAGAGTAGACTGGTGATTACCAGGGACTGGCTGGGGGGTGGTCCTGGGGAAGTTTTGGTCAAAGGATATGACATTTCAGGTGGACAAGTTCAAGACATCCATTGTAAAGCATGACTAGTAATAACGATGTTTTATATACTTGAAAATTGCCAAGAGAATAGAGTTTAAGTGTTCTTACCACACACAAAACACTATGTGAGTTAATGCACATGTAATTAGTTTGATTTTGCCATTCTATAATGTGTATATATAATCAAAACATCATGTTGTATACCATAAATATACATAATTATTTGTCAATAAAAAATAATATAATCACAATTTTTTGGTAATTTTTAGCAGGAACTTTAAGAGTGCTTGATAAGTTTTTTGTTTGTTTGTTTTTGAGATAGAGTCTTGCTCTGTCACCTAGGCTGGAGTGCAGTGGCACAATTTTTGTTGACTACAACATCGCCTCCCAGGTTCAAGAGGTTCTCCTGCCTCAGCCTCCTGAGTAGCTGGGACTACAAGCACCTGCCACCACGCCCAGGTAATTTTTGTATTTTTAGTAGAGATGGGCTTTCACCATGTTGGCCAGACTGGTCTCGAACTCCCGACCACAGGTGATCTGCCTGCCTCGGCCTTCCAAAGTGCTAAGATTACAGGCATAAGCCACCACAGCCAGATGATATGTATTCTTTAGAGATTGCAAAACACTGCATTATTAATTAAAGATTAAGATACATAGATACTGGAAAGAGATAGATTAAATATAAATCAATCCAATAGATGTGGATCAGAATCCATAATGTTCTAACTTGAATTGTTGTCTTTCCGTGTTCCGTAATCATAAAATTGAGGTTTTCTCTTAAGTCTACTTGCTAAGATAAAGATATTTCCTATTAATATTAAAATTTACAATAGCTTCAAAAGACTTGTTTTATAGCTTTAATGTGATGAGATTTGTTATAAGAAATGACATTTAATGGAATGTTTCTGGTAGAAAGCAGTGTTTTTTTCCCCAAAGCTGTGCACAGTGTTTGCCATCAGGGGTTGCTCTTCTGTCACACTTTGTGACACTCTCCTCACAATTACCTGCTTGATCTAGTTATAATAAATCCCATCACCAAAAAACGATGCACAGGTACATTTATAACAAGGAATACATTTGCATGATCTCCAGTGGTCTGCAGACCACAGACCACAGGCTGACTATAGCCACAGCTTGTTTTTGCAAGGAACGTTTTAATGGAGTGTACCCTCACCCATTCCTTCAGGAATTGTCTGTGGCTGCTTTGGGGCTGAGATCACAGCACTGAAGAGTTCCAACAGAACCACGTTTCACAGAGCCACAAATATTTTCTAACTAGCATTTACAGAACAAGCGTGCCAATCCTCACTCTAGACATTCATTGATTTCTCAATGTCTGTCATACACGCCTGTTACGTGATCCTCAGCCTTCAGCCCCCTTGCCCCTTAGATCCCACAGTCACCACGCCTTCTAGGGAAAGAATTTCAAGTGCCCCTCCGTCTTCTTCATTTAATCACTGGTTCAGTTCCTCTCTACCCTGCAACTGTTTCCTTTTTTGCTTCTCCTGCCTCATTTCTTCCCACTTGAAAATAATAATTTACTTTTCCGGAAATACCGTTACCTGCTAGTCTTGCTATAAACTGACAAAGGTTCCCATTTGCCTTAAGAAAATGTTTAGAATCTTTATCCTGACATAGGAGGCCTTGAAGAATCTGTTCCTGAGACCTTCATTTACAGAATCCTCCTACAGGCAGCCCTCTGCCCAAGACTGCCTCTTTTACCACCTAAGTCCTGCCCACCCCTGCCTCAGGTTGCCCCACAATGCCTCACTGTCAGTCAGGCCTTTCACAGGCTCCTCCACCTGCAGGCACCACTGCTTCCTCCACACCCCTCAGCCATCACCACCTCTCATCTATACATGAAACTGAATATCCCCTTCCATTGGTGGATGCTGGGTTTGAGTTTCCCTTTCTACCTCTTCTACTAGAGTTAAGCTCACCAAAGCAAGAACTCTTTTATGTCCCTTGACAGCCTCAAAACTTAGCCTAGTGCTTTGGGCAGAGTTAAGTGTAAAATATATTCTCATGTGTGGTTAAGGATAGCTGCAATACTAGCAATTGTTGACTGTTTACTACATATCAAGATGGTCTCATGGGCCAGGCATGGTGGCTCATGCCTGTAATCCCAACACTTTGGGAGGCCAAGACAGGTAGATTGCTAGAGCACAGGAGTTCGAGACCAGCCAGAGCAACATGGTAAAATCCTGTCTCTACAAAAAAAATACAAAAATTAGCCGGGTATAGTGGCACAAGCCTGGAGTTCCAGCTACTTGGGAGGCTGAGGCAGGAGGATTGCTTGAGTCCAGGAGGTGGAGGCTGCAGTGAGCCAAGATTGTGCCACTGTACTCCAGCCCGGGCAACAGAGCAAGATCGGGCCTCAAAAAGAAAAAAAAAAAAAAAAAAGAGACAGTCTCATGTACAAAGAATTTTCTAGGCCAAATAAACGAAAAAAAAAAAACAAAGCAAAACAAAAACAAACAAAATAAAATCAGTCCTTCAGGAGCTTATGGTCATACTCTGACCTTATTCTTACCAACTTTGTAGTTTATTGTTTCCTGTGACATGCAAGAACTGAAATTTTCTTTAGAAATAGTTCCTATACTTTTAAAAATTTAATTTGTATTTTCCCCACTTAATTCTCATGTTATCCTCAGTTCAGTAGGTTAGTCTAAACATCTAGTATCATAGCTCAAATAAAGTCTAACATACTTTAAACCCAATTAATAATTATTAGTAGCATTTATTGAGCATTTGTTTATTAAACATCAATATTATTCTAGTACTTCCCACTTATTATCTCATTTAATCTCCCAAAACTCTGAGTGAGGTATCATTTTTAGAGATGAGGACACAGAGGTGGTGAGGTAATCTGACCCAGAGAGTAGAATAGGTCAGGCTTCAAGCCCAGGTAGCCCATCTCATAAGCGCAGGCTGGTCAGGACTGCACTGTGCTACTGCAGCTAGACATGAATCTACGCAGGTGGGGCAGGGGTAAGAAGCTCAGGTCGCCCCTCTCCACACCTGCCACCCCCCAGCCCAAAGGGCTGTCCAACCAGCTCAGTGTTTAAAATCCGAGTCACATCTCATGCGTGGAATTCTCACACACCACCCGCAAGTTTTGTATTGATTTTTTTTCCTGAAGATTTTTAAATCATTTGAAAGGTATATTTACTCTCTTTCAAAACCCATGTTTTGAATTAACCATTTATTCATTCATTGAATCAACATTTACTGGAAGTCCTCTGTGCTCCAGGCATTTGGAATAAATAAATAAAACCATAGCTCAAATTATCTTGGGGCATGATATGATTAAATAGTTAATGGTTCTGGGATATCTTAATAAAATCCTTAATAGTAATGACGATAAATTAATTTACCAAATTATTTGATTTTAAAACATGTGCAGCACTTTATAGCTTCTGCACTTTACACTTTAATTTCTCAGCCTCATAATAACTGCAGGGTAGGTATGTAACATACCTTGCAGATGAGAATATAGTTTCATCAAGCTTGAGCAATTTTCTCATGGCTCTCTCAAGACTGAAGTCTTCCAAGTTGGGCTTCAGTATTCCAAAGATTGGGGACATAATGCACTATAAGACATAGTTCTTGTACTCTTGAAAAAGTAGGTCATAATTCTACAGAAAAGGTCAGATATTTAGCTATACACTTTACTGACTTCTACTTAAATCAGAAGTTGATCTTCATGGAGTACAATTAGTTTGGTTTTTACCTGTGAATTCAATTAGCAGTATGAACAGATCTAAAGACAAATATTTCACCAAGTACTTATTTTAAGATCTAAGTTCTATTAACAAGCATGCTTCTCTGTTGAAAGCTGTACTACAGATAAACTGAATTGGATTTGCTGGTATAACAGTTAAAAGATCAGAATCGGTTTGCAAGAGGAACCACCTTACTGCTTGATTTGAATTTTGTATTCATTAGGATCCTAAACCAGGGATTCTCTCTTCATCCCTTTCTTTTTCTCTGCTTCCTAACCTGTCCCTCTGTGGCGTGTGTACATCCTTCAGGGATAGGACATTGACCAAACCCTGCAGCAATCCCAGAAGGTGGCATAGCAGAATACAAAACCCTGCTTTAAACCACAAAGATCCCTGGGGATTATTTACTGTAAAATATAACTACGTGGAAAGTATCTTAATTATAATACAATTCAATTGTCAATATATCTATATTCTACATTGACTCCACCTAAAACTTTGAGTTAGGATTGCTTTTGGAGCTTTTTCAAAATGCACACATCAAGGGCTATCCCCAGACCCACTAGTTCCAAATATCTTTACAGTATTTGTTACAGCCTAATGGACGATGCTGCTGTGTAGCCACATTTGAGAGCCACTGGTCAAAGGGTTGGGAGATGACCCTCCCACCCCTTTACCCTCAGAGTCATAAACAGAAGATGCTGATGTTAAAACTAAGATGTGTTTACACTGAAGAAAACTATTTTAGTTTATATAGCTTCCAATTTCGCAAGTAGTAAAAGGAATAAAATTACGGGGAAAATCATTACTACTTAGGCTACCACACTCCAAGAAACAGAAATTCAAGAAAAGGCACCAAGACCACCATGTTGGCGCTCACCTCACTGTGGAGACACCCGGTCTTACCTCGAACTGAGACAGGACCCTAGTCCAGGCCTAACAAGATCCAATCCTTCAACCATCAAGAGGCAAAAGAAAATATCACAAGATTGAATTGGTCATTAGATCAAACCTACAAGGGAAGGAGAGTGGTGCAAATAATCTAGTCCAAGGAGGAAAATGAAACTGAAAGACTGTGTCTTGTTTGCATTTCTTGGATGATTAGTGACATTGGGCATTTTACACATACCTATTGATTATTGTATGTCTTTCTGAAGAAATACCTATTCAAGTTCTTTGCCTGCTTTCTAAGTGGGTTATTCATTTTTGGATACTATTGAGTTGTAGGAATTTCTTTTATATTTTAGAGATCAACCCTTTATCAGATATATGATTAGCAAATATTTTCTCCCATACTGTATGATGCCTTTTCACTCAGTTGATTGTGTCCTTTCCTGTGCAGAAGCTTTTGAGTTTGATGTAGTCCCACGGTTTATGTTTATTTTTGTTACTTGAGCTTTTGGTGTCAATTCCAAGATAATTGAAATAAGAATCTGGAAGAGATATCTGCACTGTTATATTCATTGCAACATTATTCACAGTAGCCAAGATGTAGAAACAACATAAATGTCCATCAACATTTATGTTGTCATAAACATAAATCAACAGAGGAATGGATAAAGAAAGTGTGGTGCCTATACACAATGGAATACCATTCGGCTTTAAGAAAATCCTCTGATATGTGACAACATGGATGAGCCTTGAGAACATTATGGTAAGCGATATGACTCAGTCATGGAAATACAAACACTGCACAACTCCACTCATCTGAGATATCTAAAACAGTCAAATTCGTAGAATTAGGGAGTGGAATGGTGGTTACCAGGGACTGAGGGAAGGGGGAGAGGAGAAGTTACTAATCAATAGGCATGAAGTTTCAGTCAAGATGAATAGCTCCAGAGATTGGGGGTACAACATTGTACCTATAGTCAACAATTACTTATTGAACACTCACAAATTTGTTAAGAGGGTAGATCTCATATTACATGCTCTTACAGTAAAATAAAATAAACATTGTATAGCCTTTTAAACGGCTGAATTGGACAGATGGGACTAACGGTAAAGGATAATATTGGAGAAATGAGAGTGGAGAACCCCTGCCCACCAGGTAAGTGATTTAGAGGGCTGCTTCTTCCTTGATTCCCGTGGTGATGACAGGACAGTTGCTTACGCATGAATGGGATCAATAGAAGCCTTCTTGTTAGAGGTTACCCTGGGGGAACAGGTTTTGTCACAGAGGTAACGCAGGGGCACAGCTGTCCCCATGGTTCTCCCTCCCTTCCCCACTTGTCCCCACCCTCTCTGTTCTTACAACAGGAAGGCTTTATCATATCCATACCACTGCAGTCTTATCACAATCATCAGATGCAAGAACATTGCTCAAAAATGAGCAATGATTATTTTAACAGTCATTTTAATGGTAGCCTTTCTGACTGGTGTGAAATGGTATCTCATTGTCATTTCGATTTGTATTTCTCTGATGATTAGTGATGATGAGCATTTCTTCATGTCATTGCTGACCACACGTAGGGCTTCTTTTAACAAGTGTCTGTTAATGTCCTTTGCGCATTTGTTAATGGGGTTGATTTTTGCCTGCTGATTTGTTTAAGTTTCCTATGGATTCTGGACAGGAGCTGAACATTGAATCCACATGGACGCAAAGATGGAAACTGAGACACAGAGAACTGCTTGAGTGGAGAGGGTGGGCGGGGCATGGGTTGGAAGGCTACCTATCGAGTATTTTGCTCAATACCTTGGTGACAAGATCATTTGTACACCAATCCTCAGTGACACACGATTTACCCATGCAACAAATGAACCAAAAATAAAAGTAGAAAAAAACAGCAGGGCGTGGCAGCTCATGCCTGTAATCCCAGCACTTCGGGAAGCCAAGGCGGGTGGATCACCTGAGGTCGGGAGTTCAAGACCAGCTGACCAACATGGAGAAACCCCATCTCTACTAAAAATATAAAATTAGCTGGGCTTGGTGACACATGCCTGTAATCCCAGCCACCCTGGAGGCTGAGGCAGGAGAATTGCTTGAACCCAGGAGGCAGAAGTTGCGGTGAGCCGAGATCATGCCACTGGACTCCAGCCTGGGCAACAAGAGCGAAACTCCATCTCAAATAAATAAGTAAATAAACAAACAGTAGAATAAAACACAATCCACCACTTCATATCACTAGGATGGCTATTATAATAATTTAAAAAAAGAAAAATAGCAAGTGTTGCTGAGGATGTGGATAAATTATAATCCTTGTGCATTGCTGGTAGGAATGTGAAATGACGTAGCCATTATGGAAAATAGTTTGAGAGTTACTCAAAATATTAAACATGGAATTGCCATATGATCAGTAATTTTACTCCTAGGTGTGTGTGAGTGTGTGTAGTATAGTGTGTGTGTGCATGTATATATATGCACATATAGGAGAATATACACATATTCTATATACAATAAATTATATTTTATAATCATATGTATAATATATACAATAGAATGTTATTCTTCCACAAAGAAAAAAATAAATTTCTGATACATGTCACAACATAGATGAGTCCTGAAAATATTATACTAAGTAAAATAAGCCAGGCACGAAAGGACAAATCTTGTATGATTTGATTTATGTGAAGTGCCAGAATGGGCAAATTAATGAAGACCTAAAGTATATCAGAGGGCACCAAGAGCAAGGGCATGAGGGAATGGAGAGTTATTGCTTAATGGATACAGAGTTTGTTTGAGATAATAAAAAAGTTTTAGAAACACATAGTGAAGATGGTTGCCAAATATTCCAAATGTAACTAATGCCACTGAATTTTAAAGGTAAGAGTGGTTAAAATGGTAAATATTATGTTATGCATAGAAGTATTTTACTACAATAGGAAAAGAAAAGCCCAGTTAAGCTCCTCTTAGGTCCACACGGCCCTGCCTTACCTCCCAGCACCAACACTGAATGATCAACCCGCTTGCGGTCGTGGCCTTCGCTGCAGAACGCAGTCTACCACTCACTCCACCCGCAGACAGGCTCCCACTCCCCTGTCCTTGGGAACCTCGTGCCAGCCAGGTAGGGGTCACTCACTTTCGGAAAACCCGAGCCTACGTTTTGCCTCCGATCCCCAGGTCCTTTTTCAGCTGTTCTGAGCTTCTTGTCTGCTTTTCTCCTTACCTAGCTTGCCTTTTTGGTTTCTATGATATTATTTCTGGTGCTGGTGGTTGGCCCAGTCTTTGCAGAGACTATTCAGCTCTCTGTATTTGGCTTTTCCAAATGTCTTGTCTGTTTACTTTGCTTCTGCCCTTTATCTGTCCTCATCCTCCCACCTCACGTAGCCCAACTCTAGTCTGCTCCTGTCCTGACTTGCTCCATGTTCTGGGCCTGTCATACCTGAAACACAAACTTCTTTGTGGTTCTAAGCACCTGACTTTTAAGTAGCCAATTCACAATCCTAAGTTAATTCCAGGAAGCCTCAACTCAGCTTCATAGAGGAATCACTTGGAGAGCTTTGAAAAATACTGGTAATCAACGTAGAAATTTACACTGAAGCCATATCTCTAGGAGTACAAAATACTATAGGCACACGAGGCATTGTTTATAATAGGAGAAGCCAGGAAACAACTCAAGTGTTCATCCTGAGGGTACTGGTAGAATAAACTGTGGCACACCCATCCACTATGCAGCCAGAGAAGAGGATGAAGAACGACAGCGGTGTTGGAATGATCCCAAAGATAAGTTGTTTTAAAAGAAAAAAAAAACGTGTAGAATGATATATATGGTGTGCAACATTCGGTAAGGACAGAGAAAAATAAGAAAAATATGTGTAAGTTTACGTGAGTATGTGTATTTGTTTATTTAAAAAAAAAAAAAAAACCCGTGGCAGTATAAATCAGAAACTAACACAAATGGTTACTAAGTAGAAAGAAAAATGGGCAGAGAGGCTAGGGAAAGAAGTAATTTTCTGTGTGAACCTTTTTATTTAATTTCAATTTTGAGCCATGTAGATATTTTACCTATTTTAAATAAAAAACTACAATAAATGAATATAACTGTATGCCAAATTTGTACCCAATCACAAGAGAACATAATGATTTCAAGTGACTATTTAATACAGAACTCTGTGTATATATTCAAGACAAAGGAAAATCTAATGTGAAATTTTGACAATAGTTTTGTTGTTAGCACTGATGTTGAAATACTAATTTTGAAATTATTATATTCATTGTATAAGATAAATATATTATATAGGATAAATAATTTTGACATTATTGTAGTTATTGTATAGGATAAATAAATATATTATTATTAGGGACCAAGCTTGTTAATGTTAAAAAGAGAGAGAAAAATAATTTAAGAAAATCCTATAATATTAAATATTAAATTTTGATTTAAAAATAATTTTTTTAACTTTGACAACTTAAAGCCTAGAAAATAATACCCCAGTGACAATAAAAGCCTCTATCACCCAAGTATTGGTTACTACAGACTATTTTATACTCAAAGGATCTTGCGTTGCTTAGATAAATGGTGGTGCATCTATGTTAGAACAATTTCAAGATGAGCCTGAGACATATTGTTCCAGAAACCAAATAATTGATCA
The DNA here is from genome assembly GCF_009828535.3 of Hylobates moloch. Taxonomy (NCBI): domain Eukaryota; kingdom Metazoa; phylum Chordata; class Mammalia; order Primates; family Hylobatidae; genus Hylobates; species Hylobates moloch. Next base: position 162,957,939 of record NW_026652279.1, read on the forward strand.
AACATTAACAGTAGGTTTTAAGAATAACTCATGAATGAACTTATAGGGACTCCCGCTTTGCAAGTTTGGAAAAAAAATTTAACTATGTTTAATTTCCTTCTTTTTATGATTGAATAGTATTCTATCGTATATATATACATATATATATACTTCAAAATATCATGTGCATGTTAAATACATACAATTTAATGTCACTTAAAAACTTTGAAGATATTTCATATTTGTTTACAAAGCACAAGTATATGAATTCACACTTACACCAAATAATGAAATTAAATTTACTAGATGTAATTGTTATACAATTCTTACTCTGAAATAAATGGTGGTCAAATTACAATGATTATGCCTTTAACATTATGTTGTTGGAGTAAGAGTAGCTCATTCCCAGCTAATAAATTTAGAAGAATCATAGACTTCTACAACCCCTAATGAATTCAATAAAATTGTTGATTCAGCCAAACATCATCACTGGATGCTAGGATCTTTATAACAGGGGGATCTGTCTAACACCAACTTGAGTATCAATAATAGTGACCTCATGGGCCTCCAGTGTGTTGCAATACGAAGTCTACAGCATCATCTATGAGGCATCCTTGCCAAAATGAGTAAGCTGAATCTCATTAAGCATTTAGGCGTACCTTCCTTATTCTAGAGAAAATAACATAGAGAAACAAACTAGCCAATACTTTGAAAAATCACTCAGATCTATCTTGAACACAGGTATTCTACAAGACAACTGGCTGAGTCTTCTAAACAGACCATATCATGGGGAGAGGGTAACTAGGGAGATTGTTCTAGATTGGAAGAGACTAACGACACACAATAACCAACGCAATGCAATAACCTTGATTGGATCCTAGATAAGAAAATAACTAGGGAAGACAAAATAGAAAATCTGAATATGAACAGAATACTGAACGACGCTAAGAAAGTATTTTTTAATATTCTACGGAGAATAATGATATGTGACTATGTCAGTGAAAGTCCTTATTCTTAGAGGTGAGGTAAAATGATGTCTGCAGCTTCCCTTCAAATGGTTTAGAGGGAAATAAATAATATATATGTATGTCTGGGTGCATATATATATTATATATACACGCACACATAAAAGTATGCTATATATGTATGTATGTGCACACACGTGCATTCCCCTGCATTTGTGCATGCACACCAAATATAACAAACTGTTAACAATCATTGAAGCTGGATAGTGAATAAGGATGTTTATTGTTCCAGTTTTTAAATGTTTCTGTATGTTTGAACATTTTTATCACAAAAGTCAGAAAAAGTACAGAGAGCAGGATCCACCCAGAGAGATTCAGATGAGCCAGGATGGGGCTTGGGCATCAGTACTTTTAATAAACTCCCATGTGATATTGATCTACAGCCAGTGTTGAACATTGCCCTCACCCATCATGCCCCACAATCCTGCCACCCAACCTCACTAGATCCTGGCATCTCCTGGCCCTACAGACACCTCCTCAGAGCTCTTGGTGCCTCGTTGAGCCCCTTGAGTCAAGGCTCCTGGGGAGCTCCTTCTTCAACTCACTATACAGGCCTTTTTGGATGGCCAAAATCCCACCAGGAAGACATTCATCAAAAAGAGAGGTGTCATGGAAAACTGCAAAGGCACACACATGCGAACCATAGGGGAAGATACAGGCTTAATATGGGAAGCAGCAACACTAAACAAAGCAGCAAACAACTCAATGAAAAGACCTAGGGAAAAAAGCAAAGAAAGTGGAAAGCTATACTAACGAGAGTCCCAAAAGTACCACTAAGCCATGAGGTCATGCTTAGGATTTATTCATGTCAGCATCGTGAGTAGTTTTAAATGAGGAGGAGATCTATTAGAGAGACCTTTGTTTCAGGGATTCAAAAGCTGGGACCCAGGGACACAGGACATAAGTAGATAGGCCTGGGCCACTACCAGTGCTTTCACTAGAAGAGAAAGTAATTTTGGAAGCAGCACAGATGTGTGTCCCCAGCTGCTCTGCCTCCCCTACCTCTCACAAAGACGTCATCCAGAAGCCTGGTGAAATGCAGCTTTTCAAAAAATGGTCCACAACCTGTAAGAGATTTGACAATACAACACAGCGTAGCCTTGTGGCTCATCTACCATAGGAAAGTGATTTTTTTTTTTTTTTTTTCGAGACAGAGTCTCATTCTGTCGCCCAGGCTGGAGTGCAGTGGCACGATCTCAGCTCACTGCAACCACCACCTTCCAGGCTCAAGCGATTCTCCTGCCTCAGCCTCCCAAGTAGCTGGGATTATAGGTGCTTGCCACCATACCCAGCTAATTTTTGTATTTTTAGTAGAGACGGGGTTTCGCCGTGTTGGCCAGGCTTGTCTAGAACTCCTGACCTCAGGTGATCCGCCCATCTCAGCCCCTCAAAGGGCTGGGATTACAGGCATAAGCCACCGCGCCTGGCCAAAAAGTGATCTTTAAATTAGGGACTGAGTATTTCTGAGCATACACACTTTCCAAGGTACTCAGGCCAGAATGATTTTAGGATCAGATTCCAAATCCTTAGTCCCTATTTTTCTACAATGGACCTGCTTGAGCCAGCACCTGCTGTGGGGTTGCATGCCTGTTTGGAATCTGCTTGCCCACAACTTCCTTCCACAAATGGGCTTCTCACTTCACAAAGGAAAGCCATACTTCTCAGTGGTCAGGAATCTTACTGTGGGGCTTTGCCTATAGGTGGAAAATCTTATCAAAGGGAAGTTCAAAATATTTGTGTTGGCAAAATCTCCTTTGCCCAAGGGACCATACTCTTCATTTTTTATCCCATCCATCTCCAGAAGAGATGTGTACCTTAAAAAATTAGTTTTTATAGTTAACAATTACTAAATATTTTGAAAAAAATCTATTTGACTCATCATTTACTACTAATAAGCATAGTAAAACTAAATACAGAAGAAAAAGTTTAACCCTGGGAATCTTATGTCCCATGAAAATTATTTAAGTTTTTATTTGTAATCATATTTTGTTGCCGATAACTATGTTATAGACTTGATCCAAGTGGAAATGTTTAATTTACATACCCTTGTATTTTGCTCTAAAAATAGTCTAAAGTGTATATGTTGTATATACCCAAATGCTTCTGTAAGACTTCAAAGCATGTCTTTGAAATTGAGGACGGGAATGTCAGGGAACAGCTTCTGCTATATCAAGTGTGTTCTGAACAAAGCTAATGGAGTGTAAATTCATCAGGCTCCTAATCAAAGGTTTGTCTCATCTGGCTTAAAGGCAATTAAACATAAAATCCAATATGTCTAACATAAGCGAAAATAGCAGTTTAGCTTTTTTGGAGTAGCCTAAGAAAACGGCTTTCTGCTGAAGAAACCTTATTCTGGCATTTAAAAGTTAGGTTTCAATGGAATGAAATCAAATGTAAATTGACGAAGACAAAATAAGAAACCATCAATGATTGAAATATTGTTTGTAATTGCACAAATTCATGGGATATACTACAGTCATGAGTTTTGTTCTCCTGGGATGTATTTGCATTTAAAAGCAACAGATTAAAAAGCAACTTAATTTATTCACAAACTCACCCAAGAAAAATGCCATCCAACACACTGAAGATTTCTATTCATTCAGGAATTTGCTAATTTCCCCGTAGTATATGAGGCTGGTATTTTTATACTCAGCCCACATATTAGTAACAGGACTTCTGATCCTAGCTGAAATTCTCTTTTATTATCCAAAGGCTCGTCAAACTGGATTCTCTCGAAATCCTAATCACATTCCATCCCTCCACTCCACCTCTGACTTTCAGCAGGTATCGACCTTTCATCTCACAGCTTCCTGCTAACAAGCCCCTAGCCCATATGTGCCCACAAATATCATTTCCCCTTGCATAGATACTATGACAGCGGGAGTAGCTCATCATATATACCGCTCTCTCCAAAATAACCAGTCTTCATCTTGTTGTTAAAGCCAATGAGTATGTTTCAGTTGTTATATGACTGCCAAATGACTCTTTGGCAGCATTTTACACTTCTGAAAATCAAAATGCAACTTTTTATAAGCATTTTGATTTTAATAGAACTATTTTGTTACATACCCCACATGGCATTTTCTCTGGCAGGAAAATGAACAGTTTGGTCTTAGATTTTTGATATAAATATTTCAAAAATAACAATAGCAAATACTGATTGAGGACGTAAATATTCCAATATTTATTTTAAATGCTTCATATTTATTAAAGCATTTGATCCCCCAAATAACTCTATGAGATGGGTATTTATACTCTCTCCATTTTACAGATGCTGAAGAGAAAGTGTAAAAAAATTGCTCCAGGTCACAGAGGTGGCAAGTGTTTGATCTCAAGTTGCTTGAGCCTGCCCTTTACCTACCAAATGCTGCCAAGTTACCCGTAAAATTCACTTGACCAGACACATCAAGCAATCAGATTAATTGAGATTTGATTCTAAGATGGGCAGCATTACAAAGAATTTATAGACAGGTAGTGAGATACCTAGAAAGACAGACGGATGGTAAGAATGACCTGATTAAGAAGACACCTCCATGTGAAGTAGCTATCAGTTGGTATACCAAAACCAAATCACAGAAAGATTAAAGGACTTGAAGGTTATCAAATCAAGCCTGGAACAGAATTTTCTAGGTCATATGCAGCCAACAATGTTTGCTACTAGATTGAGAAGAAGCTGCATTTTCTTTTAAGCACTTTGCTAAGTAAAATTACAAAGATAGTAGAAAGAAGAATGCAAGGTTAATCAATAATTAAATTAAGTTAGAAAATGAAGTTTTGCTTAAGATATTAGATAAAAGCATTCGAGCAATTAATTAAAACGCACATAATGCTGCTGCTATAGGAATTTAGGTAACAGGCAGATTAAGTAAAAATTGATTTTTCTTGCAAGACACTAACACCCAGAATATCAAGGGGTGGACAAAAAACAGTACTAAACAAATTTTTTTGAACCCAGGTGATCAAAATGTTATACAGTTTTCCAAATTCAAACACTATGAAGCTGTCTAAGTCCTTAGATAATAGCCCTACCATTTTCCCATGACTTTCCAACTTTCATATTGCTCTACATCTTCAAAGTTTTTGTATTAGAGATAGCGGATATCACTAGCAGCTTTAAAATAAATGATTCTTGACCCCCACCCAGATATTAAGTGCTTTGCATGCTCAGACTCATGTTAGGTATAATTTAAAGAGCTACTGATAAGGCACTCCATAGAATAAGTGTAAAACAATAGTCATTTACGTGAATTAAATGTTTGACATTAGAAGTGTTTTGAGCCTAGAAACAGACACAAAAATGATTGTAGTTAATGGAAATACTGCCATGCTTAAGATCATTCAGCACTTCTCCAGAATGCAAAGTATATTCAGAATTAGATGCAGATTTACATGTGAATAAAAAATTTTCTCCAGCCTTACTCTCCAACTCCCAAAAAGTAACAACCGAACAGCAATGAGAAAGAGAAAGTGACATGAAAATAATTTGAGGGAGAAAAGCAAGAATGAGAACTCTTCATGCTCAGGTAAATTCTGAGAACAAAGTAGTGCTATAAAGAGGGGAAAGAATAGACAGAAGTATTAATTAATAGTCACTAAAAATTAAAAAGCTGTCCCACTTGAAAGTATTAACTGGGTTATTAATAGAAAAGAGGAAAAATTACTGTGGACTGTGCAGTGTGGATCTGGGACAAAAGGTAGTATAGGAAAGCATAATTTATAGAATAGAAAGCTATATGGGGTTTTAAAAATAAGCATTAATTTTGACCACTGAAATAGAGATGATTATACTCTCAAGAAGAAGAAAATGTTGAGGTGTAGCCACAGTGGGGTTCTGTTTCAGGAACAGTACAAGACAATGGAATATGCAGCTATTAAAAATTAGAAGAGACATGGTCAATTTTCTCTAGTACTGGAAGTTTTTGGTATTCACTAAAATCAAAGATTTAAACAAAAGGAAAGTCAGATGTCTCCTACCCTTAGAATGCACCAGTATGGATGCAGTTCTGGAAATGTACTGTACAGGCATGAGTTCAAGTCCTCTGATGGGCCAGATGGATTTTTATCTCCTCACCCAGGAGCAGGAGGGCCAGCACATCTCTTGCTTTTAATGATCTGAGGCTTCCAATGTTTTCCTTTTGTCTTTCTCTAGCATCTCTGGCTTTTTCTTGAGCCTATTTACTCTTGCTTCATCTTCCTGTTATTTATATATATTCATAGCAAACACTTTAGCATTCATTTTAGGAACAAAACCTTATGATGGTATATAAAGTTATCTTTACCTTCCTTCTCTCTATATTGAAAAATAATTTCTTTACCTTTTATTCTTAGAAATACTATTTCACCACTCTAGTATTCAGAACATACCTCAATTTCTCCAGGTTAAGTTTCTGAAGTTCAGCAAACTACATGAAATTCCAATAATTAAAAGTAGAATAACCATATGGTTTCACCACACACTGTTATTGTTTTTTGTTTATCTCTTTTGAAAAACTTTGAACTGTGGATTGCTTCATCTTTTGGTAAGCTAAACTCACAGATATTATTGTTTAATATGTATACTTGATCAACTTCTCTCATATTGTATTTCTATTGAAAATTTATTTTGCTAAGGTTATCAAGCTATTCTCCAATTTGTTAGTCAATTATATTTTTGGTTTTGACAAGTAAGAAAGCTTTTATTGAATTTTCTTATTATACATGCATTTATATTATTTAAAAGTACATATTCATAGAAAAAAGCATAGAAAACCATAAGTCACTCAAAATATCTCAACTTGCAGATAACCGTTGTTAACATTCTGCTATGCATCATCATTTAGAATCATAGAGCCAATCCTCAAAGAGTAATAGACACAACGCTTCACCTACCGGTGTATAAAAACTGGCCCATAAATTAACATAGAAAGAAAAGGCTGGTTCATGATAACTACTGCTGTATGTGTGTCTCCATCAACCGTTGGATACTACTTATTTTTCTGGGGATATGGGATGAAATATCCTCTCTCAGGAAGACACCTGGATAGCAGGGCAGAAAAGCCATTTTATATTCAGCCTTTTTGACAAAGAAGTAAGCACCTGAAAAACTGACTTTTCCTGTTTTATTTTCTAGTGTAGTATTCAATTGATTTGAATTGTTTCTTTTTGAAATGTATTCTGCATAGTGTGTCATGGTGTAAAACACACAACAGTTATTTCAACAAATATTCATTGTCTAACTTTCCTTTTGGCAACTGATGATGTGGATATATTCGATGAAATTTTAATTTTAAATAAAAGCTCTGTCATATCATAAGAACTCTGAAGCTATACAATTTTAAAATTCTCAAATTTCAGGGGAAAGCTTGCATGGAGATTGGATTATTTACTTCTCACCCAAACCAGCTCTTCTCTCTATATTCCCTGTGTCCATGGTTACCATCATCATTCACTTGCTTCTCTAAGCTAAAGAGGCCTTGGCTCTTTTCTCTCCCTTCATCCCAACCATTAGAAAGTGTACAGTTCAGTGGCATTAATTATATTCAGAGCATTGTGCAACCATCACCACTACTTCTTTCAAAACTTTATTCATCATTCCAAACAGAAACTACCGTACCCATTAAGCAAGAACTCCCATTTCCTCCCTCTCCTTTGCTACTGATAATCTCTAATCTACTTCAGGTCTCTATGAATTTCCCTATTCTAGGAACTTCATACATGTGGAATCATACGTGTCCTATTGTGTCTGGTTTATTTCACTGAGCATGTTTTCAAGGTTCATTCATGTTGTAGAACTTTACTCATGCATCAGAACATCATTTCTCAAATACTCTATTGTATGTAGATACCATATTTTGCTTATTCATTCATCTGTTGATGGACATTTAGTTTCTGTCCACCATTGGCTACTGTGAATAATGCTGAAATCAACACTGGAGAACAAATATGTTTTCGTCCCTCCTTTCAGTTGCTTTGGGTGTATACCTTGGAGTGGAATTGTTGGGCAATATGGTTATTTTGTATTTTTTTTGAGAAACTGTAAAATTGTCTTAAAACATATTTGCAACCATACTTCAATTTTATATCACAATTTAATAATTAAATACCAATAGTAATCTTTTAATAAAAGTATCTAACTCTTATTGATCATTTCCTCTATGTCAGCATCTCATCTAATTTTTCTCAGTGATTCTGTGCAGTAATTACCATCATTAGCCGCATTCTACCAAGGAGAAAACTGGGGCTAACAAAAATCAAGCCATTTGTCCCATCTGGTGGTGGACAGGATTGGCAGGTAAACTCTGTCTGTATAAAATACCTAAAGAAGATTTAACTGTTGTCATTTTACAGGTAGAATCAGGGCCACAATGGCTAGAGCAATTTGCTTTGAGGTGACAAGCTGAGTAAGTAACTACAGGGTCACTAGAACTGCAGTTACACTAGAACTCACTTCTTAATGACTTGCCCAGCTCTTCCATTGCACCAGGATGCCTGCCTCACTCATTTTATATATATATATATATATATATATATATATATATATGTATATGAGATAATATTGTGATCATTGTACACATTCATATTTACTCTCTTAAACTGAAGTCCCTTTGTCTCATAAGCAAAAAGAGAGAAAAAACTGGAGACCAAGATTATTACAATTATAATAAACCTGAAGTATTTATGGAATAATGTATTTGTACTAAGCATTGCACCAAATGTTTTACACACATGATCTTAACTTCACAATAAATCTATGAGCTAAGTGTTATTATCACTTCCCCTTTCTGTATGAGGTATAAAGTAGATACCAGAAAAATCAATGAACTTGGAAAAGTGTACACAACCACTAAGTTGTAACTCAAGGCTTCAACTCTCAGTGTGCCCAGAGTCAAAGCCCATGATGTTAACTCTTATTCTGTAAGAGTTATCATAAGGAAGAAAATCAGATGCAAAGAGGATTTGTATAACTTTTACTCACACTTAAAACCATAAGAAACCCTAACTCAGAGAATCATGAATGCTTATGATTTTATTATTTAAAATTTTTATGTCTTAATGTTCTACTCTTTTTGTTACAAGCGTTAAATTCATAAAATGTCGGTTGATCCTAGATTCCTTCTAGGAAAGGCAAAATGGGAGAAATTCCTAACCACTGAGCAATGCCAATGACTTGAATGAAGTGACTAAAATAAATTAACACGAGTGGTGTTCACAATGAGATTGTTAGAAGTGCTACATATTTTTTAACAATGATTATTTTGCATCATGTTAGCCATGGAGTCTCAGCTGGCACCTATCAGCTGTCTCTAGCTGTAAATGACAGCACAAGTGAGCAGGGCTCACCTACACTTGCTCTGCTCCCACTGATCCCTCCATTCCCATCTCACAGGGGTGGGGAAGCACCTGCCCCTTCCAGGAAAGAGAACACCTTTGTGAACACTGCCTGCCCTGGCTCTCACGGAGAGGCAGTGGGTTCAGTGTCATAATGTGGTCTTCACTCCACATCCCAGATATCCAATCCTGACTCCACCCCTTACTAACAAGGGAACCTTGGACACGTTGCTTAACTTCTCTGTGCCTTGGCTTTCTCATCTATAAAAAAGATGATGATAGAAGCACTTAATCCATAAGGCTGTTGAGAGGATGGATCCTTCAAATAGTAGCCCATACTAGGAGCTCAGTAGCTGTTGGCTAATATCTTTACTTTTATCATTAACACTATCTCCCAGGAAAGGTTAGCCATTCAGGAACTCCAGCCCCAGTAAGAAGGTGGACAAATATGCCTGTGGCTGACAAGTGGACTGGCGAAGTAGAGGTAGGAGGTCTCTGTGGTGTTACTGTTAACAGAAAGCTGAAGTTGATTCTGTAATTCTCGTTTGGCTCTGAACCCACATTCTATTGAAAGGAAGTTTGAATTTGTTCTAGCAAATCAAACTTACTGGGTTTTTAACCACATGACTCACCCCAATGTGAGTGCTAATTCTGAAAAACTCCACCCTCACTTCCCCACGAACACGTTATCACTCTAGAGTCACTAAAAACAGACAAAGGGAAATGAAGCATGAAGCTCATTCTAGGTCACTGGCGAATGTATGTGAAAAGAAGATGCTGTCTTCTGAAGAGAAGTGATTTATGTTGGAAAAGGTTAATGGCATTCTCTTTGACATAGGCAGACTTTTCAGTAATACTGAGTTCTCTTAAAATTTGAAAATTAGGCTGGGCAAGGTGACCCACGCATGTAATCCCAGCCCTTTGGGAGGCCAAGGTAGGTGGATCACTTGAGGTCAGGAGTTCGAGACCAGCCTGACTAACATGGTGAAACCCTGTCTCTACTAAAAACACAAAAATTAGCCTGGCATGGTGGCGGGTGCCTGTAATCTCAGATAGTTGGGAGGCTGAGGCAAGAGAATCGCTTGAACCAGGGAGGCAGAAGTTGCAGAGAGCCAAGATTGCACCACTGCACTCCAGCCTGGGCAACAAAAGTGAAACTGTGTCTTAAAATAAATTAATTAAAAAATACAAAATTTAGCCGGGTGTAGTGGAGTACACTTGTGGTCCCAGATACTCAGGAGGCTGAGGCAGGAGAATCACTTGAACTCAGGAAGCAGAAGTTGCAGTGAGCTGACAGCACACCACTGCACTCCAGCCTGAGTGACAGAGCGAGACTCTATCTCAAAAAAAAAAAAAAAAAAAGAAAGAAAGAAAGAAAGAAATTAAAACTTCCCTTTAAGGATTTTTTTTCACTCCATGTTGAATTGATTACTGAGGACACTGACTAAACTTTGACGCAGAGCAGTTCATTAATAAATTCGTTGTGATACAGTTTTACATGTTTAGAAGAATTCCACAGAGTGGACGAGCATTGAACCTGGCATCGATTTTCTCCTTTAGCAAAACTTGGAAAGAGTATTGATATTAAAACTCCATCATTATTGGAATAGATTTGTCTCCATTTGACACGAATAAAGAAATGTATATTACATGAGTATTTCCCTTCCTCAATTCCTTACAATGTATACACACTAGTTCTCTTTGGGAAGAAACAAGCCAAGCACAAGTTTCAAAATATTCTTACTGATAAAGAATTAAAAGCCAACCTGGTAAATTAAAGTTCTCCATTGCAGATCTATTCTATTGGGTAATAAAATGTGATTTCCTTGGGCCAAAATCAGCAACAGAGTTTTACATTAGTTTCCTGGTGCTCCTGTAACAAATCACCACAAAGTAGGCGGCTTAAAACTACACAAATTTATTATCTTACAGTTCTGGTATCTTATATTTAAGGTTGTTAAGAAGGTAGAACCCTTGAATAGTAGCCCATACTAGGAACTCAGTAGTTGTTGGCTAATATTATTACTATTGTCATTAACACTTACTATCTCACAAAAATGGCTAGCCATTCAGGAACTCCAGCCTGGGGAAGAAGCTGAACAAATACACCCATGTCTGACAAAAGGACTGGCAAAGTGGAGGTAAATGACTCCAAAATGGGTCTCACTGATTAATAGTCAAGGCAGGGCTGTGTTCTTTCTGGTGGCTGCAGGGAAGCTGGGTCTGCCTGCTTTTTCCTGCTTCTAGAGGTTGCCTGCATTCTTTGGCTTGTGGTCCCCTCCTCCATCTTTGCCTGAAATGATGGGTTGAATCTTTCACGCATCACATCCCTCTGAGCTCCTCTTCTGCCTCCCTTCTCCAATTTTAAGGACCTTTATGATTACATTGGGTCCACCTGGATAATGCAGGATCATTTCCCTAGTTTCAAGCCAGCAGATTGGCAAATTCAATCTGCAAATTAATACCCCCTTTGTCAGATAACTGAACATATTTATAGGTTTCTGGAATTAGCCTGTGGACACATTTTGGCAATGACAGTTCTACCTACCACAGGTAGAAAATAAAAAAGCAAGAAAAATAAAGTAAAAAGATAGCGTACGAGGGAAAGCCAAATGCCCTAGGATGACACTTTCAAACATCACATCCACCTGTCTTAATCTAGGTTGTTGAAGTGAAAACAGCCGAGGGCATGGTGTATTTAAGCTTCTGTGAGGGAAGGACAGGCCTCCCTTAGCCTAGGAATGAAATTCACTATACCTGAAGGCTATAATAACAGATCAAATGCTCAGAGATTTTACTCTGAAGGGCTGTTCATAGTGTAAATGTTGCCCAAGAGCCACTAAATACGTTTGCCCCCACTTTCTGCTTGCTTAAATGGAAATTCCACCAAGTGAATAAATACATAGCAAAACTAGGTGCATTCTTGCGTTGTGGACCGTCAACACACCTAAAGAGTGTGACTCAAAACTAATTGAAATTAAAAGCAAAATTCTCCAACTGATGTGTTTTTGGTGTCCCCTTGTAGACATGAATTCCCTCCTTTGCCTCTCCCTTATGTTTCTGCCTAAGCAGCAGGCAATGAAGGCTAAACCTCTGAAAGTGAGCAGCTGAAAAATTGGGATATATTGCTGGCGTACTTGCTACTTGTGAAATATCTCCTGTGCCAATATTGAAATCCATCATGTGACTAGCTGTCTTTGCAAACCAAAGAGGTAGAGCAAGTTAAATTTCTGTTTCAACTGATGCCTTTTATAAAGAAACCACAGCAGCTCTCATTGTTTATTTAATATTAGTGCAAATGAAAGCTTTTAATTGTCTCTGTGATGTGGCTTCCTTCCAGCTTAAGATGAGCTCACTGTGCCTCCTCCATGATCCTCTCCCCTCCCCAGTCTGGTCTGCTGTCTCAGCCGTATGCGCAACTCATTCTCATCTCCATGGTGTCACTCATGTTATCTGGCCTGAAATCGTGCCTTTTCTCTAAGCCATTTCAATAGGATAAATTGGAATACTATTTTCTATATGAAGCTTTGGTCAAATACTGCAACTCAGATTAATATAAAACACTCCAAACTCCTATAGTATTTAATGCCACGGAGATTGCTACCTAATTTGTTTATACGTTTTCTTTCTAATCTTCTAAGATGTTCTAGGCTCTATTTGCATCCTACATCTTGTTTTGTAATTTTCTCAGTATTTAAGGCAGAACCTAATGTTCAAACTCACTGGTAATCACGGAAACACAAATTACAACAGTGAGAAATGATCAAATAACATGTGAGATCCATAGAAATGGCAGAAATAGGAAAGCCAATATTACCAACTGTGACTAAAGATGGGAGGAATTAAGTACTCTTACGTCCTTGTAGATATAAAGTTGTGCAGCCATTCTGGATCAAATTGGAAGGACTTGGGAAAATACGGTTTTTTTTTTTTGTTTTGTTTTTTTTGCCTTAAGACACAATACACTCTTCTCCTGGAGAGAATATCCCAGAGATATTCTCACAACATCCATCAGCAGATACAAATGGGAATGTTTTCCATGGTCTCCTATGTGGGAATGGGGAGTTGGCGACCACCCCAGGGTCCATCAGGGGAGAGGAATTGTGAATGTACTGGAAGCACACTGCAGAATAGTGTGCAGCAGAGAGAGACAACATAGGGAGATCTTACACACATAACATTAAAACAAGAAGAAAATACAAAATATTTTCTACCACAGTACTATTTTTGTAAATTTAAAGCATATACACATAAAACATTACATATTGGTACATTTTAAGACATAATTAACTCAATCTGAGGTCCAAACTAAAGCAGCTAATGACAGACAGATGTGGATATACAGAATCTAGCAATGTCATGTGAAAGTCATAGGCAGTTTTCTGTCTCATCTCTTAAGAAGGCTTACTTTTATTTTTTTTTGAGACAGAGTGCCCAGGCCTGAGTGCAGTGGCATGATCTCGGCTCATTGCAACCTCCGCCTCCCGGGTTCAAGCAATTCTGCTGCAGGCAATTCTTCTGCCGCAGCCTCTCAAGTAGCTGGGATTATAGGTGCGCATCACCACACCATTTGGCTACTTTTTTGTATTTTTAGTAGAGACAAGCTTTCACCATGTTGGCCAGGCTGGTCTCGAACTCCTGACCTCAAGCAATCCACCCGCCTCGGCCTCCCAAAGTTCTGGGATTACAGCCGTGAGCCCCTGCACCCGGCCCTTGGGTTTACTTTTGACTAAAGATCACATTACTTATCCTTTAATTAAATCCAAAAGTGAGCGATGCAACACTGAGTGGAGTTGTTAAAAAGATTTCCAGGTGTTTTGTTGAACCTGAATACATTTCCATTTGAGCAGTCGCATTTATCTCTGAAAACATAGCCTGCAGGGAGCTTTAGAACATCTGCTATCAAAACCATCAAAACCGAAAGCCTGTCTATTCCATCTCCTACAATTATATTGAAATGGATTGTTGACCATTATTTTCTATGTTCAACACATTTATTTTCATCAACGATTTCCCACCAGCACAGCAGTATGACATTTAATGGAATAGCTATTGTGAAATAATTATTTTTACCATTATAATTCTAGGTCTGCACTGATTTTAATCAAACTATTCCAAACAGCTTTTTGATCATAGTTATTATATAAAATTTAGAATAATCTGATCAGGTTGGAATAGCTTCTCCTAATTAAACAAGTGTGTACATAAAAGGTATATATGATTGTTTACATTTTAAGGAATAAAAGAAAATCAGACTTACGAATGTCTTATTAAAATGAACAATAATTCAGATTGTGTTAAATCAGTTCTCTATAACATATATGTGCATTTATGTGTGTATATATATTATAGAAGTGTGTATATGTATCATAGAAGACTAAATATATGGTAAAGATTTCTATAGAGCATAATATGTAAAGTAAGAGACTTATATAGAAATGGAAATTCAGAAGGTAAAATTTCCCAAGAGAAAAATATTCATTCTAATATATCAATCATGATTTACTAAGTTGCAAATCTTTTTAAAACAGTCCCAACATTTTAGATCAATTGTTAACTGACAATTGGCTTACATGAGGTGGATTAGTTACTAGCTTCATTTGTGCTTTCTAAAAGCAAGTTTTAGCTTCTATTTGTCATACAACAGAGTTGAGCATGGGCTATCTTGTTTAGAATTCCCTCGTTTCTGCATGTGGAGGTAAATACCCATGTCATGAGCACCAAAAACCTGGTCAGTGTGCATGGGGAATGGACTGTTAACATGTTTCCCTGCTGTTTCTTCTAGGAAAACTGACATGCTTTTTTCTTGGTCTCTTTCTACAAAACACACAAATTAAGCAAATATCTGAACACACCAACAAACAAAAGCAATAAACAAACACTTCAATTTATTTTGTCTTTATTTTTATGTAGTGTTTATTACATTAAAACACATGTTATATATATGCCTTGAACAAGGCACTGGGCTAGACACTGGGTATTGAACAGACAAATAAGTTATAGTCTCTGCCTGTAAGAAGACTAAAATCTCTTCAGAAAAATGCAGGTGCCACGCATTCTAATGAAGGAGATGGCAGGAAAAAAGCCTGTGAGAGAGAAGTGTGTTCAGTCAAGCTCTAGGTTATTTCAGTCCCGTCTTTCACGCCTCCTTAGTCTTCCCATCGCTTAGGAAAAAAACATCCCTAAGCAGTGTTGCTTGACCAGACCTGTGTGCTTGTCCCCAATACGCTCAAGAGAACGATACAGGTGCTTTCCTGCCCACCTTGAGATAATCAATTGTCCTGAATGGAAAATCAGTGCTATGATTGGCAGCCCCATATAGGCAAGTACGTATGTTATACCTCCACGGGAATCAGTAATGAAAGTAATGATGGGCATCAAATATTATGTAGCCTGTCTTAGCACCTGTGCCTTTGCACACAATACAGTTAATCTGAATCATCTTGGTGTAGAAATTGTGAGAAAAAGGTCACTGTGTAAACTGACAAAGAGCTTTCCTCTCAAGTAACAAGTTGGACTAGTTGCCTGGGGTCCCATGCTGAAACTCAACAATATAATGACCAGCGTGTTCCTTATAGTGACTGATATTGCATCTGAGATGGAGGAATTCAAAATTCAGTATTTGTTCGTTATCATTTTACAAAGTAGCTTAAATTAAGGATTTTTAAATTAAACAACAAAAATCTCTGTTGATACAAATGTTTCCTGGTCTTTTCTAGATTCTTAAACCAAACTTATTCAATGTAGCATCAGGCCAAATTTCTTTGAACTATCAGCCAGGTTCAGTGGCTCATGCCTATAATCCCAGCACTTTGGGAGGCTGAAGTAGAGGGATTGCTTGAGTCTAAGAGTTCAAGACCAGTCTGGGCAACATAGGGAGACCCCGTCTCCACACACACACACACACACACACACACACACACACACACACAAATCCGAGTGGTGGTATGCACCAATAATACTAGTTACTTGGAAGGTGGAGGCAATGGGATCACTTAAACCCAGGACTTCAAGGCTATAGTAAGCTATGATCACACCATTGCACTCCAGCCTGGGTGACAGAGCAAGACCCTATCTCAAACAAACAAAGAAAAAGGATAAGAGTCATAGAAACGGTCTACACACTAGGAAAAAAATGTGACAATTTTTTCATGAACACAGTATTGTCTCCTCTTAAAATCCCTCCATGTGCCCCAGCTAAGATCTGGTATCAAGTCAATTACGTGGAACAAAGTCTGCTTGCACCATGAGAAAGCTCAGCAGCATTTAGTTTCTACAAGCCATACGAACAAATAGCACATTTACAGGAATGCAATTACAAAAAAGCTTTATCTGAGTTAAACTTGGAATTCTCATTAAAATTTTTTTAATTTGTTGTTTTTATTACAAATACTACAGAGTTAAAAATGATAAGATACTAGGACTTTAGTTAACAGCTCTATAATGGAGTTTATAATATTTGGAAAACCGTCTGTAAACAGAATTTCTCTACATGTGGGATTTGAAGTGCAATTGCAACGAAATATTGTTTGTTTTTGAGACAGAGTGTCGCTCTATTGCTCAGGCTAGAGCACAGTGGCACCACCTCAGCTCACTGCAACCTCTGCCTCCCAGATTCAAGTGATTCTCCTACCTCAGCCTCCCGAGTACCTGGGACTACAAGCATGCATCACCACGCCCGGCTCATTTTTGTATTTTGAGTAGAGACAGGTTTTCGCCATGTTGGCCAGGATGCTCTCTAATTCCTGACCTCAAGTGATCTACTCACCTTGGCCTCCCAAAGTGTTGGGATTATAGACATGAGCCACCACGCCCAGCCCCAGTGAAATTTTAAATAAGAATTTTTCTCTAAATCTTTTTACTTGATTTACATATCTTGATGCATTTGCTCGGAGAGCTATATTCCCTAAAAGAAGTAAGATCTCCAGAAGTAATATATCATATTATGACCCAGAACTCTTTAGCTTAATGATAATGATAGGATTTTACAATTTAATGCTGCATTCTGTCATTTTATACCTTAACAATAAAAGTATTATTCATATCTAGAATGCAAACACTGATAGTTGATATTTATCGTGAACTTATTAGATGCCAAGTACTAGTTTACCAATTATATGTGTTTTAAATCATGGAACCCTTACAGCAATCCTGTGAAGTAAGTGTTATCATCATATTATCTGTGTTTTATAGATGAGGAAACTGAGGCATGGAAAGTTTAGAGGGCGTGTCCAAGATCACACATTAAGTGGCAGAGCCACTGGCTGGACTCAGGTAGTTTCATTACACATTCGAGCTCATGCCTCCCATAACAACAACAACAACAACAACAACAAATCAACAGAAAATAATCAGCTCCAACACACCCACAGCATTGCTTAGCAAATGGGCTCCCTGATTCAAATGGCTTTAATTGCAAAAAGCACTATAGCAACCACAATGATCTTCTTGGAAGAATTAGTTCTTCTAGGATCAACATAGGCAGAAAGCCTAGCTGTAAAGCAGCCCACAGATTAATTCTAAGGAAAAAAAAAAAAAACAAAAAACCTGAGATTGATGAAGTGAGTCCATAGGCTTGAACACATGAAATAATCCAAAGTAAGGATGACTGATCTGAATATGGAAATGTACTGTGTTCCGTTAGCAAAATAAAAGTGGCATATTCTTCTCCATGTTTATTTTAACTAGGTCATATGCATTTGATGTATGCCAGATAAAAAGAAAACAGTGATCCAGAGCCATGCCTTGCCTCTCTCCCATACTTGGCTAATGGACCAGTCATGGAGTTTTTATCAAGACAGAGAGAAAACCTGGGACATTAGATTACTTAGTCGAACAATATTTACGAACTTTGTGACAGTGATAAGAATCTGAAGCTAGGCCACACTGCTCTTTATATTTTAGAAACAGCAATGAGGTCACTTTTAAACTATGCTAAAGTTTGGATACTAATGTGGTGTGGTTGCTTCACTATGCTCTTAAACAGCCACACCAGCCATTCCTTCCGCACTGTCCATTGGGCACTCTATAATAATCCCAACTTTTAATTGTTTTCCCAGTGATCACAATATATTCATGCTGAAGCAACCCCATTTCAGACATCTATCCCTCTTGGCAACCAAAACAAGATAGTTGACAAAGGTTAAAAGCCAAAATTTATGACTAAATAGTGTTTATTGACTTTGCACAACTAACTGCAAACTTATCTCCAAAAGATATACTCCAGACAAGCAAATAAAATTACTTGAGCAAAAGTATCTCAAAACTACACATAGTTGTCTAGGCTGTAGGTTATTCCATAATAAAAAAAATAATACGCAACCAAGGTGTTTGGTCATATGCCTGATGTGTCCCAAATAAGTCTGGACTCTGGTAATTTTTAAATCTAGATGAGGAATCCTCACAAAGAAATGGACTTAAACTTGGTGCAACCCAACCAACTTGTTCTGGACTGTCAACACCTTGAATTTGTAGGTGAAACATACATCCTAGTTCTTGTTTACTGTCCAGGCATAATAATTAATAACTCCTCATTTTACTCTCAAAATGTCTTTGTTTGAATGAATTGTAGTCATGACACATAGGTACCCTTCAAGTCTGATAACACGAACCTTGGGAAATTTATAGATATTGTACTACTGTGTTACTGTCTTTTAGGGCCATAAGTTAGATCACATCCTTCAAGTGGGTAAGGCTTTGTCTGAGAAGAATGATGGTCTCATTGCCAATCAATGAAAAGGATGAGTCCCGAGATAAAACATGGTGACACAGGAGGTGGGCCTCAGTCCAGGGCAATGGAGGAGAAAAGCACTCAGCCTAGGACTGGGATTTCAGGTGGCCCCAGACACTGAAGTTCTGAGAAGTCCTTGTGAGGGAAAGTGGACCATCCCAGGTGAAATCCCAGTCCTAGGCTGAGTGCTTTTCTCCTCCATTGCCCTAGCGTAAGGCCCACCTCCTGTGTCACCATGTTTTATCTCGGGACTCATCCTTTTCATTCATTGGCAATGAGACCATCATTCTTTTCAGACAAAGCCTTACCCACTTGAAGGATGTGACCTAACTTACGGCCCTAAGACAATAACACAATAGTACAATATCTATGACAGTCCAGAATAAGTTGCCTGGGAAATATGGAAAACAGTGCAGAGCTGGATCCTGCCATCCACGGCCGGAGTGGCAACACAGGAGTGCCCACAGGGAGGGGCAGTGTGGTGAGACATCAGTCCATCCAACGCCTCAGCCACCGAGGAGGCCCTCAGTGTCCTGAATAGGACAGAGGAGAGGACACCAGGTACTTGCTTCTGAACAGAAGGAGCTGGGCAAATTAAAGGATGCTCATTTCTAGCAATAAATGTGTCATTATATGAAGCAAAGTTATTGTGCAATATGGGAGTTGGTCACAAATTGTTAGCAGCTTACATAAATGATCCCAACTGGTATTGTTTTCATACAGTAAAACTGCGTTTTAGTGTTTCAGTTCTTACTCTGTAATTGCTTTCGGATCTATGATCAAATGTAAAAGCTATGAGTTTTGTGAGTACTATGTGCTTTTTATTTATCACTATGCACATTTTAAAGCAAAAGTGATGGTTTTGCCTACTATGTAAAATTCCCTTTGATGGCCTTGCTACAAGTTCTGCGTAAACAATGTATTCCAACATCCCTGTGGCCTTTTTTGAAGGCAGAGATAGTTACCCTTGTCAAGATAGTATAATCCCTGTGAACAACAGATCTGAGTGTGAATCTTGGGTCTTCCACATTGGAGCTCAGAAGAGTTTGAAAGCTCATAACTCATCTGAGTCTCAGTTTTCTCATCTATGAAATAGAAAATACCACTAGCCAGGCATGGTAGCACGTGCCTGTAATCCCAGTTAATTGGGGGGCTGAGGCACAAAAATCACTGGAACCCAGGAGGCAGAGGCTTCAGTGAGCCAAAATCATGCTACTGCACTCCAGCCTGGGTGATAGAGTGAGACCCCATCTCAAAAAAGAAAAAAAAAAAAAATAGCGAAATGGAAAATAACATATCTTGTAGGATTAGTATAATGATTAATGATAAAATATGTAAAATGCTTAGCAAAAGAGATTAGCTAATGATAAGATTATTAATCCAAAAATGTGTCCCCATTCATCGCCTCATATGTCCTATGAGCAATGCTCCATGGATAACTGCTGTGGAGGGGGGAACGGCATGGAAGAGATAATTCTAGTTAAGGATGGAAGGAGAGGGACTTAGAATAGGCTCTTAATTCCTAGAATCAGAGGGCACTGGGCAGAGGAGTGAGAAAATTAAAGAGTAGTCAGTTATGTGAAGAAACGAGGAAAGACCAAGATGTTTCTATCCCAAGAAGCTTTCAGCAGCTTGGTGCTGCGGGCTGGAGAGCTATGGGAACAAATTCACCTACTGAACCCCTCCAGCTGCCAGCCTGCTACAAACCAAGCCAGGGCAGGAATGGCATGCCTTCCAGGGGTGCCTGATATACCAGATATTTTCATTGTCATGTAATTGTCTTGCATGAAACACAGTGGATTGAAAATATCACATAAATGTCATTACATACAAGCCCTCATGTAACATCAAGTTTACAGTGGCAGCTTCAGGTCAAACTCTTCAAGACCCCCCCTTAAAGTGGTAACTCATCCGTGCTTGGTGCTTTGGTGGAAAATGGTGACAGTAGTAAGATTTGGAGAATCTTATTAGTTGTGTGGCCTTGGGCAAGCCCTCCAACTGTGCTCATTTATAATGGGGATAATAACTGGGGCTTTGAAAAGTTGTTCAAAAGTTGTAAAAGTTAAAACTTGTACTAGACATAAATAAAATGACTGCCCGATACAGTATCTGGTATATAGTAGATAATAATGTTAACTAATTTTGCTCTTATATTTCACCAAAATGGACTCAATGCTTTCTGTGTACTAAGCACAATGTTTGATGTTGGATCATTTCAGATGCAAAAGAAATGTGGGCCCAAGTCACCCAGGGATTTTCATATTTTTCTCCCCAACTTTTACTTCAAAAAGAGACAAAGTGTATCATTTCATTATTTTAGAGATAAAAGGCTGAAAACTACCTGTAAAAGGTACCAGACTGCTATGAAGGAAATCCAGTGTTTGTGTGATTTTTCACTACCTATTTTGGTAAGGGGAGTGAGAAAATAGGAAAATCCAAGGTATTTAAAGAAAGACAGGTAATACCTCTAAATAGGGATAAAGTAGCAGAACCTGAACTTAATAAAACCTCAAGTTGAATATGAAGAGGTCACAATTTTTTGAGGAGACTCCCTGACACTTTAGCAGAAACTCTGCCCCCAATACTCGATCTATAAACTGGGTTATGAGAAAATTCAAGAATAGAAACTGACAACATGCCTTGTTGTATTGTCTTATTACTTTCGCAAAAAGTGATAGAAAATAAACTCAAACTCAAATTAACCTAAGCATACTAAAAATGTGTTGTGTTACCAAATCCAAGGATGAATTAAACGACCAAAAAGAGAAAAGTAGGGTTATAAGAAGAGCAGACAGCTGCATCCTCGCAACAGAAACCAGAGGCATTAATGCCACCAAAATTTTCTTTCCCATTCTTAACTCACCACCACCATTGGGCAGTAAACATGGCTACCAATAGTTTTTCAGAAAATGTATTGTAGGGCCTCCTATACTAGAAATAGACCTACTCTCTTTCTCAGTGCTAGTTTCGGGGAGGAGAATCCTCCCAGGGGAGGATTCTAGTTGGCTTGGTTTGGATAGGGACTCTATTCCTGGCCCAATCAACTTTGGTCACACAGGAAAATGGATGTGTTGAATGAAGGCAGTGACAGTTTCAGAGACAGGAAACAGAACTGGTTATACACCCAGTAGATGCCCAGTGGAGCCATGAGTTCAAGAGCCATTTCTGTCTGGGCCTTTTCTATCAGGGACAGTTATTGCTACGTTAAACAAGACAGTTTTCTCTTTCATGTAGCTTTCTAGTGATACTCATCAGTACAAAAACAAGAAACAGTTTATGAACGAATGCAGCAATTTAGAAGAGTTTTAAAACAGATTCCAAGAAGAGAAAATGCATTTGTGTAAAATGTGCTTACTTTTTCTCAAAGAATAACAGCATTTTGCTGGACAAAAGGAATCTAAAACTCATGAGGAGTTATACTATTGTAATTTCAGAACTTTCTCTAGCTAGATAACTGCTAGGGTTATTTCTTCAATACATAATTTTGATGCATTTGGAAAATATATTAAGCTCAATTACATAGTATTTTTCTTTAAGTATAGGTATGAGTTAACACTGTTTAGTTATTTGGATGCTGAATCATTATGTACTGAAAGAAAAAAAGAGAGCTTTCTCTGACTTACCGCATAAATTTATGCATCTACCACTAGAGGGCACAGATAAGGCTGTTTTCTGGGAAAAGGTTTTGAAAATGACAAAATTCCATATTTTGGAACGGTGACTGAGTTAAGATATGTAGATATGCATGTTTTCTTTAAATCTGAGAAGAAAAATCAAAACATACTCATACTTCACCATGTACCATTTTGTTCTCTTCCCTCTCTCTCAAAAATAAAAAAGTACACATGCATGAGGGAAATAAGAAATATCAATGGTTCATAAGAATTTAGACACAAATAATAAAAATTAAATGGTTATCAAGAAATAGACTAGCACGTAAAAATACTGCTACAGCAACATGGCAAAATGCCACAAATTAGCAGAAGTATTCATAGTAGACAAATGCCTACACCACACTTAGAATCTTTGCAGTGATTTTCTCCGAAATCATCAAGCACAATACAGTTCACAAAACTGATTCCAAATCTTGCAAATATTAGATATATATTGCATCTTTTCTTAACAAATGTAGCACTGTGGTAAAAATAGGACATGATTTGGTTGCATTTTCACACAATACTGTGCTTGAGTCATGCTCGCAGAATACCTCCATCTGCAACAGCTGTTTTACTCTTTAAAAAAAAAACAAAACAAAAAATGGAAAAGGAAAAAACCCAACTTCTCCATAATAAGCAAACAGTCCCTAATCTTGTCACCCTGGATGTCTGACAAGTACTAATAACTATGACTAGGTTTTGATAACTCCCTTGATTTGTTTTCAGGGTTATTATTATTTTGATGGAAAAGGGCCTTGCGAGAGCCAATGATTGTATTGGAAATAAAGCCAAAACAAACTAAGTTCAAAGCTTGCTGAGATGCCTCTAAGCTAGAGAAAGGGTAGCAAGGTGAATGGCATGATTTGGCTTCAGTGAGGAAAGTGAAAATGCTGTCGCAAATTGGATAAAAGTGATGAGTTGGTAGCTTCCATACCTTTCACATCTTGATTTCCCCCCGATGTTTCCCATCACTAATTCACAGTAGCATCAAGAATGTATCAAAATGTAGATTGTCTTCACTTTATTAAAATTTCTCTTAAACACAAAATTCGAAGGTTATAAACAAGGAGTTAATAGATGTTCATTCAATCACTCAGCTTAGTCCCTTCCAGTGTTTCCTTTAAAAACAACATATTCTTTTATTCTTTTTTAAAAATGCTCTACTAAAATCTACACACCTTCTGCACTTTCTATAAACATTTTCTTCTAGTCCAATCCTGTTTCCTGTCCTGCTTCAGGTTTTGTCATTTTCCTCCTGATGCCAACTTGAGATTCCACCATGGTTTAGCCCCATACAAGTCTGAATCCACAGAAAATGGCAATTATGACACAGATACCCACTTATCCTCCCATTGATGGGCATGCATGCAGCAATAAGAATCCTTTTTAAGAAACAGCTCGTCTCAATCTGAGCCTGAGGGTAGAGATTCCTCTACAAAATACTTTCAAATGCTTTGTCCTCTAGAATTTCTTGATTATTAATGGTTTTCAGAAGTATGGGGGGTTAGGTGGGCCACAAACTGCTTCCAGGTGGCAAAAGAACTATTAACCCTTCTACACAGATTTAAAAAAAAAAAAAAAATGCGTGTGTGTTTATGCATGCTATGTGCTTATGTAATACATTACATGTAAATACGCATTAGTAGATATAAAACTTCCTAATTAACACCAACAAAGCCTTCAAGAGTAACACTGAGGGGCCTGGTGAACATTTTGAAACTAATTATGACCCTCTACTAAAATATTGCCAATTCATCCTCCCTGAGGGGAAAAAATACACACTTGTTTTTCGTCTTGTGCATTAATAGTCTAAGAAATTGACCTATTGAGTAGAAACCAAAGAAAGTTTATATCTGCCCAGTAATTTCTGGATTTGAGAATCAGTTACTCAAGCTTTAACCCATGTTTCTACTGACTTGATAGAGTCAAATTTACTTCAAAATTAATTTAACCCCAAAGACACTGTGTTTCAGACCTCTGTCCAAAATAAGTAAATCAATAAATACACAAGCAAATTAAAACTGTTGCTTCCTTTTGGTGGAGTGGATCTTCCAGAGCCTGGGGGATGTTCGTACCTCCTCTCTGTTGGCTGTCACACCTTGAGCATTTGAATTTACAGATTCCATAGAATCACTTAGGTCCTCTAAGTTATCAATGTTATTATATAGTTTCCTACAAAGTAGAAGTGGTTCAGATTATCATGAGAAATGCCCTCAAATTTTAAAGCCAAAATACTACACAGCATGCATATTATTTTACTTATTTTAGAAACAGGGTTTCTCTCTGTTGCCCCAGCTGGAATGCAGTGGTGCAATTATAGCTCTCTATAGCCTTAAACTCCTGGGCTCCAGTGATCCTCCCACCTCAGCCTACTGAGTAGCTGGAAATACAGGTGCACACCACTGTACCTGGCTAATATATATATATGGCATGAGCTACTATATCTGGCCCACCATGCATAGTATGATTAAAAAATAATAAAAAAATCCACACCAAGCATATGTTACAACCTAATCTCTGAACAGTTCTACTGCTTCCATCTTCTCCATGATTTTCCTTCAAAAGCTTTTGATTAGATCGGGGTATTTACATTGAACTGCTTAATCAAAAGAAATAAATGGAAGTACATAAAAATGATTACAGTAAACTCAATAATTTACTTTATAAATAGCTATCATATATACATTTACATCAAATTTATATTAAATGTATTATAGTATATGATAGCTATTTATAAAGTAAATCATTGATTTAATATAAGTGTGTTATATATATGATAGTTATATATAAATAAAATAGAGTCCACATTTACACAAAAATTTGAAATAGGTATAGTCCTTCTGTCATTCCCCTAGCTTATTTATGTAGTACATCTGAGTCGTAGATAATTGGAAAAATCATGAATCATTCAAATAATTATGAATGGTAATTGAACACTTTGCCTTGCAATATTCTTCAATTGCATTGATCCAAGAGTCCAAGAGAAGACTGACAGGAACTTGATGCCATGCAACATAAAGCTTAAGTCATCATAAGTACATGTATTTCAAATAATTTTCATCTAAAAGAACATCACATAGACATAAATGCAACAAAGATTCTAAAAATATGATCTAAATCAGAAAAGGTAAATCATTTTAAAAATGAATACGATTCTATTTATCTGCCAACTTATGTATTTATTTTTAAGCAAAATGAATATATAAAGACTACCATGTAATTCTTCAGTAATATTTGAAACGTAAATTCCTAAATAAACATCCCTGGATTTTGTTAACTATTTGAGTAATGTGATGGGCGATTTGGGTTGCCAACAGGTATTATTTTCTTTCTTCACTTTTAACAGAACCTCAATTTTGTTCAAGGTATTGGGGTAGGCGTATGAACCCTCCATTTGGAGGAGGTTGAGCCCTCCTTAGCACTTCTATGTGATTTCTAATTAAGTGATGACAATCATGGTAATTGGGGTTTTTTTGGCAATGATTGATTTAGAAATCGGCATGAGACTCAATTCTAGCCAATGAGCTATATAAGTTCTACTAGAAAAGGAGGGTGTTTTGGACATTGTTGGGTGACGTCTGGATCTGCTGAAGCTGTCTTGCATCCATAGGGCTGAAGCCAACATACCCATGGTGGCAGAGTGGTAAGATGGAAAAAATAGAACCCAGACGAATGTCATTGAGCTGCTGAATTAACCAACACTAGAATTTCCCTTCCTCCAGGCTTTTAATTTATATTTAAGAACATTTTAGCCGGGTTTTCTGGTTTCTCGTACTGACATATGTTAAATCATATAATCCATGCCTATTTTAAATAGGCACTTTCCTTCAATGTACCAGTTACACCTGTTAATGATAGTCTTTATACTGCAAAATCACTGTAGTTGTTATGCTGCATAGCAATAGCAAAAGTGATATATATGCCTTCTCCCCAACAGCTACATTAGGCCCCCAAACCACCTCAGGAAATATCAGTAGATTAATAAAATTAACCAGTGCATTGGCTATCTTAATACATTTAGCACAGAAATCCTCCTACAGGGAGAAAGAGTATTTAGAGAAGTATATAAACATTATTTTATTTGAGTGCAAGAGATATGAAATCCATTTACTTTGAAAGCAACAAACCAGACTACATCCTTGCAAAATCATTCCTATTTATTTTTCAATAGCATTCTACTTAAGCTCCAAAGATTGTGCATTAGGAGAAAACAGTGAGTATATCGGAAAAGAGCAGATCCAACCTATTAGCACTCTGATAAGCAAAGCAAATTACTGAGGACAATTACCCAGGAACTTTTATATTCTGCCTTGTTCTTGTGACTCATAAAACTCTTCCTGGTTGCTTGTACAAAGTCAATTCACAATGGCTATCAGTGTCAGTTGCGGAAAAAAAAAAGTTTTGTTCTATTTTACCCTTTTCAGTGTAACATGTAATTTATATGCAGTACATGTTACCTTAGATTGATGCTAGTGGCTCTTGGTAGGACCTTGAAGAAGTAACTAGCTGATGAAGGTCAGTGTTGATTTTGGTGGCTGACAAATTATTTTGTGGGATGAGCAACAAAGTCACATTCATTTTAAGGTAAGCATTAGTATAGCATGACAATGTCATTTGCTGATGGGTTTACAGAAATAAAAGTGGCCCCTTTTTATGTTTGACATGTGCAAGAGTACTTAAATACAGCAATAAGTCATTACTTTCCTAATTCGTTCAACCAATACTTTTGAAGCTGCCTTTATAACATTACAGAGTAATAAATATCATAGCTAGAAGACACTCTTTTCCATGGTCTTTGTAAGTGAGAAAATGGAAGCCCAATGAGATAAAGAAATTTACACTAGTACAGGTATTTAGTGTCAGCAACAGAACTCAATTTCGAATCTCTTAACGTCTAGGGCACCACTCTTTCAACTACATCATGATACTTAGATAATATAAAAATCCTCCAAAGAACTGCCTGTGTTTAATTAAACCAAGAAAAAGCATGAGTTTCAAAGGATAAAAAGATAAATTTTTTCCAACCAGCCCTGGTGATCGGACACATTCATGAAGAGCACTAATGAGAATGAATTGTACGAAACACAGGGAAGGCATCACATAAAATATCAGGGACCCTGAGGGAAAAGAATAAAGTCCGAAGTGCTGATGGAAACTTAATGATCAATCCTTGGTTCCATTTTAGCTTCTGCCAGTGGCTGGCAGCTTATGTTATGACATCAAAAAAGTTATCAGTGATGCTCATTGATCAAAGCTCTTTTAATAAATAAATAACATCCACTAGTAGCCCCACAGAATATATTATGGTACAATTTAGTGGTTATAAAGTATTTTGTTGAATTATTTTAGGCCACCTTTGGAAAGGTATTTATTGAAAATATTTATAGAAAGAACCTTACTTGTTGGCTAGTCAAGACCCTTTGCTGGCAGATGGGGAAAGTGAGAATCAGACTGAAGTGACTGACCCAGGGAGCATGGAAGCAACTGATAGGATTCAAATTCTAGTTTTCTGAACTCTTGGTCCAAATTGATTCTGTCCTGAATTTGACCAGGTAAGATTCATGGGCTTGTTGTGAAGGCAGTCCAGGCCTTCTGAATATGCTGGTATATGTGTTGATAGTGCAGGCCATTTATTCAGCATTTCCATATGCCTGACACTGGTGGAGAATGCAAAGCAAAGATGAATAAAACGTGCCTACTTTCCAAGAGCTTATGTGACACAAAGGAAGGCAGACAAACGTATTTCATTGTCATGTGTTAAATATTATGACAGTGGAGAGATACAAAAGATTACTAAAAGGACAACTTTTAAAAACCATCTCTCTTGTACATGTCAAAAATGTCATCAAAATGCCACTTCCTGGTACTACCTATTTAGACCTTTGAAATGCAAATATTTCAGCATAAGAGCCCAGAGTCCTTGGGGAGGAGGTGGATGGTCTGCCTGCTTCACTAAAAGGGGAGTGGTAGAAAAGGGGCTGAAAGGACTAAAAAGGCTGAACTTGAGTTAATTTACCTTCCTGTCAGTGATCTCAAGCTTGTCTCACAGGAAGGTTTTGCATGCCAAAAATGGTTCTCTTGTTTAATCTTAATAGGGAAAAACTGTGCAGGTTTTCATTTATTCTGTATGCCAGGCCATGCATTTACAGAACTTCTTATGCACACACGCATAATAATTACTCTTCAAAATTTGGCAAATGTCCAAAATGTAGCAATTTCCCATACCTGGAAGGTATGTAATTTTTTAGCAAAATCTTTATTTAATAAATCTGAATTAAAATGTTTTGCCAAGCATTGAGCCTCCAAGGCTATAAGAGACAATGTGTCAATGGTCCCTGCATCAAAAATGAAAGTTTCATCCTACATAAGAAGCTCATTTATCTTCTGGGCAGTTACTCTCTAAAATCTTATATTTAAATTCAATGTAACTTGGGGGAAAAAAAAGTAATTTTGAAACTCCAAACTAAGAAATTGATTGAGCAATCAAAATTATTTTTTGCAAAAATTATAAAATCACTTTAATTGTTGTATTGATTATATACAAGAATTTTTGAGCCTGATTTTTTAACATGGTACTTTCTTATATATTTTAATTGTCTTATAATTTGGTTCAATGTTGCACTTTTAAAAAATGAAAAAATCATCACATCATATAGAGTGAGGGATCAAGTTTGTGTTAGGAATAGAGTTTTAAACCAAAGTTTCCTAGGTTCAATTTACTCTGTATATAATACATTCGATGGCCAGGCGCAATGGCTCATACCTGTAATCCCAGCACTTTGGGAGGTCTAGCCAGGCGGATTGCCTGAGCTCAGTAGCTTGCCACCAGCCTGGGCAACATGGTGAAACCCCGTCTCTACCAAAATACAAAAAATTAGCGGTGCATGGCGGCATGCAACTATAGTCCCAGCTACTCGGGATGCTGAGGCAGGAGAATTGCTTGAACCCAGGAGGTGGAGGTTGCAGTGAGCCGAGATCACACCACAGCACTCCAGCCTGGGCAACAGGGCAAGACTCAGTCTCAAAAAATTAATTAATTAATTTAATTTAATACATTCCATTATTTGAAAAAAACCCACACTCATTGGTTATCTGGACTAGACTCTAAATTGGGAGATAGATGGTGAGCCTCTTTGTGATCACTGACCAGCACATGCCTGGAATATACAGTGTGTGCTGCAGTGCCACACATGTATACACACAAACACACTTTTATACATATTAGGATACGCATACATTTGTCAGGGAGACACAGAAAACTGCAACTTTTTATTAGTAATAGCCCACATTTATCTAGTACTTACTATGTGTTAAGTTATATGCTAAGTGCTTTACCTGCATGGGTCAAAACAGAAATATCTAAGGCAGCATGTCATTAATTAAAATAATATGAATAATTAAAATAATTATTTTTAAATAACTATAATTGCTTTTTATATTTATTAAAATAATTATAAATAAATGTTTGGAACACTCATTGATATAAAATGGCCTCTCTTACGGCGAATTCTAAGAAACACTAGGTTCTTTGACTGCAAACAGCTGTTAATTAAGAAAGGTTAGGTAAGTTTAAGGAAGGATAAGATAAAATAAGTCAACATGCCTCTATGCCATAGCGCTTCTTAAAGCCTTTATTATACAACTACACACGGTACTGTGAGAGAGAGAGAGAGAGAGAGAGAGAGAGACTGAAGACCCTGACATCACGCTCATGCAAGGACACACGTCATCTTAGAGCCCATGTCCGACCTGACACACACAGAGTACACTTTGGAAAACATTAATACAAAGACTCAAAGTGCAACTTCATGGAAGAGTCAGGTAGGTGGAAAATGCTCATAAAGGAAATCAGACGTGAAATTTGTTTGAAAGGAGACTTTCCACTTGACTGATGGGCGGGGAGGGGAAGCTGGAGTTGGGGGGAGTAATAGGGACAAAGGCACAGAGCCCAGGCAGGGCGAGGAAGTGGAGGGAGATCAGGCAGCAAGAGCAGCCCAAGGCAGAGCTCGGAAGCCTTGCAAGGGGAGTTAAGGAATCGGGTAATACAGGGAGCCCTACTTGGACATGCTTGTTCCTTTAAATCATCTCTTCTTTCCTTTACTAGGGAGAATAGACAATCACAGGCCCCTGTTCTAAAGCCTCTACTTAGCTATGACAGCACAGTTTTTATTCAAAAGAAGCTTGTAAACAAACTCAAAGACAAAAATCATTATATATTTATATACATGTATTAGAACCATGTATAAGAACCAGGATCTTTAGGGCATGTCTTAGAATGTGAGTTGAGGGGAAAATGCTATCCTAGTTGAAGCGGAGTAAGACAGTAGAAAGAGCATTGATCAGGGAACCGAGAAATTTTTCTGGTCTCAGTTCCACTAGCTCCATGACTGCAGTCAAGTCCCTTAGCATCTTTGAATCTCGACCTCACAGAGATTATCAGTAAAGGTAGAGATGTGGCTGGATGATCTAAAATCTATGAAGCCCTAAATGTCTACATTCTCTAGAGTGGTTTCTGTGTATTTGTGTTTTTAGGTTTTTTTTTTTTTTTTTAAATAACAGAAGTAAACATTGTGACATAAAGTGGGGATGATAATATCAACCTGGCAGAGCTGATATAAGAATTTAATATAAAAGACTAACAACATAAACGTAAATTGTTCCATTATTTCTCTAAGGCATGGCCACTTTTGCAATGGGTTCTTCATGTGCCCATCATTCTCACATTATTCCAAGTCACACCTCTCACACCATGCTTTGTGGTCATATTTGTCCTATG
Organism: Hylobates moloch; assembly: GCF_009828535.3. NCBI lineage: Eukaryota > Metazoa > Chordata > Mammalia > Primates > Hylobatidae > Hylobates > Hylobates moloch. The sequence continues at coordinate 162,989,412 of NW_026652279.1, forward strand.
ATTCCTGATTCTATTTGCCTCCTTTAAACATGACAAGCCAAGGAATAAGAAGGTACGGAAGGTAAGGACTGAAGGGTGAACGCAGAGGTTTTTCTCATTTGAGCATCATCCTGCTCATCTCATTCTCACAGTCTTCCCTGGAATTCCTCAAAACATCTTTCTCTTGGTGTAGACCAGTGGTTCTCAATTGCAGGTGATTTTGCCTGCCAGGGAATATTTGGCAATCTGGAGACATTTTTGGTTGTCAGCTAAGGGTCTAGGAGGTCTACTGGTATGCTGTAGATAGAGATCTGGGTGCTGCTAATCACCTTGCAAAGCATAGGACAGCCCCTACAATTAATCATCCAGCCCCAAATATCAGCAGAGCTGACGCTGAGAAACTGGCCCAATTGAAGTAGGCAGTTTAGCAAAGAAAAGTATGTGTTGGGAATGCAAAGAAAATGGATACACTAGCAGTAGATAACAGGGTTATGAAGATTATGCTTTTTTAAAGCACTTTTGCATTTTAAGAGTTTTCAATGAACTTAGGTTACTTTTAATTTTTTCCCCAGCTATCTAGCAGAGCAGAGAATGAAATGCTATTGGAAAACTTCATTGTGTTTGAGGTCTTATTATAGTACAGAGCCAAGAGACAGGTCAGCAGGGGGCTAACTTCTAAGTTCTTTTATTCTTTTATACCATAATGAGGTATATGTCATGGAGAAATTGCTAAATCCAAATGGAAGTAGCAGCTGTGTGCCATGTTGATTATGGGATGCTGGGGAGACCCAGCGTACCCAAAGTAAGACTGTGATACCTGTTTTTTCTCACCTATCCTGGTAGGCTTCCATCATCTTCTTAGGCCTTATTTTAAAAGCCCCCTCCTCCCAAAATGAGAGTACTTAACATCCATACTAATGTCAAATCATATGCTGACGATGAGAGATACCTCCAGTTCCTCTTTTTTGTTTTTGTTTTTTTTTTTTTTTTTAGAGACAGAGTTTCACTCTTGTTGTCCAGCTGGAGTGCAATGGTGGGATCTTGGCTCACTGCAGCTTCCTCCTCCTGGGTTCAAGTGATTCTCCTGCCTTAGCTCCAGAGTCGCTGGGATTACAGGCACCTGCCACTATGCCTGGCTAATTTTTTGTGTGTTTTTAGTAGAGAGGGGGTTTCACCATGCTGGCCAGGCTGGTCTTGAACTGCTGACCTCAGGTGATCCACCTCAGCCTCCCAACGTGCTGGGATTACAGGCGTGAGCCACCATGCCCGACCTCCATTTTTACCTTCAAGTAAACAGTCCATGTAAAATAATGACTCACATTAGTAGATAACACTTATATAACATTTATATTTATGTAACTCTATAGCTTGTAATAACCTAGTATTTCATAAATGTTAGCTCAATTATTTCTCACAAGATTACAATGCATTATTAGTCCATTTCACTGCTGAGGAAATTTCCAGGAAGCTGATGTTCGCAAGGCTCACAGGGTCTTCACACCCCTGACTCCCAAGTGGTGGCTTTTCATTCTACCCAATACGAAGCATGGATATTTATGGTATTTCATCACACCCCACACTCATGAACACAGATACTGGTTTTCTATACCTGAAAGTGAAAATGGTGGTTTTCTTTATCAAGGCTAATTTTTTGCTACTGATGACAACCTCTCATCATGATTTCATTAGAAATTTAAGCCTTAGCAAAGCCCCTAAACATCAAAGCAAAGGCTTCACTGGTCATGTTAGTTTGCTAGGGTTCCCACAACAAAGTACCACAGATTGGGTGGCTTAAACAACAGAAATTACTTTCTCACAAATGAGAAGTGAGAGTCCAAGATCAAGGTTGATGTCTTCTGAAGCTTCCCTCCTTGGCCTGTAGAGACCATTTTCTCCCTGGGTCTTCACATGGTCTTCCCTCTGTGTGTGTCTGTGTCATGATCTCTTCTCATAAGCATACAAGTCAGATTGGATTAAAGCCCATGCTGGTGACCTAATTTTGGCTTAATACCTATCTCCAAATACAGTTGCATTTTGGAGTATAGGGAGTGAGGACTTCAACCTACGAATTTTAGGGGGACGCAATTCATCCCATAACACTGGTGTCAGGGAATTTGTTAGAGCTCAGATCTGGGTTCCATAAGTAACTGAAACCACAATGCTCAAATGGAAAGATCTTTTTGGAGTTATGCCATGTTCTGCTTTACCTATAATTTTTATATCTGTTAAAAAAATATATCTAAACACTGCATTTTATTCTTAGAGCTTACCTTTGCGCAGTGATGTGGAAGATGTATTGACATGTTAATCTACTAATGTTTCAAGTTCTGCTGAACATTTAATTTTAAAAGATGTGAGGGGGCCGTTTAAGAGGTCTGTTTTTGGCTGCTTGGGAAACCACTTTTTGACTTTCTATGTGACTTCATTCTCCCTCCTACACCGTGGCAGGTCCTTGCTAGCATCAGGCTGTGCACAGCTTGGGTGGAGGTGCTGGGAGCTGCAAGGCTGCTGCTCTCCTCCTTTCCAGGTGCATTAACCTGAGTTCGCCTATAGAGTGAAGCGATTAACCGAATTCAAAATGATCTCAAATAGGACAGAACTTTTGTAGACATACCTGACATTTTTATATTTCAAGGGAGGCTGGAGGAGAAAGAACATCGTAGAGAATGGAACTAACTGCCAAGGTTAGATGCTGCTCTGTTGTTCTCCTGATAGAGAAAGAGAAAGAACTAGAATTTTTATATGTAGATGCCCCTGATACATGTATTTTTCTCTGAAATAAATATGATGGCAATTGATCCAGAGAATAACAGCATCTATAGAAATAGAAAGAACTTGCTTGTTGGCTCAAAAAGTCTGGCTTATATCAGCAAATCTGGTATTTGCTTCTTACATGCTCTTTGGCAAATTGCTCCTCTCTGAGGTTTATTTTTCCATATGCAATAGAATGGGCATCATCTCAGTGCAGCCTATTTATTTTACAGTTTTGTATGGATCAAATGAGATATAGTACATGAAATGTAAGTAAACAATTACCATTTTGAAAATTTTGTTTATTTTACTTTATTTTTATTGAGGTAAAAAATGTATACAATTTACCCTATTTATCATTTTTAAATGTACAGTTCAGTAGTAGCAAGTGTATTTATATTATTTTTCTTCTTCAGTTCTCCCTCCCTCCTTGCCTTCCCAGCCTCTGGTAACCACCATTCTACTCTCAGAGTTAGCGATATATTTCTCTTCTCTCTAGTTGGAAATCCATCTAATCTCAGAGAATGAGAGACAAGGACGAATCACAAGTAATCACAGATGCAATTAAAACAACTAATATTTAATAACCTCTTACTATGCCTGGGCACTATATCAAGCAATTTATAAACATGGTCTTATCTAATTCTCACAAAATCCTTTGAGGTAGGCATTGTTCTTCTCTCCATTCTAGCTGCAAGGAAACCAGTATTTAAAGAGGTTAAGAGTCAAAGGCAGGCTTTGTCTCTGGGTTATCCAACTTCAGTATCTCTGAGTTTAGCTTGTATTCTATATGGTATCCATGAGAATAACAATGTAAATATAGTTAAATCTTTGAACTCCCAATCTAGCAAGTCAGGCCAACATTCAAATTCAGGAAATACAGAGAATGCCACAAACATACTCCTCGAGAAGAGCAACTCCAAGACACGTAATTGTCAGATTCACCAAAGTTGAAATGAAGGAAAAAATGTTAAAGGCAGCCAGAGAGAAAGCTTGGGTTACCCACAAAAGGAAGCCCAACAGACTAACAGCTGATCTCTTGGCAGAAACTCTACAAGCCAGAAGAGAGTGGGGGCCAATATTCAACATTCTTAAAGAAAAGAATTTTCAACTCAGAATTTCATATCCAGCCAAACTAAGCTTCATTAAGTGGAGGAGAAATAAAATACTTTACAGACAAGCAAATGCTGAGAGATTTTGTCACCACCAGGCCTGCCCTAAAAGAGCTCCTGAAGGGAGCAGTAAACATGGAAAGGAACAACCGGTACCAGCCACTGCAAAAACATGCCAAATTGTAAAGATCATCGAGGCTAGGAAGAAACTGCATCAACTAACCAGCAAAATAACCAGCTAACATCATAATGACAGGATCAAAAAAAAACCTTAAATGTAAATGGGCTAAATGCTCCAATTAAAAGACACAGACTGGCAAATTGGATAAAGAGTCAAGACCCATCAATGTGTTGTATTCAGGAAACCCATCTCACGTGCAGGGACACATATAGGCTCAAAATAAAGGGATGGAGGAAGATCTACCAAGCAAACGGAAAACAAAAAAAGGCAGGGGTTGCAATCCTAGTCTCTGATAAAACAGACTTTAAACCAACAAAGATCAAAAGAGACAAAGAAGGCCATTACATAATGGTAAAGGGATCAATTCAACAAGAAGAGCTAACTATCCTAAATATATATGCACCCAATACAGGAGCACCCAGATTCATAAAGCAAGTCCTTAGTGACCTACAAAGAGACTTAGACTCCCACACAATAATAATGGGAGACTTTAACACCCCACTGTCAACATTAGGCAGATCAACGAGACAGAAAGTTAACAAGGATATCCAGGAACTGAACTCAGCTCTGCACCAAGTGGACCTAATAGACATCTACAGAACTCTCCACCCCAAATCAACAGAATATACATTCTTCTCAGCACCACACCACACCTATTCCAAAATTGACCACATAGTTGGAAGTAAAGCACTCCTCAGCAAATGTAAAAGAACAGAAATTATAACAAACTGTCTCTCAGACCACAGTGCAATCAAACTAGAATTCAGAATTAAGAAACTCACTCAAAACCGCTCAACTACATGGAAACTGAACAACCTGCTCCTGAATGACTACATAACGAAATGAAAGCAGAAATAAAGATGTTCTTTGAAACCAACGAGAACAAAGACACAACATACCAGAATCTCTGGGACACATTCAAAGCAGTGTGTAGAGGGAAATTTATAGCACTAAATGCCCACAAGAGAAAGCAGGAAAGATCTAAACTTGACACCCTAACAATACAATTAAAAGAACTAGAGAAGCAAGAGCAAACAACATTCAAAAGCTAGCAGAAGGCAAGAAATAACTAAAATCAGAGCAGAACTGAAGGAAATAGAGACACAAAAAACTCTTCAAAAAATCAGTGAATCCAGGAGCCGGTTTTTTGGAAAGATCAACAAAATTCAGACCGCATGCAAGACTAATAAAGAAGAAAAGAGAGAAGAATCAAATAGAGGCAATAAAAAATGATAAGGGGGATGTCACCACTGATACCACTGAAATACAAACTACCATCAGAGAATACTCTAAATACCTCTACACAAATAAACTAGAAAATCTGGAAGAAATGGATAAATTCCTCGACACATACACCCTCCCAAGACTAAACCAGGAAGAAGTTGAATCTCTGAATAGACCAATAACAGGCTCTGAAATTGAGGCAATAATTAATAGCTTACCAACCACCAACCAAAAAAAGTCCTGGACCAGATGGATTCACAGCCAAATTCTACCAGAGGTACAAGGAGAAGCTGGTACCATTCCTCCTGAAACTATTCCAATCAACAGAAAAAGAGGGCATCCTCCCTAACTCATTTTATGAGACCAGCATCATCCTGATACCAAAGCCTGGCAGACACACAACAAAAAAAGAGAATTTTAGACCAATATCCCTGATGAACATCAATGCAAAAATCCTCACTAAAATACTGGCGGCTGGGCGCAGTGGCTCATGCTTGTAATCCCAGCACTTTGGGAGGCCGAGGCAGGCGGATCATGAGGTCAGGAGATCGAGACCACGGTGAAACCCCATCTCTACTAAAAATACAAAAAATTAGCCGGGCGTGGTGGCAGGGGCCTGTAGTCCCAGCTACTCAGAGAGGCTGAGGCAGGAGAATGGCGTGAACCCGGGAGGCGGAGCTTGCAGTGAGCCGAGATTGCGCCACTGCACTCCAGACTGGGCGACAGAGCGAGACTCCGTCTCAAAAAAACAAACAAATAAATAAATAAAATAAGATAAAATAAAATACTGGCAAACCGAATCCAGCAGCACATCAAAAAGCTTATCCACCATGATCAAGTGGGCTTCATCCCTGGGATGCAAGGCTGGTTCAACATATGCAAATCAATAAATGTAATCCAGCATATAAACACAACCAAAGACAAAAACCACATGATTATCTCAAGAGATGCAGAAAAGGCCTTTGACAAAATTCAACAGCCCTTCATGCTAAAAACTCTCAATAAATTAGGTATTGATGGGACGTATCTCAAAATAATAAGAGCTATCTATGACAAACCCACAGCCAATATCATACTGAATGGGCAAAAACTGGAAACATTCCCTTTGAAAACGGGCACAAGACAAGGATGCCCTCTCTCACCACTCCTATTCAACATAGTGTTGGAAGTTCTGGCCAGGGCAATCAGGCAGGAGAAAGAAATAAAGGGTATTCAATTAGGAAAAGAGGAAGTCAAATTATCCCTGTTTGCAGATGACATGATTGTATATCTAGAAAACCCCATCCTCTCAGCCCAAAATCTCCTTAAGCTGATAAGCAACTTCAGCAAAGTCTCAGGATACAAAATCAATGTGCAAACATCACAAGCATTCTTATACACCAATAACAGACAAACAGAGAGCCAAATCATGAGTGAACTCCCATTCACGATTGCTTCCAAGAGAATAAAATATCTAGGAATCCAACTTACAAGGGATGTGAAGGACCTCTTCAAGGAGAACCACAAACCACTGCTCAATGAAATAAAAGAGGATACAAACAAATGGAAGAACATTCCATGCTCATGGGTAGGAAGAATCAATATCGTGAAAATGGCCACACTGTCCAAGGTAATTTATAGATTCAATGCCATCCCCATCAAGCTACCAATGACTTTCTTCACAGAATTGGAAAAAACTACTTTAAAGTTCATATGGAACCAAAAAAGAGCTGGCATTGCCAAGTCAATCCTAAGCCAAGAGAACAAAGCTGGAGGCATCATGCTACCTCACCTCAAACTATACTACAAGGTTACAGTAACCAAAACAGCATGGTACTGGTACCAAAACAGAGATATAGACCAATGGAACAGAACAGAGCCCTCAGAAATAATGCCACATATCTACAACCATCTGATCTTTGAAATACCTGGCAAAAACAAGCAATGGGGAAAGGATTCCCTATTTACTAAATGGTGCTGGGAAAATTGGCTAGCCATATGAAGAAAGCTGAAACTGGATCCCTTCCTTACACCTTATACAAAAATTAATTCAAGATGGATTAAAGACTTACATGTTAAATCTAAAACCATAAAAACCCTAGAAGAAAACCTAGGCAACACCATTCAGGACATAGGCATGGGCAAGGACTTCATGTCTAAAACACCAGAAGCAATGGCAACAAAAGCCAAAATTGACAAATTGGGATCTAATTAAACTAAAGAGCTTCTGCACAGCAAAAGAAACTACCATCAGAGTGAACAGGCAACCTACAGAATGGGAGAAAATTTTTGCAACCTACTCATCTGACAAAGGGCTAATATCCAGAATCTACAAAGAATTCAAACAAATGTACAAGAAAAAAACAAACAACCCCATCAACAAGTGTGTGAAGGATATCAACAGACACCTCTCAAAAGAAGACATTTATGCAGCCAAAAGACATATGAAAAAATGCTCATCATCACTGGCCATCAGAGAAATGCAAATCAAAACCACAATGAGACACCATCTCACACCAGTTAGAATGGCGATCATTAAGAAGTCAGGAAACAACATTTGCTGGAGAGGATGTGGAGAAATAGGAACACTTTTACACTGTTGGTGGGACTTAACTAGTTCAACCATTGTGGAAGTCAGTGTGGTGATTCCTCAGGGATCTAGAACTAGAAATACCATTTGACCCAGCCATCCCATTACTGGGTATATACCCAAAGGACTATAAATCATGCTGCTATAAAGACACATACGCACGTATGTTTATTGCGGTACTATTCACAATAGCAAAGACTTGGAACCAACCCAAATGTCCAAAAACGATAGACTGGATTAAGAAAATGTGGCACATATACACTGTGGAATACTATGCAGCCATAAAAAATGATGAGTTCATGTCCTTTCTAGGGACATGGATGAAGCTGGAAACCATCATTCTCAAACTATCACAAGGACAAAAAACCAAACACCTCACGTTCTCACTCATAGGTGGGAATTGAACAATGAGAACACATGGTCACAGAAAGGGGAACATCACACACCGGGGCCTGTTGTGGGGTGGGGGGAGGGGGGAGGGATAGCATTAGGAGATATACCTAATGTTAAATGAGTTAATGGGTGCAGCACACCAACATGGCACATGTATACATATGTAACAGACCTGCACGTTGTGCACATGTACCCTAAAATAATAACAAAAAACAAATGTTTGAATTCATCCAATGGCTTCATTTTGAGGATTCCAAAATTAGATCTAGAGATCTACAAACTGGTTTATAACTTTTGCACTGTGAAATCAGAGCGAATCGACCAGGAAACTACTATAAATTATTTAACAGCAGTCACAATTGTACTATTATTTGCCACTATTAACAACATTCGGCCAGGTGCAGTGGTTCATGCCTATAATCTCAGCACTTCGGGAGGTCAAGGCAGGTGGATCACTTGAGGTCAGGAGTTCGAGACCAGCCTGGCCGACATGGTGAAACCCCATCTCTACTAAAAATACAAAAATTAGCCTGGTCTGGTGGGGTGCACCTGTAATCCCAGCTACTCAGGAGGCCGAGGTAGGAGAATCACTGGAATTCAGGAGGTGGAGGTTGCAGTGAGCCGAGATCATACCATTGCATTCCAGCATGGGTGAATAGCAAAGACTTGGAACCAACCTAAATGTCCAACAACGATAGACTGGATTAAGAAAATGTGGCACATATACACCATGGAATACTATGCAGCCATAAAAAATGATGAGTTCATGTCCTTTGTAGGGACATGGATGAAACTGGAAACCATCATTCTCAGCAAACTATCGCAAGGACAAAGAAACAAACCACATGTTCTCACTCATAGATGGGAATTGAACAATGAGAACACATGGACACAGGAAGGGGAACATCACACTCTGGGGACTGTTGTGGGGTGGGGGGAGGGATAGCATTAGGAGATATACCTAATGCTAAATGACGAGTTAATGGGTGCAGCACAGCAACATGGCACATGTATACATATGTAACAAATCTGCACATTGTGCACATGTACCCTAAAACTTAAAGTATAATAATAATAAAATTAAAAAAAGAAAAGATATGTGTTGGCATTAGCTACAGAACATTATCTTGGCAATGTATTAAAAATCAATTTTTTAATGATAAAAATGGTAAAAATTTCTATAGTTTAAAGGAAGTAAAATACAAAATTGTGTACAAATATGTAAAAATAAATGTATACAACTGAAACAGATTGACCAAAATACTAAAAAAAAAAAAAAAAAAAAAAAAAAAGAATTGAATGTTAACTTCTCACTATGGAAGATGAAGATTTAATGCTCTTTACTGCACCCCACCCAGATAAATTTTCTATTTCCTCATGCGTAACTTTCTCAAAATGGTAATATTGCACTACAATTAATGAATGTGTATGCTATTCATAGTAGAGCCATTTAAGAAAACCGTGATTAATTTTCTACACAATTTATTGTTTTATCTGGTTAACAAGTGTTTTATTTTTCTTAAAAAGAAAAAAAATTCAAGGGGTTCACACATCTGTTTTCACATGAACATATGAAAAACTAGCCATAATAGAATATGGCAAATGTAATCATTAGTGATATGAACAAATGATTATAAAGGAAAAAGGGAGGATTAATTTAACCTGCCACCACCCAGCAAAGCTTCATAGCATTGACATTTTAGTTGGGCCTCAAAGATGAATCGGTTTTCTCCAAATGGGGAGATGGGATGGCAAACATGACATCAGTACAGAGTACAAAAGTGGGAGACAGATGATAGAATTCCTCATTAATTATAGCTTACATAGTTCTCAAAGGGAAATGCCAACTCTTCTCCGCTGTTATTAAATGGGCTTTCAGAAAACCACACCTCCAGTGGAATTTCAGGCTTTTCGAAGACATCTCAACAAGCAAGTCGGAGGCAGACCTCATCGTGCACTCTTCTGTTGTCCCACCTATCAAACTGTAGCATAATTGCGTGCTTATTGCCTTATGAGATCCTATCTTATTTATCTTCATATGCCAAGCACCCTGCATGGTACCTGACCTGCAGTACAACTTAAGATGCATTTGATTAATTAAGTGCCAAATTACAACATACAGTTAGTATTGGCTGAATTTCTAGTGATGCTTTATTTCCTCTTTCAAATTCTCTCTGTAAGAAATCTTATAATTAAAAGTTATCTGGGTCAGATACTAAGAAAATTAGCATTTGTAACCAGTGTATTTAAGTATCTCATCTCAGTGAGGTATGCTACTGAAAAACAGTTTTATTTTTTCCAATCAGCACTCCTAAATATGCTATGTCAAATCCTTTTTTCCTGCTAGGTAGAATATTTCATTTTGAAGACTTAGTATAGGTCCATTTACAGCTTCAGTCTCATCTCCTATTCAAGGCTGTCTCTTCTCTGCACAGAATGCTCTGCCCTGGCACGCCCTCCTCCTTCTCACTCTCCTAGGCTCCAATATGGGGGACTCTAAGAAGATAAGGAAACAAGGGTACATTTGTGGTTCTTTCCATGTTGTTCCTTGCAGGTAATCAAAGACAGCACATGATGTGGGAGACCTGGTGCCTCCCCAGCATCCTCCACTCTTCCTCAGATTCTGCCTCCTGTGGCCCATTCAACTGTTTCTGGATGCTGTGGTCTCTTTCCCCAGGGACAACCCCCTACATATTGTCATAGCAAGATGGCTCAAGTCTAGATATGTTCTACACCATCCAGTCCACTGCCCAGAAACAGCAGCCTCATCAAACCACCTGTAGCAGGAAAGGGCTGCTACATTCACTACTGTGTCTTCTCTAAGCCTGATCTTCTCCCACACCTGGCTCTCTGCCCCGACCCTTCATCTCAGAGAAACTTAGGAACATATGGGCAAATCTTAGCCTTATCTGATCTCCAGCTAAAAAAGAAGATATAATTTCCCCCTCTTGGCGGATATCCTATGCCTGACAATAGCTTCTCTTGGAACACCACTCAATCGGCTTTGGGAAGATGAAACACGTTCCACAGAAAACAGAGGGATTTCCCTTTCACAAAAAATACTAGAATCTCCTCAAGATCAGCAAACCAAAAGCCCCTAGAATAGGATAAAAGAGAATTCCAGAGATAGTAGGGCTTGGAGAAGAAGCCTGAATGCTCACGGTTGGCCCTATCTATTTTTGGTGGCAAAACAAAAAAAAACAGTGCTTATAAAGTGGTAAAACAATGAATGAAGCTCCTCGTCCAACTTTTCCATTCAGCTTCAGCTCAAAATGTAGTGTTGAATTACAACTCAATGGAGGAACTCACAACTGAACCTCAGCACTTCAGTTAGTCTTCAAAGCCACTTCAAGTCATGCGTGCATTTCTGCTTAGAGGATATTAAAAGTCAAATTGATAGTTCAAATCAACATGGAAAAAACAGAGGAAAATAAAGTATTCCTAAGAGAGAGAAAGAAACAATGGAGGAAGGCAGAGTAAAGGAAAACTGCTTCTCATAAAATTTACTTGGATCATTAATGTGAAAATATCTAAAATGTATTGGTACTAAGTAAACATCTTGAAGAGTTGAATGCATAAGTAAAAGACAAAATAAAGTAAGGAGAAAGAAAGAGGAAAAAAGGAAGGGCGGTTGTCAGAATTTCACGTCGTGTTCTGTGGAAGATTTTCCTCCCTCTAAACAATGAATTATTATCATTCTCAAGGGAAAAATAATCCTGCTGTTCCAGTTGCCACTGGAGTAACTGTGACTGTCTTGTCACCACTGTATCCCTAGTGTCTGCTGGCTAAAGAAATGAGAAAACAGAAAATACTTCTTTCCAGAGAGCAAATGACAGCAACTGTTAGTGTAAGCTTGCCTTTGCAAATAAAGGAAAACTCTTATCTGAGTTGTAAAATATCAATATTCTCTATGCAACCAACTTTCTATTAGTCATAGTACCCCAAGAAGAAAAAGAAGAATAGAAATGTGTTTAAGAATTCCTCAATAAGACTAAGCTCTATGCTGGCAGGAACTGCTTAATTCATCACTGCGTTCCCAATATAGTGCGCCTAGAAGATAATTAAAAAGAAAAAAAACTGGAGAATGAGTGAATGACATTGCTCACTATATAGACCTTCATTTAATCTCTTTATCAAGGAAAATTATAACTGTTTTCTTTTTTTTTATCCTAAAGGTAAGTAGTAGGGTTTCAAGAAACACCTCCATGAGCCTTTCTGATGTGTTAATATTACTCTATAAATTAGAATATAAATGAACAACAAAAATCTGACACTTGGGAGACATTTTGTCAGTTAACAAGCTTTTTTAGGTGTTATCTCCTGTTTTTTAAAAGATGCTAAGAGGAGGGACTAGAACAAGTTTCTGAAACTTGCAGCTAACTGGGAAGTGGTTGGCACCATGCTTCCAAATGATGCTCTCTCAATGGCAACTGAAGTCTCAGCAAACTCAGAATCTCTCGGTCAAAGGCTGAACAAAGCCTGCTATTTTAGGCATTTGGTAATAAATTATAAGAATGGATCACAGGAATACATTTACTGAAAAGCAATTGAAGAGAAAGCTTTTAGAAAAACAGATTTTTGGCAAAAGCGGCCATGAGCTATTCTGGTCTTTGGCATTATGAAGCCCATAGAGCAAATTTCCAAAGCAATTAATATAAATGAACATCACATTCAAAAAATCAATTCTTTTATATGAGATGCAAAAAGATAGAGACTAATATCCAGGCTTACAAATAGGCACTTTGCATCATTAAAAGTATCACAAAGGTTTGAACCAAAAGGGCCTAAAGTATCAAGTTTATAATATTACTACTATCATATGCATTACTAGACAGATATCCTGATCTTAAAAATATAACCAACACAGTTTATGGAATCCTTCAATGTAATGAAAGACTTCATTATGTGTTGAGAGTGGAATTTGATTTATAAATAGGAATAATAGAGACAGTAAACTACACAAGAAGCCACAGCCGTTTCTCTGGGCCTCTCCAGTGAGTTGAATGCTGTGGAAAATGTACCCCAGCCTTGTGTTGAAATGAGCTGCCAGGTTTTTCCTATTGTATGTGCAGTGAAGCCCTTTTGGGAGGATATTAGAAGTCTGGTAATTCTTTCTCTGGTCACTGGCAGTGGTTAGCAGCGTCCCCCTCAATTGTATGTAGGTTAGTAGCACTGACACTAAGGGAGAAAACAAATGATGGTTCTAATTCTTAGAGAAACCTATCTGATTGGAAAATGCCTCTAAACAAGAATGCTGTAAAAATACATCCACATATTTCATATAGAGAGATTCGTACGTTTCCTCAAAGATACAATATATTTGATTTTGTTTTAAAAAGCTCCAGTGCTTCCAAACATAGCCAGACTCTCAATAATTTAAATACTTGTAAACGTTTTCTGTCCAATTCCATTAATAACCTGCCATAGATTAATTACACCTGTGGTGACAAATAAATGCTTACTGCATAGTTTAGGGCTATCATAGCCCTTCTGCCTTTATTTTGTAAATTATCCTCTAGCACAGAGGTATTACACACCACATGCCATGCCTTGTGTAATATGGTCTACCAGAACAGGGGTTTTCCTATTTCTCTTCCATAGAGGAAGAATTTATTAAGCACCAGCTGTGACAGGCACCATACTAAGCTCCAGGGTTATAAAGGTGAGGAAAGCAGTGTTGAGGCTCTGCCATCAAGGAACTTTAGAGCAAGTGGAAGTCCAACATGGCAACGCTCTGCCTTCTTGTTTCAGCTCTCATACTGTGCACAAGTGTCCTTTTTGAGTTCCTTTAGTGCCATATTTTTTAAGGTTTTGGAGTTGGTGATGTTGCTGTTTAAAACGGCCTCCAAGCCTAGTGCTTAAGTGCTTTCTGTTGTTTCCAAGTGCAAGAGAGCCGTGCTGTCCCTTACAGGGAAAATATGTGGGTTCGATATGTTTCGTTCAGACATGAGTTACAATGTCGCTGGTCATGAGTTCAATGCTAATGAATCAACAATATGTACTAAAATAAGGTGTCTTCCAATAGAAACACATATAAAACAAGGTTCTGTGTTGATGGGCTGAGGAAAACGTTGTGACCAGAGATTCACAAGAACCTAGCCTTGTATTTCTTCTTGACACAGCGGTTCAGTATTTGCTAATTCAGTGTTTTCAGTGACTTTATAGAACATAACCACCATGAATATCAAGAATTGGCTGTTTGGGGAAGAGGTATGGCAAACAGAGATAAAACAGAAGCTGGGCACTAAGAGGCTAATAAAGACAAAGCAAATTGTCAGGGTGCAGTGGTTCACCTGTAATCCCAGCACTCTGGGAGGCCAAGGCAGGCAGATCACCTGAGGTCAGGGGTTCGAGACCAGCCTGGCCAACATGGTGAAACCCAATCTCTACTAAAAATACAAGGCTTTCAGAAACTAAAAAATTTTTGTAAAAATACAAAAATTTGCTGGACATGGTGGCATGCCCCTATAATCCCATCTACTCAGGAGTCTGAGGCAGGAGAATCGCTTGAACCCAGAAGGCAGAGGTTGCAGTGAGCTGAGATTGCACCATTGCACTCCATCTCAAAAAAAAAAAAAAAAAGGAAAAGGAAATTAATTGTTACCTCAGGTTGCATCTATTGAAACAACATGGTACCAAGTTTCAGACCAGAATTTTATTTTAATTAAAGCTTAAGATTTGCTCATAGTCACTGGAAAGAAGCTACCTATGACTGGATTTTCTGGCTTGCTTACTCAGACTATTTCCTTTTAATCTATTGAAAATCCAAGCAATACTTTTAATAGTTTACTTAAAAAAACCCACTGGGTATAGGAAGTATAGGAGTTCTAATTTCTGTGTCTCTATGTGAATCATTCCACCTAGATTAATTTTCACTCTGTTTTGCTACCGGAATAGTTGGCAAATAGGAAGTCTGAAAAGTAAGTAATGACACTGAAACTGTGGAGTCAAGAACAGTACACAAGTGGGATTTTTTAGTTTCTGAAAGCCTTGAGATTTGAAAAATCCATTAGAGAATCCTCATTAAGATATTAGAAACTGGCATGCTAGGTCTTTTTTTTTTTTTTTTAAGAAATATCGTTTGAAAGATGCTAAACATATTTAAGGAGGAGTTGATTCATAAGAGAAAAAAATAATGTAACCTTCAGGTGATGGATCAATAAAAACACATAAATAAAGAGCCAGGTATACACACACACAAACATACACACACACATCTCTAATTTAACGTTCTCGCCCTCTATGTCCTGGCTTTTTAGTATATGTAGTCGTTGACTCTCCTTTAGTGAAATTATAGCTTCAAAAACCTAAAACCACATAGTTTTGTTTTTCTCACACAGACCATGGGTGAAACAAACCACTGACAGCCATTCCTTAGACCTTCACTACTTTTCATTAAACATGAAAATTTATGTTTGCATAGTGCTGCTGATTGCGGCATTAATAGAAGCCATGTGCTTTGACAGTGTAAACATTTCCTGAAGAATGAAGAAAAACGTGTGTACGATGGGGAGGGCAGGCAAAGACATCAGATCCTCAGCGCCTAATCAAATTGCACTCCCGCATGGCTGGGACAATAGGCACACACCACCATCCCTGGCTAATTTTTGTAGTTTTTTGTAGAGATGGGGTTTCTCCATTTGCCCAAGCTGGTCTTGAACTCCTGACCTCAGGTGATCTGCCCACCTCGGCCTCCCAGAGTGCTGAGATTACAGGCATGAGCCACTGCACCTAGCCTCATTCTTTTCTTAGTACTACATTAATACAAAGACTCCACTGACCCTAAACAACAGGTTTTAGAGCACAGCTACCCTTTGATTAATGTGGTGAAACACTCTGTAGGAACTGAAAAATGCTTCAAGAAATAGCCTTGTATAAATCTAATGCATGTAGCAGAATAATCACTGGATTCCTTATTTTGAACTTCTTATAATAAACCATAGGCACAAATGTCACTTCTTGAAAATACGCTAATATTTTATTGCTGGGGAAATCTGACATAAAACTGATTTAGGCAGGAACGTACTACCACATATTTATTTTTCTCAGGCCATGATAATGTTCTTCAGAGGTGGAATTCCTCCTCGAGCTGTTTTAGTCAACAAACACACACTGAAGATCTGCCTTGTGGCAAGGAGGACAGGGAGCATTGTAAAATACTGATTCCTGAGTTTAAGATATTACAATAATATCATGGAGAAAATACCACGGAGAATTAGAGCACAGTTAGATGCTAAATTATATCCAGAACAGCGAGACAGAGAAGAAAAAAAAGAATACTCACAGTTTACTCCTTCCATCCTCTGAGACTAGAGCACTGATTCTGTCATTGATCCCAGATCCTACCTTAGGACAGATGAAGCTTTGTAAGCTTCAGGCAACTAGATTACACTAAAGGATCTACGCTTTTAAGTCAGCAAGGCTGCTCTCATTTATAGACTCGGCTTTTCACAGCCTCACCTGTGGAGTCCTTTGGCCTTACTTGTGCTTCCCCACATTTTCCTAATATCTTCAATCCAAAAGCTCTCGATTTCTACGCTGTTTCCAATTCCACACTCACCCCTTCCACCTAACACCTGGTTATCCCCCGTGGTTCCCTAGACACCTGTACTTGGTCAGGCAGCCAATTTCTTTCATGCCCCTGAGGACGGGGCCCAGACTAGAACCTCAGACAAAGTTTTGTGTGTGTTTCTGAACCATGTGTAAAGGAAATAAGAAACTCCAGATGAGAAGTGATCAAAGGAGAGGTAATCATTATTATAATTCCCTAAGACATTCAAGAAAGGAAAAGTAATATGACAAAAGCCCCTCTGCAAGGAAAAACAAATAATTGAATTCCTTAAAGTTATAGAACCATATTTGCAAATTTACATGACTGTATGAAGATGCGCAAATGTTAAAAGAAGTGGGGTTTTTTTGTTTGTTTCCTGTTAACTGATCTAAATCTGCTTAAAACCTCCACTCAAAAGCAATTTAAATGGATAACCTTTATTCCAATTATTGAAAGTTCTTTCAGGAATTCAGTCTCCATGTGGAAGTTGCTGTCCACTAGGCTTGGCAATGATGGGCAAGTTCTATGGCTACAACACCCAGTCCAGCAGCCAAGAGGCCCATGTAACTATTGAGCACTTGAAGTGTGGCTACTGAGACTGAAGGGCTGAAGTTTTTTTAAGTTTTATTTTAACTGATTTAAATTTCAATTTATATAGCCACATTTGGCTAGTGGCTGTGGAATTGAAACCCATACCTATAGATGACAGATGCTCCTATGAGTTTGTGGCAGAAACAGTGAGGAAGACAAGATAGCGGCAAAGTCCTAGTCTTCCTTCAGCTTATCATAGTGGCTGGGTTGGAGGTAAGGCCTGGCTTTCCATCCCTTATTTGGGGCTTACAGTCCTCCAGCGTGGGGGATACAGGAAAACCCTGCGATGTGGCTCGCTCCTGGTATGTTAAAAGAGGAGGTAAGGGTATTTAGATACTAATCGTTTTCTGTTTCAATAAATCCTAGCTTTCAAGTAAGTCTATTAATCTCCATGACGGCACAAAAATCCTATTACAGGAAATATCAACTCTTCTTTTTGCCTCTTCTTCTCCCTGTCCTCCACCTCCTCCTCCTTTTTCTCTTCTTCTTGCACTTCTTCCTCCTCTTCATCCTTCTCCTTCTTTAACAGCAAGGCTACTACTTCTGCCCTACACCCAAGCAGATGGCTGACCTGGTCTAACTTAGAGAGAAAGTCATTTACAGACGAATGCAACAGAAGTACAGCGTGACATTTCTAAGTGCATCTCCCATCACAGAAGCACATATTTTACAATCAGTTCAGTGCTGCAGTTTGGTGAAAGGCCGACAGTGACCAAGGACACAAGGCAGCTTTTGTGCTCATAAAACTATAGGTGGGCCGAGATGTCCCTCAGCAATGTTTTGTTTTAACAACATTGAAAAACACGAAAAAACAAAACAAAAAACCTCCAATGACATTTCAGCTACGCAGCACTATATTCTTCCAAGCCATGGAAACCAAAGGTAAACCCTTTTCATGGCAGAAGGTAGGGACTGTTTTTCTTCTATGTTCTTAATAGTGAATTTATACCTGCATCTAATAATATATTTTTCTGTTCTAACTTATGGGTTATTTGCATCTACATTTTCAACCACTTCTGGTGCAAAAGGGTTCATGTCAATATCTCACAAAGCATAGTGAGTTACAAAAAACAATGTAAAGCATTGCTTTAAAATCTTTAACAATGGAAGCTTAAAAATGAAAACAGGAATTTAAAGAAGCGATTGACTTTGTTAAAGTTATTTTAGCAAAAATGAAACTATAGGATAATATCAATTTAAAGCATCCTGTAAAAAAAATCAAAAACTGGAGATATAAACACATAATATTTGAGGCAATAGAGACACAACCATGTTAAAAAATACTTGCACAAAGATTTAATGTATTGAACGATCCTGCATTTTTAGACCAGTGTTTATAATGTGCTGTTTCTATGTCAGTCCTAAACAAGGAGGAGTCCACTGTCAGCTGTGAGAAAGACACTTACAACTTCCCAAGAACAGTAATGAGTTACTCAACAAATGATTGCACGAGGAAGCATTCAGGAAATAGATCTGATAATAATGTCTTCAAAAAATCCCTATGCTTACATGCTTACAATCATTAGAAATGACAAATGATACTGTAGCTTTTAAGATTAGATTCTTCATCTAGGTATAAAAGGAAGTCTCTCCCTTAGGGTTAATTTTTTCTTATTTGGGAAATCCTTCAGGAAGAGACAAAAAGCCTACCTTTCTTTTTTAGCATATGAATAAATAGAAGAAAATAAAACAAGACTTAATGTCTTTCATTTCTCACTTAAATCTTCTGGAAAAATATTTAATTCTTTGTGTGAAAAATAAGTAAAATCATGGAAGCAACAAGTCGTTTATCAAATGACAGTGTATTCTTTTTTTCTGAAGAAAATTATTTGTTCTTTAATTGAAAAATGGTAAAGATTTACATTGTCAGTCAGTAAAACATTTTTAATGCCAGTATTTTTATGAGAGCTGTTATCCTCTTAAGAAACACTACCAGATACTGAGATATATTCATGAGTTGGACATTGCCCACCTTCCAATTATTCCTCAGTAAATAAAAACACAAAATCTTTAAATATTCTGATTTTTTTTGCTGTTCTGTGTATTTTTAAAGAGATTTCAAAGGAAATTTTGCAAAAAAAGGATATGCACTTACCATTTATTTATGTATTTATTTCAGAGACAGAGTCTCACTATGTTGCTTAGGCTGGTCTTGAACTCCTGAGCTCAGTGATCCTCCTGCCTTGACCTCCCAAAGTGCTGGGATTACAGATATGACCCCCTACACCTGGCCCCCTTCACCTTTTAAACTTAAACCTGTATGTTTCTAGGACGTACCATAAAATACTGATATCAAATTTCAGGGAGAAGAAAATATACATTAAATCAATTCTTACCAGTGATTTAAAACAACTCTATTCCACACAAATAAACCAGCCTTTCCCCAGTCCAGTTTGGAATTACCTTCCTTCAACTATTTTATTAGCATGCCAATGATGACAAACCCTTAGAAAGTTGTGGCGGGGGCAGAAGGAAAGGTTGGGGACAAGACCAAAAAGGCAGGATTTAACAGAGATTTGGGGCATTTTGCTGGAGAAAAGAAGGAGAATTTAGAGTAACTTAGTCTAGCTGGTAATGCAGTGACATACATTTACACTCCACTCGTACCTGAATCTGAATCAGAATCACTCTAGAAAAAGTGTTCAGAAACCTCCTAATATGACTGCACTTAGTCTTCTGGGGAGACTGAACTCTCCTCTTGAATTACCTCATCTCTTAAGAATGCGACTGTGATCAGTGTGAGCTCTGTGATGCCACCATTCTCACTCAGCACTCTCTTCATACCTCATTCAAAGGTTTTGAGCCCGCAATGAAGAGTGTTAGCCTTAAAGGCCCTTGTCTGCTCACACAAGAAAAATATTTTCTCCATCAATACTTCTTGTATTTTTCACCTGGAGCTGCAGATCATCTTGCTAATATGGGACAGAATTAGAGAGGTGGGGAGCCCCAGGTGCACACCTGGTTAACCTATCACATGATACTGAAGTGTCAATGGACAAGTTTCTTGGACTCTTGTTAAGCCAGCTACCAAATTAAGTGAGATTCTATATGTTTAATAACAGTTTGACACAGAAACCAAACAGTCTGTTTGGCTGGCTGTGAAGTACCAGGATGGCCAAATGGGCATATCGGCTTATAAACTAGCAGAATGAAAAGGTAACATACGAAACTGGAATATTTGCAAACCATATAGCTGATAAGAGGCTAATATCCAAAATAATATGAAAAACTTCTACAATCCCATAGCAAAAAATAAAAAATAATAACCTGACTTAAAAATGGGCAAAGGACTGGAATAGACATCTTTCTGAAGACATACAGATAGCCAACAGACATATGAAAAGGTGCTCAATAGCTTTACTAATCACCAGGAAAATACAAATCAAAGTAACCAGGAGATATCACCTTGCACCTGTTAAGATGACTGTTTTAAAAAAAAATAAGATAAAAAGCATTGGTGAGGACATGGAGAAATTAGAACTCTTAGACACTGTTAGTAGGAATGTAAAATGGTGCAGCCACTGTGGAAAACAGCACAGAGCTTCCTCAAAAAATCAAACATAGAACTGCCATGGGATTGAGCAGTCCCACTATTGGGTATTAATCCAAAGGTAATGAAATCAGTATATTGAAGAGATATCTGCACTCTCATGTTCACTGCAGCATGATTCTCAACAGCCAAGATGTGGAAACAACCCAAATGTCCATCAACAGGTGAATAAAGAAAACGTGACATATACATACAATGGAGTATTTTTCAGCCGTACAAAAGAATGAAATTCTGTCATTTGTTAGGGCATAGTTGGTTGGAAGACATTATGCTAAGTGAAATAAACCAATCAAAGGACAAATATGGCATGATTTCACTTTGATGAGGTATCTAAAATAGTCAAACTGATCGAAGCAGAGACGAAAATGGTGATTATCAGAAGCTGAGGGTAGGGGTAGGCGGGTATGGGAAGTTGTTCAATGGGTATGAAGTTTCAGTTACACCTGGAACAAGAAAAGGATGCCCACTCTCACCAATCCTATTCAATATAGTACTGAAAGTCCTAGCCAGAGCAATCAGGCAAGAGAAAGAATAAAAGGCATCCAAATTGGAAAGGAGGAGAATGTCAAATTATCTCTATATACTGATGACATGATCTTATACCTAGGAAACTCTAAAGATTCCTCCAAAAGACTCCTAAACTTGATAAACAACTTCAATATAGTTTCAGGATACGAAACAAAACATGCAAAAAATCAGTTGCATTTGTTTTGTTTTGTTTTGTTTTGTTTTGTTTTGTTTTGAAATGGAGTCTCACTCTGTCGCCCAGGCTGGAATGCAGTGGCACGATCTCGGCTCACTGCAACCTCTGCCTCCCAGGTTCAAGTGATTCTCCTACCTCAGTCTCCCGAGTAGCTGGGATTACAGGAGCATGCCAACATGCCCAGCTAGTTTTTTCTTTCCTTTCTTTCTTTCTTTTTTTATTTTTGTATTTTTAGTACAGACAAGGTTTCACTTGTTGGCCAGGCTGGTCTGGAACTCCTGACCTCAGACGACCCACCCACCTCAGCCTCCCAAAGTGCTGGGATTACAGGAATGAGCCACCGTGCCTGGCCAGTTACATTTCTATATATCAACAACACTCAAACTGAGAACCAAATCAAAAACTCAATTCCATTTACAATAGCCACACACAAAAATAAAATATCCAGGAATACATTTAACCAAGGAGATATAAAATCTCTACCAGGAAAACTACAAAGCACTGATGAAAGAAATCGTGGATAATGGAGATCATAATTCTAAGCAAATTAACACAGGAACAGAAAACCAAACACCGCATGTTCTTACTTATAAGTGGGAGCTAAGCACTGAGCACACATGGACATAAATAGGGGAACAAAAGACACTGCGGACTACTAGAGAGTGAGGGGAGAGGGAGTGGATTAAAAAACTACCTATCAAGTATTATGCTCGCTACCAGGGTGGCAGGATCTGTACTTCAGACCTCAGCATCACACAATATTCTCATGTAATAAATCTGTACATGTACTGCCGGTATCTAAAATAAAAGTTGAAATTAAAAAAAAAGAAATTGTAACTGGCATGAACAAATGGAAAAACATCCCAAGCTCATAGACAGGAAGAATCAATATCGTTAAAATGTCCATACTGCCCAAAGCTATCTGCAGATTCAACACAATTTTTATCAAATTACCAATGTCATAAAAATAGAAAAACAATTCTAAAATTCCTGTAGAACCAAAAAACAGCCTTGAATAGCTAACGCAATCCTAAGCAGAAAGAACAAAACTGGAGCATCACATTATGTGACTTTAAGTTATACTACAAGGCTATAGTAACCAAAACAGTATGGTACTGGTACAAAATAGACACAGAGATCAGTGGATCAGAACAGAGAACCTAGAAACAAAGCCACTTACCTATAGCCAACTGATCTTTGGAAAAGTTGACAAAATAAACAATGGGGAATGACACCCTATTAAATAAATGGTGCTCGGAAAACTAGCTAGCTATATGTAGAAGAAGAAAACTGGACTCTTATCTCCCATATATAAAAATTAACTCGAAACAGATGAAAGGTTTGAATGTTAAGACCTATAAAAACTCTTGGAATGAAACCTAGGAAAAACTCTTCTGGACATTGGCCCAGCAAAGAATTTAGGACTATATCCTCAAAAGCAAATGTTAACTAAAACAAAAATCGACAAATGGAATTTCATTAAATGAAAGGGCTCCTGCACAGCACAACAGAATAAACAGACAGCTTGCAGAATGGGAGAAAATGTTTGCAAACTATGCATCCAACAAAGAACTAAGATCTATAATCTGTAAGGAACTTAAAGAGATAAAAGAGAAAAAAGCCCAAATAATCTCATTAAAGAGTTGATAAAGAATATGAAAGACACTTCTCAAAAGAAAACATACAAGTGTCCAACAAACATATGAAAAAAAGGTTTAATATCACTAATCATCAGAGAAATGCAAATTAAAACCACAATGAGATACCATCTCACACCAGTCAGAATGGCTATTATTAAAAGGTCAAAAAATAATAGATGTTGGCAAGGATGTGGAGAAAAGGGAATGCTTATACATTGTTGGTGGGAATGTAAATTAGTACAACCCCCATGGAAAACAGTATAGAGATTTCTCCAAGAACTAAAAACAGAACTACCACTTGACCCAGCAGTCCCACTACTGGATATCTACCCAAAGGAAAAGAAATTGTTATATCAAAAAGACATCTGCACTCATATGTTTATCGCTGCACTATTCACAATAGCAAAGTCATGAAATCAACCTAAATGTTCACCACTGGTTTATTGGGTAAAGAAAATGTGGTATTTACACATCATGAAATACTATGCAGCCACAAAAAAGAATGAAATCATGTCTTTTTCAGCAACATGGATGGAACTGGAGGCTATTATCCCAAGTGAAATAACTCAGAAACAGAAAACCAAATATCGTATGTCCTCATTTATAAGTGAGAGCTAAACAATGGGTACATATGAACAGAAAGACAGAAATAATTGACACTGGTAACTCCAAAGCTGGGGAGAGTAGAAGAGGAGTGTAGGGTGAAAAATTGCCTATTGGTTACAATGTTCACTATTTGAGACATAGGTTCACTAGAAGCACAAACCTCACCATTACTCAATACATCCATGCAATAAACCTACATATATACCCACTTAATCTGTAATAAAATAACAAATAATAATAAAATTTCAATTACACAAAATGAGTAAGTTCATGAGATCTGGGTATTTGTAGTTAACAATAATGTATTGCACAATTAAAAATTTGCTAAAAGGATAGATATCATGCTAAGTGTTCCTAACATAATAGAAAAACACAAAGAAAAAACAAAGAGGTGATGGATATGTCTATTACCTTAATCATGGTGATGGTTTCATGGGTAAGTGCATTTGGCCAAATTCATTAAATTGTAAACATTAAACATGTGTGGTTTTTTTGTATGTCAATTACACTTTAATCAAGTTGTTTCAAAAATACTTGCACAAACCTGTAGTATACTAGTTGACCCTCATTATTAGATCAGTGCTTACCATATGCTATGTCACTTTACAAAACAGGAGTCAGCCGTAGCCAAGACCTTTACTACTTCATAAAAACATCAATCAACCAAACAATGGTTCAGATGGTGAAAGAATGACTGCACAGTGAAGCATGCTCAAGTGCTTGGATCTACTTCACTCAAATACAACACACATTCATTAATGCTTAGAGCCTGATCCCATGCGAAATACGTCTTCATAGAGCTTAGCATTCAATAATTAAACAACTTATTTGGAAGATGTGAATTTTCCAGACAATTGATTTTTTTCTCGTTTATTCAGAGTGGAGAGAAGATAGCCAGAGCTTGAGTCTGGGTAAGCCAGATCCCTCTGGAAGCTACACAGTGTCTGCTAGGAACCAAGCTAAATTCAAAGACAATGACTTCAAATGTTTTCAGCCCTAGTGTCCTTTAAACTGTCTGCTGGTGTGCCTCTCATTTCTTTAGATTGTAAACTCCTCATTTTACTTACAGAATAACACTCAGTGCTTCTTTCTTTTTTTTCCAAGGAAAATCATCAGCTTTTTCAATTAATATGTGCCACAGTGTCTGTTACTTTTCAGAAATACCATTCCTTTTCTGCATTGCCTATTTCCAATTTTGCATCTGCTGATGTCTGTGTGCCAAATCTATCCTATAATGTTTTGTCAGCAAGTTATTCCCAGAAAAATAATGCAAAACTCTTAAAGTCTGCTTGAGTGATTTCTCAGAAACCTTATGGCTCATGGAAATCCTGTATTCATCCAAAGAGAAGTCTATTACCAAGAGCTATTTAAGGCAAGTGTGACACGGAAGAAATTATAAAGGGAAAAAAAAAACTTCCATCTCAAAAAAGTTATCTTCATTTTATGATTTTTACATGAAAGTTGGTATCACCATACTCTTTTAAATGTGTTGTTAAAGAAAATATGCAAATCCTTAATTATATCTTCAATAAGTATATATGAAAATATCACAAGCCGTGATATCAATTCATCATTCAACATATAGCACGTCTCTCTCAGTTCATGCTCCAAACCTCCCCTGACCACAGCACCACAGCACCTCACAGCAACATCCTAAACAGAAATCCCCCAGCATCACACCCTCACCTCCAGCACAAACATAGCACTAAAGTCTCTTCGACCAGCTCCCTCAAATCCCAGTGCCCTGCCCCACTTCAGCAGCTTGAAGAGAGAATAAAATGAAGATTGGGGAAGAGAAGGAGACCTAAGCCACTGACAGTGGGAATTACAGAAACACCATTATGGCTCAGGAGGCTGCAAAACCAAAACTTTCCAAAGTGAATCATAATTTTCACGTCCTGGAAAACGTGACCCCAGTGGCTACTAAAAACTGACTTTGCAGACTTAGGTCACCAGTTTCACTCAAATCACCGAGATCTCTAATATAAGTCTTGAATATTCACCATTAATTATTTTATTTTTTATTTGCATTAATATAAGGGGTAAAAGTATAGTTTTATTTCATAGATACAATGCATAAGGGTGAAGTCTGGACTTTTAATGTAACCATTGCCCAAATAGTGGACACTATACCCATTAAGTAATTTCTTGTCTGTCATCCCCCTCCCACCCTCCCACCCTTCCAAGTTTCTAATGCCTATTATTCCATATTCTATGTCCACGTGTACACGTTATTTAGCTCCCACTTCTAAGCAAGAATGTGTGGTATTTTACTATTTGTTTCCGAGTTATTTCACTTAATAGTCTCCAGTTCCATCCATGTTGCTGCAAAAGCCATGATTTCATTCTTTTTTGTGGCTGAGTAGTAATCTATCATATGTGTGTTGTGTATAAATACATCTCACAAAAGTTGTGATATATATGTGTGTGTGTGTGTATACCAAAAATTTTAAATTTTAAATTGTACTTACCACTGTACTTTAAACTCAAATGCAAATATTTTATCTATTCACTTTTGTCATCATGGAGCTATATACATCCATTGGGGAACCTGATATTGTACAAACAGTAAGCAGTGATGAGGAAGAGGTACTGAGGAAATCAGGGAATAAAGACATTAAAAAAGTAAAAAGAAAAACGAAGAAACGAAAACTAAAAGTAATGTCAAGTGTTGTCTGCAGAACGGGATTCAGTCATGCAGCCCATGGCAGTAGCACAGCCACATACCAAATAGCAGAGAAGCGAGTCGTAACAGGAAGTCTCCACTCTTTCTTGGGCTTCCTGCAGCAAGTGGTAAAGAAATAGGTGAGTACCATGAAAAATCATCCAGTTTTTCCCAAGAATCAAGGCTATCCCAGTGTCAGCAGAGCATGGCCCTATCTCTGCCTCTACAACCACCTCACATGCTTCATCCCAGAAATGGTCCCAGACCTGACCCCCTCTTCAGCCACTTCGTTCACTCCTGGTTCAAGCTTTTCCACCGTAAACTGGGGTCTCTCAGCTACTTAATCACTTGCTTAATGGTTTAGGGACTACGCAATCTTCTGTCAGCCCTAGGCCTACACATTCCTTAACAGATACGTGCAGGAACACAGGGTACCTTTTAACACCGCCACCACCACCACCAATACTCATAATAAACAAACAGATGAATAACACTTATATAATGCTTATTATGCACCAGGCACTCTCCAAAACACTTTATACTTAGGTATTACTTTTATACACATTTCAGGGAAGTAAATTGAGACTTACAGTGGTTAAGTGATCCGTTGTGAAGTAGCAGATCCCAAATTTAAACACCTGTATGTTGGCTCCAAAGACCACATTCTTTATCACTATTCTATGCTAAAGCTCACAAGTTAAGACTTAATAATAAATCTTTAAAACTCCAAATACATAACTAAAATTTGGAGTATATAATTCTTCCATCAAGAAAGCCTTGTGAATAGGATTAAGTGGACCCTAGCTCTTCCATCCCTTTTCAAAAAATCTTTATGGTTGGTCAGCTTCTTTTTATTATATGAATTCTAAAATACATTTGCCAGAGAAACTCAATCATATCTATAAATATGATTGCTCCTCATCCCTACCAAACCACTTAACCATCCCAACTAGACGCCCCACTAACTTCATGTCTTACTGCTAATGCAAAAAAAAAATCTAATGCATTTCTGGCAAACAGAGAGTTTCTGTGGAAATCAATGGAGAGAAAGGTTAACATTGACTTCTAAGGCAAGACTATAGACTATCCAGTTAAATGTCACAGATATAATTTCCTTATTTGAAAGACACATCATATAAAATTGATGATGCTTTTCTGTTGACAGTATGAAGGTTAATCATTAGGACTATTTACTATCATTTCCATGCTATAATTCTGCTCAAATATTGAAATTTGTAATACCAAGTAAGAGAAGCTATTTTCATTACTTTTTACTTTTTTTTGAGACAGAGTCTCGCTCTGTCACCCGGGCTGGATTGCAGTGGCGCAATCTCAGCTCACTGCAACCTTTTCCTCCTGCGTTCAAGCGATTCTCCTCCCTCAGCCTCCTGAGTAGCTGGGATTACAGGCACCTGCCACCATGCCCAGCTAAGTTTTGTACTTTTAGTAGAGATGGGGTTTCACCATGTTGGCCAGGCTGGTTTTGAACTCCTGACCTCCAGTGATCCTCCTGCTCAGCCTCCCAAAGTGCTTGGATTATAGGTGTGAGCCAACTCACCTGGCCAAGAGAAGCTATTTTGGATTTTAAAAATATGCTTTTACCAATTAACTGGTGTTTTCCTAAGCGAGAAGCCTAATAATATTATTCTGTTATTAGTAATTGCCTGGGAAGAATGTATATGCTATATGAAACTCTGTGGCTAGGTTGTACATATTACCCTGGAGATATATACACAGGTAGCTGGATACTAGCATTTCTTTGAAATAAATCAAGGATATATATTATGAGTCCTAAATCTGGCAAACCTTGTTCACATTACCCAAAAAGATTTGTTTTATCATGTGGTTCACTCCTACGTATGTATTCCAGCCCAACTGGGATTAATTTCTCATATATTTTAAAAATCATGTTTACATTATAGTAAATGGCATTTCTGGTAACACTCTAATAGGTTTTGGGCTAAATAGGATTTTGTTTAGAGGAAGAGTCAGCCAACTACAGCCTGCAGGCCAAATCTAGCTCTCTACCTGTTTTTCTTCGACCCATAATTGAGAATAATTTTTCCAGATTTGCAATCAGTTTGATGATAAAGAAAGCTAATTTTGAATCTCAATTAAACAGAATGTTTTTTTTTTAAAAAAAGAAAAGTTTACAAGATTTTCAGTGTTCTTATTATTAAATGCAGTAGGCAGAATAATGATCTCCAAAGATGTCCATGCCCTAATCCCCAGAGCCCATGATTATGTTACCTGACATGGTAAAAGGAATTCGGCAGATGTGATTAAGGTTATGGACTACTATGGGTTGGACCATGTCCCCTACAAAGATATATTGAAGTCCTAATCCCTGATACCCATGAATGTGCCTTTATTTGGAAAAAGGGGTTTTGTAGATGTTATCAAGTTAAGATGAGGTCATCAAGGTAAGCCCTAATCCAATATAACTGATGCCTTATAAGAAGAGAAGAGACAGAGGCACAGGAGGAGAGGAGGCCTTGTGCTGATGGAAGCAGAGATTGAAGCAATGCAGCTGCAAATCAGAAAATGCTAACGATTGATGGACATAGCTGTTCCATCCTTTTTCAAAAATGTCTTTATGGTTGGTCAGCTTCTTTATATTATACGGATTCTAAATTATATTTGCATCTATGCTATATGAAACTCTGTTGCTAGGTTGTACATATTACGCTGGATCCATAGTAGTCGATAACCTTAATCACATCTGCCAAATCCCTTTTGTCATGTCAGGTAATGTATTCACAGGTTCTGGGGATAAGGGCATGGACGTCTTTGGAGACCATTATTCTGCCAACTGCATCTGTGGAAGAAAGAACAAGAAAAGGAAGGATCCTACTCAGAAACTCACAGGGAGGGTGGCCCTGCTGAAACCTTGATTTCTGATTTTTAGACTCCAGAACTGTGAAAACGTTTTTAAATAATTGCCGTTGTTTTCAGCCACCCATTTTGTGGTACTTTGTTATGGCAGACCTGGAAAACTAACTCCTGAATCCTGCAATGCGAAATTTATCCTGAGTTATTCAGGTGGGCCCAGTGTAATCACATGGATCCTTAAACCTAGGGAGCCTTTCCAGGCTGCAGTAGAGAGAGAAATGTGGCAACAGAAGCAGGTTTAGAGAGATGTGGCAACAGAAGCAGGTTTAGAGAGATGCTACGTCCCGGCCTTGAATATGAATATGATTCATGGCATTGAATATGAAGGAAAGAGCCATACACCAAAGAATGCAGGTAACCTCTGACATCTGGCAAGGCAAGAGAGCAGACTCTACCTCAGAGCCTCTGGAGGAGCAGAGCCCTGTCGACACCTTGATTTTAGCCCAGTGAGAACTGTGTTGGACTTCTGACCTCTGGAACTGTACCATAATATCATCAATTTTTTTGTGTGTAAGCTACCAAGTTTCTGATAATACGGTATGGCTGCAACAGAAAACTAATACAATAGATTTGTATTACAAAAACTGTTCTTTATTATTATTAATATTCTTTTTTACTTTAATTTTGTTGAATTTTGTGAAAATTTGTTTTCCCTCTTCTTAGGTAAGTACCTACATAATGTGTTTGATTTTGCATCTTGGCCCATAGAGTCTAAAATATTTACTATTTGGTTCTTTAAAAAATTTGTTGACCTCTGGTTTTGAGTGTTAGCAAATTTCAAGTTTGTTAAACGGAAAATACTTAATGTGGCTCTTCCATTTATTAATACTACATTTCTTGCCAAATGGTTTATTGAAGTTGAGATTACAGAAGTAGATTGATTATAAAGATTTGTATAGTTGTAGTTCTCAAAAAGAATTAAAAGAAACATATCCATTCTTCCTATGACTGTCCTCATGCATCTAAAAACTTGATTTGTGAAGCTTGTGATGTGCCACCATAGTATAGTGCAGTTGGGACAGCAAGTGCATGTTACGTATGGGGTCAGAATGAGATATTAGATAACCTGGAACAAAGGGGAGTGTTGACTTAAATTTCCGGAATACAAGCAAGCCCTCTCATCCCAGAGAGATGGACAGGACATTGCCTGGCTGCAGACAGGTAGCTTCATAGCACTGTCACTATGGAGCGCTATATAAAAAACACATTTGATAGGAATGTGTAAGACTGGAAAAATAAATATTTTCCTATTAAAAAAAGACTCACCTATAATATGTTCAGAATTCATTCCCCTAAGGATTTTTTTTAGAATTCAAAATTTCTATTATATTATCAGTAAAGTTAATCATCTTTTCTATGAGTCCAAAACATATTCATCTTAATCAGACCACTTGCAGTTTGGTAGCCTCGTTTTGAAGAATGGAAAGTTAAGAGAGCATAAATCAATTGCTAAAGAAAGACAAAGTCATTATAAAGCAGGATAAGTACTGCCAGATTGTCCCTGCCATATAGACTAGTTAACCCTACTTTTACATGAGAGAAACAGGTAGCTTAATAAAAAGCATCTTTCATTCGGTAATAACAAATAGTTGTTAAGTGTCTACCATATGCTGGGAATAAGAACCCCAGACTTGCCCCGTTCCTCAATGAACTCAGTCATTTGCTGTCAGAATGCAAGGTGCATTTAACCTTTGCTCCCACCCCATGTGAGTCAGTCTATGGGTCACATTAGCATAGAAAAGGCACAGGCTGAGATTTCCCTACCCACTGCCAGATTGGCAAAGAAATATAGCAGAGAGGCCATGAGAGACTTGGGAATCAGATAGGCCTAGATTCAAGCCCTCTCTCCTTATTAGCTATGTAATGGTGGGAAAATAGTCTAAGATGTGGGACACAGTTCCCTAGGGCTCAGATGTAAAATAAGAATCATCGCATCTCCTTTGTGGTGTTGCTGTGAGGACTGACCAGGAACCACACAGATGCTCACACAGTTGGCTCATCATGCAGGATGCTGGGTACATTTTAACCATGAATGTCCTTCTAGAAGTAAAGTAAATATCAAGAAATACAATGAATAGAACACTTAGCCTTCTTTGCACATTCTGCAGGAGTCTTGTGAAATCACTGAGTTCCTGTTACTCAGGGGACTTGGTGATGGAGCCCCTGCTGTACTCATAGACACACAGCCGTGGGTAAGAGAAGATGGGGATGGGACGTCAGACAACCTGGAACAAAGGCCAATACTGACTTCCGTTTCCAGGTTCACATGCAAGCCTACTAATCCCAGGATACTACAAAGATGTCAAAACATTTACACTGAGGAGAGAACATCATCACAAGGAAGGGTGCATGGAAGAAAGGTGGGGGAGGGCGGTAAAAAGAAGGAGGTGGAGACAATAAAGACAGGCAGAAGGCTTAGAGGCACATATTGCTCAGTCACTCAGCATCCCAGGGACGGGCTCGTGGTCCAGTCCCTGAATCTATCTAGACTCACATGTATAGTGAGGGATTGATCATGCTGATTGCAGCTCTAAATGTCTTTAATTTTCGTAACTCTATTTTCCTGAAGTAGAGTGGGGATGAATGATAATGGAGAGTTAAGAAGATTAGTTGGACAATTTTCAAAAGAAGAATAGAAATGACTAGTAAATACGAGCAGTAATAATTCAGTTTTTTAAATAATGCAAATTAAATCAATGTGATGCAGCATTTGCCTATCAAATGAAAGAAATTAACAAGAACATCTGTGTAGATGAGGGCGCCGTGAAATACACGTGCTCTGATGTTGTGGTTAGGGGTATGGATTGGTATGAGAGTTTAGAAAGAAATTTGGTAATGTTCATCAAAATATTTTAGAATATTCATCCCTTTTGGCCTAATAATTCTTCTTAGAAACTACCATATGCCAAAATGCCCATAAAGTTATGCACAGACATGCATCATTTATAATAACAGTGAGAAATTGGACATCACTCAAATAGTCAATATTCGGTAGATGCTTAAATAAGACAGAATATATCAATATGGTAGAATATTTTGTGGCCATTAAAAATAAAAGCTTTTTAATAATATAGGGAAATTTAATAACATTAAAAATGTAAAGTAAAGAAAGCATATGTTCTCAGGTAAACTAAAAATTTATTTTTAAAAATACACTAAGAAATTACTATTGCTGGAATAATGAACACATTTCCTGATTCTTCATATTTTTCCAAATTCTCTACAAAGCACATGCCTCATCTTTAAGCTCAGAAAGAACATAAAGCTAAAATAATCATCATAATAAGAAAAAAACAAAAGATAAAAAGGAATTGTTCTCATCCATTTTCTTTCATAGTTTTGAGGCCTTATGTTCATGAGAAGAAAGGTAACTGGAAAACGATATTTTTATTTATACTGTATTGAGTTTGGAAAGGCCACAAGACAGTGGAAAGAGAAATTAAGAGATGATGGCATGAATTCTTGAAGACGGAGCCTTATTTTCTTCCTCTATTACTTGACTTTCGCATTTTAATCCATGTTAAAAGACCTGTTTTATATTCTCATGTTTTATCTAAATCTTTTATGGCAGTCAGCAGAAATATATACATATTCTATACTCACAATAATAAACTATATCAGATACAGGATGAGAAATGTATCTCTTAAAGATGTCCGTATGAGTTAGTATTACACCTTCTCTAGATAAATTTATCTATCAGGAAATTAGTTTAAATTTAACTCAGAGGAGCCACATGGTAAAGTGAAAGGAGCCCAAAGCTTGAAGTTGGAACACCTGTATTAGGAGATAGATCCACCAGATTTATGATTGGCACAATTCACTCAGTCCCTTGGCTCACAAATCTGTCATGTGTGGAGCTGAAATGACATCATCTTCACAGCATTACTACAATGATATGAGATAATACATGTGGAAGTGACTGCAACGTTGTGAAGTCACTGTTTAACCCTTTCATACCAAAAGAAGGAAAAAGTATTTGATAGGGCCTCTTCATGCTATTAACATGCTATACTTATCCAAATGAAAATAATAATAATAATAAAAGTACATTTAATAGATTTGGTGACCCAGTCTGGACAAAGTTCATTGCCTGGGCACATTTCCTTGAGTGCAGCTCAAAAATTTACCAGCATTAACATGATGTGATTTTTTTCCAGGTTAAAAAATGTATATATACAATTCAATAACTAAAGCTGATAGTTTACAAAACAGAAAGCAGCCTACTCTAATAATAAATGGAATATTGCCACTTATAAGCTCAGTATTTCCCTAGGTAACAGAAATATTTTCTCTTAAGATGGCTTATTGGGGTCAACAGATTAGAACTTATATGTACTTCAAAATCAAATGGTATAGTTTTTTTTTTTCTTTTCAAACTTAGTAATGTAAAGATCTCTTTTAAAGGAAAAAGATCTCACTGACTTCCAATGTTGACAACTTATTTTTACAACAATATTAATATATGCTACTAGGTATAATCTGCCTGCCCTGTCCTCATGGTTCTTTTACAACAACTATAAAACTAAAAATTAATTTATACATTAAAAGCAATCAAAATCTTTAAAGTAGTGTGAAAATCAATAACATTGATGTGAATAAACACATTATTTCACTGAAAGTAAATTATAATTCTCAATATGAATATGATAGTACACATGCACATGTGAAGTTTGACATGTCCATACATATAATTTTCTCAACATTTTTATCTATTCCAATTTTTGTAAAATCAGTGGTATGATACATGTTTAAGTTATATATTTAGTGCACATAGGGGGAACATAAGAGCAATGCCTGAGTTACATGTTTAGTGCACATAGGAAACACATGCAAGTATACATCTGAGTTATACATGCAGTGCACATATAAAACATGTACACACACTTGAGTTATATAAATAGTGCACATATGCAATCAATGCAGGCACACACCTGAGTTATACATGTAGTGCACATACAGGCTCACACATAAGTTACATACACAGTACACATAGGAAACACAGACACACATCAGAGTTACATACATAATCCATGGAAAACATACAGACACACACATGAGTTATACATGTGGTGCGCATATGGAGCACAAATAGGCACATGCTTGAGTTATTTAGGTAGAGTACATATGGGGGACACACAAGCAATGCCTCGGTTACATATGGAGGACAAATCTAGTCTTTTCCCATTAACTCAAGATAAATAAATAGCACTGCCTCCGTCTAATCAGATTACTAATTCATCAAAAGTGTGCTACAAAAATTGCATGATTAAACTGCATTAGGAGGCCCAGATAACCCAGACATGCATAGATTACTTTTTTAGGGCTATAATCAAAATATAATTATAAAATGGATTATTTTCTTGGAGAATACACAGGCACAGGGAAAATGTTCATATACTCTTGTTTGAGAAACGGCTATTGATAATATGACCTATGTCCAAACATTGTTAAAAGTTTTTTATAAAATAGAATCCTAGAATTCCTGATTTGAATAGAACTTGCGGGGCAGCAGAGTTCAGCCGGATCTGACTTACTGATTTATGTTGCTAACTCAGGGCAACAGCATCCGCCTCTAAGGGTTGGGAGCTCTGGCATTTAATTTAATCTAGTCCCCATCATTGCCCTTCATCTTCTCCTCATTGCTGCTGCTTCTCCTCTCTTTTCCACCTTCGTGCCCTGTCCTTGCTATTCTTAAGTACCACGCACATTTGGGGACAGACATACCATGAAACAGATTCGTTTTCAGTCTGAAATCCCACAAACCAGCACCTCTGTGGAAGGAAAGCCATAGTTACAGTTGGTTGTGTGGCTGGAAATTCTGAATTCCCCTGGAAACATTTAAGACTGGGCCCTTTTCCGCTATCAATTACAGAACAAATAGACCCCCAGGTCTGCTCATCTGCACAATCCACACAGAAAGTAATGGGTATTCCACATATAATGGGTACATGATTTGACATTTTGCTATTACATATATAGCTATGGTCTGCATAAGGACAGTTGAAAGAGAAGTAGACACCTAAGAAGCTGATTCATTGAATTTTCAGCAATTCATTAAATTTAACAAATATTTATAGAGTGCTTATTTTTTGGAAAATACTGAACAATTTTTATTTTTCTCTTTACAGCAATTATGAAATAAAAGAACCAGATACCTAGGCTCCAACTTAAATATCCATCTCCTTTATTTAAAACATACATTGGCTATCTATCTATCCAGGTGTTGTGTTGGGGTCAGTGAGATATTAGAGGCCAAAAAAAAAATGTTTCTGGGTTAAAAGACTAGAACACATGTTATGAATAACATAAAAATTTAGACTGGGAAAAAAACAATTTCAACAGATGATGACAGAAAGAGACAACAAAGACAAGTAAGGTGAAAGCAATATAGCATTATGACTAAGAACAAGAATATGAACAAGTGGAAATATCTGAGTTTAAGTTTCAGGTTATTTCAATGATCTGTGTGACCTTGGGAAATTATTTAACCTCTCCAAGCTGTAATTTCCTCTATGTGCCAGCAGGCTAAATAGAAGTACCTAACACATTCTTTCGTCTTGTTTTTGTTTTGAGAATTAAATGAGATAAAGCACAGTATCTCGCAGAGGGCTAGTGCTAAGTAAAGGCTATGTATTTTCATTATAATTACTACTTTTAATATATTGGTGCCAGAAATAGCGTAAGAAAATGAACAGAGGCCAGGTGCAGTGGTTCACTCCTGGAATCCCAGCACTTTGGGAGGCTGAGGCAGGTGGATCACTTGAGGCCAGAAGTTCGAGACCAGCCTGGCCAACATGGTGAAACCCCCTTCTCAACCAAAAATACAAAAATTACCTGGGCATGATGGCACATGGCTGTAATCCCAGATACTGGGGAGGCTGAGGCAGGACAATCGCTTGAACCTGGGAGGCAGAGGTTGCAGTGAGCTAAGACTGCATCACTGCACTCCAGCCTGAGTGACAGAGTGAGAAAAAAAAGAAAGGAGAGAAAGAGAAAGAAAGAAAGAAAGAGAGAAAGAAAGAAAGAAAGAAAGAGAGAAAGAAAGAGAGAGAAAGAAAGAAAGAAGAAAGAAAGAAAGAAAGAAAGAAAGAAAGAAAGAAAGAAAGAAGGAAAAAGAGAGAGGAAGAGAGAGATTGAGAGACAGAGACAGAGAGAACAGAGACAAGAAACATAGGACCTTACTCTGGAAACTGTGAGAATTCTCATTTGGTTAAAAGACTAGATCATAGAAGAAAAGTAGAGGTTGATAGGTTTGAAAAGTTGGTTTTAGTCAAATTGAAAAACAGACTGAGATATAGGGTTTAATTGGTAGATAGTAAAGAAATCATTGAAACATTTTGAACACAGCAGTGATAAAAACAGAGGTGCACTTTAGGAAAATAACTAAGGATGGCAGGATAAGGTGGAGAGAGGAAAAATCAGAGCATTTTATGAAAAGAATTCCACTTAACCAATTAAGAATTAAGAAGTAAAATGGGATTAGAATGTTGATATGAAAAAGAAGAACTAAACTTGAAAGAGATATTATGGAGGTAGAATCCGTTACAACATTTAGGAGCACCTTTAAGTTCAAAGAGTTTGAATAAAATAGGCCTCATAGGAAGAGCAAAGGTCATGCCATAAGCCCAATCAGTGCTGTAATAATGACCCTTAATATCTACTCAGTGCCAGACACATTGTATTACCACACTTTGCATTACTATAGTGGAATACCTGAGACTGGGTAATGTATAACCAAAAGAGTTTTATTTGGCTCATGGTTCTGCAGGTTATGCAAGCATGGCACCAGCATCTGCTTGGCTTCTGGTGAGGCCTCAGGAAGCTTACAATCATGGTGGAAGGCATAGGAGGAGCCCACAGATCACATGGCAAGAGGGAGCAAGAGAGCAGGGAGGAGGTGCCAGGATCTCTTAAACAACCAGCTCTTGAGTGAACTAATAGAGTGAGAACTCACTAAACACCAAAAAGATGGTACCAAGCTATTCATGAGGAATCTGCTCCTATGACTCAAACACCTCCCACTAGACACCTCCAACTTTGGAGGTCACAGTCCAACATGAGATGTTGAGGGGACACACATCCAAAACATATCACACGTTATGTGTCATTTTTAGATTCCTTTTAAGGCTGGTCATCCAATGGATTTCACATCCTCACACAACTCAAACAAAAAACAGAAAAAAAGAAACTTCCTCATACTTCCCTGGCTTGAATTGGTTACATTTCCATTCCTGAACTAATAACTGTGATCAGGGGATTGACATATGCTTTAGGACATAAGTTTTGTTTACCTGAATCAATTTTTGTGTTTATAATAATGAAACTATATTAATGTGGTTAGAACAGTGATTCTCAGTCTGAGGCAATTTTGTCCAGCAGGGGACATTTGATAATGTCTGGAAAAATTCTGATTGTCACAATTGCAACAGTGTTACTGGCCACTAGTTGGTAGAGTCCAGGGATATTGTTCAGGATCCTACAATGCCCAGAACAGCCCCCTACAACACAGAAGTATTGGACCCAAAATTTCAACAGTGTTCAGAGTGAGAATGTTGGCTTTGAAGAATTAGGGGTGTCCCTGAATCTGAGTGTGAGATCAGCTCCAAATCCCACCTTACATTAAAAGATAAGGATAAAACCAATGTTAGAGAGACAACAAAAAGTCAATTAAATTAATATACTCAACAAAAATTAATTGAGTTGGGGTGTGGGGACATTGCAAGAATGCTGCAGTGAAAGGCTTCCAAATATCTGCTCCTCCATAATGGCAATGAAAACACTAAATCAACATTTTAAGGACTCTGTCGACTAACCAACAGAGAAATTCAAAGATTCTTTTTTTTTTTTTTTTTTTTGAGACGGAGTCTCACTCTGTCGACCCAGGCTGGAGTGCAGTGGCGCAATCTCGGCTCGCTGCAAGCTCCGCCTCCCGGGTTCACACCATTCTCCTGCCTCAGCCTCTCCGAGTAGCTGGGACTGCAGGCGCTCGCCACCACGCCCGGCTAATTTTTTGTATTTTTAGTAGAGATGGGGTTTCACCGTGGTCTCAATCTCCTGACCTCGTGATCTGCCCACCTCGGCCTCCCAAAGTGCTGGGATTACAAGCGTGAGCCACCGCGCCCGGCCAAAGATTCTTTATTAAAGAAAAAACAGCTGAATCTCAATGAGAACAGTGACCTTTCTGGTGTTTTAACTTGCCCTACTCCCATCCTCTCTTCTCAGCTCCACAATAGCTTTGAAAACCAACAGCTTGGTAAATATGATAGCAGTGATAAGCATAGCCATAAAAAAAAACAGCAGCCTACCAACCAAAGGAGAGGGAAAAACAGTTTTGAAGCTCCTCAAAAGTGCCCTTACCAGTTGTTTTTATTTGATCTGGCTGGTAGTTTCCTGGAAACCTCTTCTAGCAGAGCTTGTCTTTACTTGACCGGACTCAGAGATAACTCCTTGTAAACAACCTTTCCCCAGCACATCAGTCAAAAACCA
The DNA here is from genome assembly GCF_009828535.3 of Hylobates moloch. Classification (NCBI taxonomy): domain Eukaryota; kingdom Metazoa; phylum Chordata; class Mammalia; order Primates; family Hylobatidae; genus Hylobates; species Hylobates moloch. The sequence continues at coordinate 163,028,306 of NW_026652279.1, forward strand.
TCCATGGTAATTGCTTAATATCAACTACCTGAGGCATCTATAAAATTTGGGCAAACAAGAAGCTGACCAAAACCTTACATGGAAAATGTGGTGAATGAATTGTCCATAGGGTCTGTGTGCTTGGGCTGCCATAACAAAATACCAGAGACTGATCACTTGAAAACCTAAATTTATTTTCTCACAGTCCTGGAGGCTAGAATGGTCCAGCATGGTGAAGTTTTTGTAAAGCCTCTTTTCCAGGCTTCTTTCTCACTGTGCGCTCCTTTGGTTCACATGCACAGAGACAGAGCAACATCTCTGGTATCTCTTCTTTTAAGGGCACTAATCCCATCATGAGTTCCCATTCATATGATCTCATCTAACCTTATTTATCCACCCAAAAGCCTCATCTCTGAATATCATCATATTAACATATAACTTTGAGTGGCACACATATATTCAGTTCATACATTCTGCCCTGGACCCCCAAGATGTCCTTCTCACATGCAAAATACATTAATTTTATCCCAAAAGCCTCAAAAGTCTTAACAGATTCCAGCATCAATTCTAAAGTACAAAGTCTCATCTAAATAGTATCTAAATCAAATATAAGTAAGCCTTATCCCAAAAATCAAAATTATTCTCCAGCTGTAAACCTGTAAAACCATACAAGTTATGTGCTTCCAAATTACAACAGATAGTGGAATAGGCATGAGATAGCCATTCCCATTCCAAAAGGAAAAATTAAGAAAGAAGGAATGAGAGACAGGCCACAAGAACGTCTAAAACCAACCAAGGCAAATTCCACTAGCTCTTAAGGCTCAAGATATCTCTTTTTCATTTAATGCCATTTATTCTAGACCTACAGAGATAGTGGATCCTGCCTCCAGGCTTTTACACAGCCCTGTCTCCAAGGCCCCACCTTAGTCAGAGGCCATATGGCCTATTGAAACTGAGGCAATGGTCCCACCCTTTGCCACAAAGGACACTGACCTGATGATCTCTGAATTGTCTTTGGGGTCACTACGTCATTTTCTTGAAAAGCACAAAGTTACAGCCAAATAGCTCTCTGGTCTGGTCTTGCAGGATCTAAAAGTCTGGCAGCCTTTATTTCATCTCATTTGTTTCTGACCCCTTAATTCAAATTGACAGTGTTTTTGCTTGTATAATTGATCTCTATTCCTGGCCTCTTCTGAGATGGCTGATTCAGTCCATGAGTCATTACCACAATCTCTTTATCAAATAATTGTTCAACCACACCCTTCCTGTTGTCTTCACAACAGGCTTATTTTTTTGTAATAGAGATGGGCTGAAAACTTTCCAAATCTTCAACTCTGGTTCCTTTATGCTTAACAATTTCTTCTTCAACTTCTCTCTCTCCTTTCACATTTTACAATAAACAGGAAGAACCAAGCCACTCCTTCAACACTTTGCTTAGGTATCTCCTTAGCTAATTATCTAATTTTATCACTTGCAAAATCCAAAGTCTTATCTGAATATTATCTAATTTTGTTTGTCAAAAATATCAATTTCACAAAACACTAGAACATGGTTAATCCAAGTGCTATGTCACTTTATAAAAGGATCACTTTTCTTCCATTTTCCAGTATTTTTTTCCTCATTTTCATTTGAGAACTCAACAGAATGGCCTTTAACATCCATATTGATATCAACATTCTCTTCACGATTATTTATTATATTATTATATCTCTAGAAAGATAGATAATTCCCCTTAGCTATTCTCTTTTCTTTCTGTGCCCTCACTCCAACTGCCTTAAATACTTCACTGCAGTTTTGGCTTTTTCTAGCATACACCTCAAAACTTTTTCATCCTCTATCCATTGCCCACTTCTAAAGCCACTTACACATGTTTAGATATTTGTTGCATCAGCACCCCACTTCCTGGTACCAAAATTTGTGTTAGTCTTCTTGGGCTTCCATAATAAATGACCATAGACAAGGTGGTTTAAGCAACAGAAACTTATTTTCTCACAGTCCTGGAGGGCAGAATTATGAGACAAGCATGCCAGCAGCACACTTTGCCAGGTTCTGGTGGGAGCTCTCCTTCTCTCTGTGCTCTGGCATGGCCTTTCTTTGGAGCATGGGTGTGGAAAGAGAAGCAAGCTCTCTGGTGTCTTCTTTTGGGGGCACTCATCTCATCATGAGGGATCCACTCATATGATCTCATCTAACTGTAATTACAACATAGACATTTTGAGAACATAGATATTCAGTAAACAATAAGGACTTTGAAAAGCTCCAACATGTTTCTGAGAATCTAGAAGGCAACACACATATGCAAGAAGTTGAGACACCAGAAAAGGTCTTAATTTTTTAACTCTTGTTGACCTTGAGTATCTGAGCAAGCAGGAAATTAATGGTAACAGAGTTTTCAACTGCCTACCAGTAAATTGAAGGCATGCACCTAACACACATGGAACTATTCAGGAAAGACTAGGAGAGTTGCTGGTTCAAGATATTAAGGAAATGCATGTCTAGTCATTAGCTGACAATTATGTTAACCAGTTACTACACATGAGAAACTATAGAGTTCTTACAGGAAAGTCATGAAACAAAGAACAACAATAACAAACAGGAACAATAGCAAACTGTGAAGAATGGGATCTGGTTTCCAGAGTTGCTGCATTATATTATCTAAAATACTCAGTTTCAAAAAGAATCATGATACATGTAAACAAACAGGGGAATATGGCCCCAAAACAAGGAGATAAAATCAGTCATGAATTTTTGTCCCTGAAAAAGTCCATGAATTAGAATTCCTAGTCCAAAATTTGAAATAATAACTTTAAATTATAATTTAAAGCCATTACAATTATTTTCAAAGACCAAAAGTAAACCATGAATACAAATTTAAAGAAAAACATGAGAATGATATATCAGCAAATAGATAACATCAACTTAAAATATAAATTATTTAAAAAATCGAAATTCTAGAGCCCTAAGATACAATAACTGAAATAAAAAATTTGCTAGGGAGCCTTTTTCTATGTTATAAAATTAGCCAACTTTTATTGAGAGCTTAAAACGTATTAAAATACATATTAAATACATATTAAAATGTATTGTAAATGCTTTATTCTCTTTTTTTAATTTAATTTTAATTTCTGGGATACATGTGCAGGACGTGCAGGTTTGTTACATAGGTAAATGTCTGCCATGGTGGTTTGCTGCACATATCAACCCGTCACCTAGGTATTAAGCCCCACATGCATTAGCTATTTATCCTGATACTCTCCCTCCCACTGCCCCCTTGACAGGCCCCAGTGTGTGTTGTTTCCCTGCTAGGGAGACTTAGTTGCAAATTTTACTTGGCAGAATAAATAATCGGTGAACTTGAAGACAGGTCCATTGAGACTATCTAGTCTGTGGAATATAAAGAAAAAATAATGAAGAAAAATGAACAAAGTCTCCAATGTCCCTGTGATGCTATCAAGTGTACCAATATCCACATAATGAAAACTTTAGAAGGAGAAGTAAAAGAGAAAAAGTAGAAAAAATATTTGAGGAAACAATAGCCAAAATTTTCAAAATTTCACTTGAAAATCATTCAACTGTACATATTAAAAGAAACTCAGAATGTATGTAAGATCAACTAAAATTATCCATGCCCAGACACATCATAATCGAATTGTTGTCAACAGTAAAAGATAAAGAGAGAATCTTGAACACAGTAATACAGAAGTGCCTCATCACATAGAGAGGTCCTTGATAAGAGGAACAATTGATTTCTTATCAGAAACTATGGTTTCCAGAAGGCAATGGGATGACATACTCCAAGTACTGAAAGAAAAACACTGTCAAATAAGAATTCTATAATTTTCAGAACTATTCTTCAAAAATGAAAAAAAAGTTAAGACATTGTCATATAAACAAACTGAAATAATTTGTCACTCATAAACCTACTCTATAAGAAATGCTAAATGGAGTTGTTCAGTCTGAAAATAAAGGACAATAGACAATAAATAGAATCCACATGAAGAAATATTAACAGCACCAGTAGACGTAACAATATAAATAAGCATAAGCAATAGTATTAGTATACCCTTGGTTTGTAATTTTTTGCCTGTTTATTTAAAAGGTAACTATACAAATCAACAACTATAAAATGGTGCTGATGGACTTATAATCTGTAAATATTTATTCTTATAATATATAAGAGCACAAAGAAAGGGGAAAAAGTAGAGCTATGTAGCAGCAAAATTGTGTATACCACTAACATTAAATTGGTATTGATCCAAACTAAATTGTTAAGATACTAGTTATAATCCTCAGAGCAACCATTAAGAATGTAAAAATACAATTAAAGAAATATGAATATTAATGGAATTAAAATGTTATACTAGAAAACATCTATTTGGCATAAAAGAAGAAAATAATGGAAAAAGAGAGAAACAAACAAACAGAAAAAGACACAGAGAACACATGTGCCTGGACAACATGGTGAAACCCCATCTGTACAAAAAATCCAAAAATTAGTTGAGCATGGTGGCTAATTGGAGACTGAGGCTGGTGGATCACTTAAGCCCAGGAAGCGGAGGTCGCAGTGAGCCAAGATCACACCGCTGCATACAAGCCTGGGCGACGCAGTGAGTCCCTGTCTCAAAAAAAAAAAAAAAAAACCCAAATCGAAACAACAGTAAAAAAAACCCACATGTGGCAAAATGGCAGATGTAAAGCTTATTTTATCGGTAATTATATTAGCACAGAACATTACATTTGGATAATGATTTTTCTGATTAAATTTGTTGCAGACAGACAGAAGACAGAATTAGATCAGTATTGAGATTACAAAGTGGCATTAGCAACAAGCAAGGAATTGAATCCACAAATGTCTCTTCGGAGAGAGGAAGCAGGATGTATGTGTCAGCTCTTAATAGATTCATTAGGATAAACTAAACAGCATGTTCAAAAAGTTTATAGGATTGGCAAATAATGTTTTGGTAAAGTCATTAGAAACCATACAATAGCTATTATGATGATAATTTACAGCCGTGACAATCGTCTAGACAAGAGAATTAAGACATTACTGGTTCCAATTTTAATTTGAAACAAAGCTAACCGTATCATATTAAGTGCCCTGGTCTTGGGGCCTCCAGCCACTGGGTGAAAATGTTAAACTCATTTGCTATTTTTCCCAGGACAGCTGAGAGAAGTAGGCAGGGGTAGGAGAAATGAATGAGTCAATTGTAAAGAAATTTGGATTCAGGCAAAAAAGCCTCAGGAAGGAAAAAAACATCCTGCCTACTGCAGCAATATTATCCAAACAGTGGGGTTCTCAGTTTGCCTAGTACTAAAGGACATCTGATAAACAGCCTCTGCTAAAGAAAAAGGTAGTGGTTTATCTTTTTAAAATTTTTATGTTATTTTTCAGTGACCAATAATAATTGTATTTATGTATAGCATACAAGGTGATGTTTTGATATATGTTCACAATGTGGAAGGATTAAACCAGACTAGTTAACAAATTCATCACCTCACATATAATTTTTTGTGGCAAAATCATGTCAAATCTACCCTTTCAGCAATTTTGAAATATGTAATGCATTAGTATTTATTATAATCACCATTTTGTGTGAAAGATCACTAAAGGTTACTGTTCCTGTCTACCAGAAACTTTGTACCGTTTGATCAACATCTACCCCTTTTCCATCCATCCTCCTCCGTCAGGCCCTTTTCAGAGATAAATCACTGGTGGAGACCAGAATGACTGTTACCAGTGGTTTACCTTTGAAATGAGTCCACACCTGAGTCCAGATTTTGTTGTTTTCTTTTTTTTTCTGTTCTTACAATGTAAACTTAAAGCAAGATGGACCCTAGTGGTCTCAATGATAAGGAGAGAAAATAGAAAGGAAAGACCTCTTTCTGTGAGTAGTATCTGCTAGGATGGGTTCTCAGGACACAGTTATAGACATTCCATTGTAAGAACAGGTATTCATTTACATTTGATGAATGTACAGATCAACCACATTTAGTTTTCCTATTGAGGTTTTATCATACTCTCTCCAAGCCAATGACTTCTTCACGTTTCTCCTTTTGGTCCTTCTAAAGTGGATATCAAGTCAAAGTACGAGGTAGTGCATTTCAGAATCATGGGTAGGAAACAATTTCAAGACCCAGAGCCTAACCCCTTTACCAGCAGCAAGTGCTACTGCTCTAGGCTCAGGGGTGCACTGGAGGGTATCCTGGCCTGGAAAGTACGAATCGAGCTCTAGGTGGGGCTCTTGCTTTTCCTGAGACCTTGGCCAAGTCACTCAACTCTCCTGACTCTCTCAGTTTCTTTACCTAAAAAACGCGGAAGATGAACGGGTTGAGTTCTCTTGCATCTTTAAAATTTGGCGGTTTTAGATGTCCCTATCATACAAAATAAATCTCTCAATTCCTTTAAAATAAATGTATTTATGCATAAATATTATATACTTATACACCACAAAGCCATAAATACAAATATCAATATATTTACACACATATATAAATATTGATATCTTTTATACGTAATTATATATACATACGTAGCATAACACACATAGATATACATATGCTAGATAAACAAAATATATTATGATAAAAGTGTTTTGAAACAGTCTTCCAACAGCCCATCCAAAATAGTTTTAGATCATTACAAAATTATTTCAGGGTCTCAGAATCAAAACACAGAAAAGCCTCATGGTACACAGTAGCCCACTCCTGATTTGAGATGGCATTAATCAATGAGAAACCTCTAAATAGAGGGCAACCAATATTTTGAAACATGCTGTCTGAGCAGAAATAGCCTCAGAAATTATGGCGAAGCAACAACCTTTTCTTCTTTCACTCTCTAGCCATGGTCCTCTTCTAACTGGGCACCGACTCTTTCCTCCTCTCCCAGTTTTCTCCTTTCCCTACCCGCCCTGGCGCAGAGTTGTCATTTTCTGTCTCTGGAACCCCCTTCCAATGTGCTGTTTCTGTACCTCACCTCTTGGAGGCAGATGTTGCAGTGGCAGCCTCAAACAGGGATGCTTTTTTAGGCACCATCAGAAGCCATGGCACAGTGCTAGGCAAGAATCAGAGGAATAAAACACAATCTCCTGGAGCTGATGGTCCAGTTGTCCCAACTGGAAAAGGAAGTTAGACCACAGTGGTATGCAAAGTGTCTTCTGACTGTAGAATTCTCAGACAAATGAATGCACACCAGTGCAAAATATAACACATTAATTTTAATTGTAGCCCTCTAGAGAGGATGACCTAGCCATTGAGTGAAGATTTCAGGCAGGTGGGCCTTTCTGTTTCCACCGAAACTATATTCTATTGGCAGCCGCCTAGTCTTAAAATTGCCTTTAGGAAGGCGTAGGAGACTGAATTGGAAAATGCAGCCAGGCAATTTATGGGAAAATTGAACGGAGCGTCCCTCTGAGTAAGGAGACGGGGTGTGGTAACGTCAGTCCTCCTTCTAAAGACCAGAGAAAATTTCTGTTCCACCTGATAAACTCTGTATCCTTTTGGACTTTGTAAATATTGCACTTGGAATTGACTGTCATTTAAATATTGAAAGGAAAATCTGCCAAAGTTATTTGATTAGTCAAATGCTTTAAAGATTCATTAAAATACCAACCCTGTGGGATGAGGGGAGCCTCCCCCCTTATTCAATGCCTTCCTCATGTGGTATCTCTGACACAGCTTATGGACATCCTCAGCAGTTCCAAAGGGATCAAATGTTTAAGTTCCTGGAACAAATGGAAAGTGCTTACTCCTCACTCTTTGTCAAACTCTAAAACTACAACTGCCCTGGTGAAACCCCACATTATCCTTATGTCTAAATGTCACAATGATGATGAAGGTCTTGAAATATACAAGGAACTGGCTTAAGCTGATATAAATCAGAAACTGAAACACTATTAACACTATTATTTCACTATTACAAATAGTTTAAAGTTTGTAAAGATGTGTAGGTGGTTCTTAGTTTTATTTTCTTTGCCGTGAGTCACTAATATTGCTTCATAGTGGAAATTGTCCATTTAAACTAAAATAAATCTTGTCCACAGAGAAGGCTGGTATTGGTTGCTTTTTAGTTAAAACAGTGTAGAGCCTTCGTTTAATAGAGTTCGTCTTTCTTCTGAGGAATTAAAACATGTTCATACAATATATTATCTTTTTATATCTTTCCTTCTACCACTTTACCTCTAATACTAGGATAACTAGCTAACATTTAGTGAATGATTTCTAAATGCTAGGTGGTGAGTTGGTGAGTTAAAGTGGCTTTCTATGGATTATTTATCTTCAGAACAACCCAATGAGGCAGGTACTTTTGTGACTTGATGAAGATAAACAACTTGATTAGGTAGCAAACCTAGTTAGTCATAGAGCTAGAAACCCAATCTTTGACACTAGACTAGATGAATTCATTACAAAGTCTTTCCAAAGGGTCCATCTATCCAGCCTCTTCTTTTCCATATTTTCCCTTAGGCATTTTCTGTTTGGAGAGTACAAAAGGCCTCTAACCCACCCCTCTGATCCCATGCTGTAACCCACTCCACAGCCAGTCTACACCCTAATCTCATGCACTGCAATATATTCACTCATGTAATCCAATCCTTCAGAAAAATCCAAACTCACACATCCTTCGCATTCACAATTTCTTCTTTCTCAGTGTGCCACATGCCAGACTTTACAGCGTGTTTCTCTCCCTATCTGAGACCCCATCTTCTTCTGCACCTCAAACCCACTTCCTCCAAGCAAGCTTTCCATAGCACTTACTAGGCACATTACACTTCGGGGATGCACCCTTGTCCTGAATGTATTCTGCAATAGAAAGATCACAGGGCTTAGAATCCAGAGACAGGTGCTAAAATCCTGTTTTACTTGCAATTTTACTTAATATCATGTGGCCTCAGTGTTGTCATCTGTGATGTGGAGTCATTACTATCTGCCACATAGAGTTGCTAATAGGGATTAAATGAAGTTGTGAACACACACACATATATATGCACACGCACAAATATATGTATATATTTATATGCATATACTTTCATATATGTAGAATTTCATTTAATCCTTGTTATATTTATGCATGAATATATGTGCATTTATATATATATACTTTTGTATACCCACATATAATAACTTTGAAAACTATAAAATGCTCTAAAGAGGTAAACAATCATTACTGTTGCTAAACTGGTTTATTATGTATGTATATTTTGCTTCCTCAACTACATTTTTTATTCCTAAAGGACAGCAATTCTTTTCATTTATATCTTTCTCTTTCTCAGATTCTAGCACAGTGCTATATACCATAAAAAAATCCTCCCCAAATACTTGAGTAAGAATATTCCCAAGGCCTCTAGGGAGAAATCACGATTCCCATATTATACGTTAGAAAAATGCCAAGGGAAGAAAGTGGCCAGCCAACTAGCCATTGGCAAATGCAGATCTTCTCATTCCCATTTGATTTTTTTTTTTTTAACCAGGCTGTTCTGTCAGCTTTTTCCTTAATAAATCGGACTTCATTTTTACTAATGACAGTCAGAGACTGTACTTACTATTTGTGGACAGCACCAAGTAGGTGGAGTGTCAACTTCGTTTGGCGGGTGTCACTGCAATGAAAAAACACTCTGACAACTTGAAGACGTGGGCAGATATAAACAACAGCATTGAGGCGGTGGCTCATGCCTGTAATCCCAGCACACTGGGAGGACAAGGCGGGTGGATCACCAGGTCAGGAGATCGAGACCATCCTGGCTAACATGGTGAAACCCCGTCTCTACTAAAAATACAAAAAATTATCTGGGCATGTTGGAGGGCGCCTGTAGTCCCAGCTACTGGGGAAGCTGAGGCAGGAGAATGATGTGAACCCAGAAGGCGGAGCTTGCTTGAGCTAAGATTGCACCACTGCACTCCAGCCTGGGTGAGAGAGCGAGACTCCGTCTCTCAAAAAAAAAAAAAAAAAAAAAAAAAAAGACTAATGTCTTCTTTATCAAAAGTCTCCTCAGGAACAGTTTGAAATGAGGATGCTAAAATTTAAGATCTAGCGGGCGATCTCCTCAAGCTAGTTCATATTACTTAGTTTCCTTTGAATCCATCTCTACTTTAGGATTCTGCAACATGACAAGTAAAGACAACATGGAGAGAGCTGCGAGAGAATAATAAAGGTGCCAAGGGATCTGTAAAATCTATCAGTGAACATGTAGAGTTCACAGGAAAAGAGAAAGAGAAATGCCCTTAGTGTACAAAGGAAAGCAGCTACCATCATTTTTCAAATCCCTCCAAAATGATTATAAATTCCCTAAGAATAGGGATTGGCTGAAAAAAATCTCTGAGGTGTAATTCACAAATTTAATCCTTCTGTTGTTTCACTGAAAATCGTTTCCAGGGCAGATAATGAAATCTCTTTTGAACACATGCATTTGATTCTTTAGCAAGATTTCAGAGGATGCAAAACCTTAGATGGTCCAGAAGTTGAATGATGAACTACTGAGCATGATGTATAAGACAAGGTGAAGAAGATAGCCGAGGGAAATGTTTGGAAAAAAATATTAATCTGGCACTGTCGTGATCCTGAAGCTGAAGAGAATACTGAGGGACAAATTTCCTCTGGAGAGAGGCAGGGATTGAAAACTAAAGAATAATGCTTCCCTATTTCTGTTACTGGGGGACAGACAATATGACCAGAAAGACAATGTACCTCCCTGATGTGGTTTGGATCTGTGTCCCTTCCCAAATCTCATGTTGGATTATAATCCCCAGTGTTGGATGTGGGGCCTGGTGGGAGGTGACGGGATCATGAATGGTTTAGCACCATCTTCCCTTGGTACTGTGTAGTGAGTGAGCTCCCATGAGATCTGGTTGTTTAAAAGTGTGTGGCACCTCCCCCAATCTCTCTTCCTCCTGCTCCTGCCATGTGAAGTGCTGGCTCCCCCTTCACCTTCGCCACAACTGTAAGTTCCCTGAGGCCTCCCCAGAAGCAGATGCTGCCATGCTTCCTATACAGCCTGCGAAACCATGAGCCGGTTAAACTTCTTTTCTTTATAAGTTACCCAGTCTCCAGTGTTTCTTTATAGCAAAGCAAGAATGGACTAATACACTCCCATAAGCCAGGGCCCCAAGAAAGATTATCATGGTCGGGAAATAGTTAGTGCCAAGGGCCTATAAGGATGCAGCCATTGAAGAGAAGAAGTGGTATGGAAGTTGGTAACACTAGTTCTCATTCCCCCACACAAAAAGGAGACCCATGAGCAGGAAGCAAGTTTATGATACTACAGAGAGAGAAGGTGATAAGTGAGGGTGACGGCCAGGGCAGAAGGAGGAATTACAAAACATTTTGAATCATGACTAGCCTGTTCATATTACACAGAAAACATTCAGTTTATGCCAGATGATATCCTGCTATATTGGGGGAAAAAGTCCTTTGCAGTTGTTTCACAGAATTAAACTTTCTCATCTTAGTAGTATGGCTGTTGCTACCTTTTGAAGCCTCATAATGAGAGCATTCTCATCTTAGAAAAGGTCTGACCTAGTGTGCTTAGAGTTACTGTTTTTCACTTTTTATTCCAGAATTTCAAAAGCATTTGCAGAGAAGTGCTATCCTTATGTAGTAGACAATTTGTAAAATCTCCTTTTCTGAGTTCCATGGCATTATTCTGACCACCAGCAAGAAAAGGGCTCAGACTTAGAATACTGCAGTGCTGCTGTGCTTTTAATGCCCCGTCCAAAACTCTCAAAGAAGTGGAGAATGGGCAAAGGAGCCCACAGGCCTCGATACTGGTGCTCAGGAGGCAGTGCTGTCCAAACCTTCAGTCTTCGTGTGGATAACTAATAACCAGATCAGGATTTACCAAAGTCCTTCCAAGGCAGAGACAGGTATGGAAGACAGGAAACCTTATTCCAGCAGCATTATGAAGAGCCACAGCCACCATCATTTAAAGCACAGGGCAAATTCTACTCCAGTTCAATGTTTTATTACAGTATGTGTTTTCCTTTCTTTTGATAGCAGTATATTTGTCTTCTTAATTATGTTTTATTTATGTAAATACTGTAATAAATTAGTTTGCATCTCCCAAGTGCATATCAACAATTAATTAAATGTCAGCCCCTCAAAAGACAAAAGAGAATCTGCTTTGTAAATACATAGTCATAAATCTCTTGAACTACGTGATGTATATGAAGACTTTTGTTATAATTTTTATAAGAAAGAATAAAATCCTGAATAACCCTAGAAAGATATTAGTGCAACTATAGAACTATTGCCTCTGCGGAGAGGCACTGGGTGGCCCAAGAATAAGCATGCACAGAGCCCTTTCCCCAGGATCCTTTAGTTATAATTTTGTACAATGCATCTACAACCTCTTTGAAAGCAAATTACATAATTTCTTTTTTTTTTTTTTTTTTTGAGACGGAGTCTCACTCTGTCACTCAGGCTGGAGTGCAGTGATGCAATCTCGGCTCACTGCAAGCTCCGCCTCCCAGGTTCACGCCATTCTCCTGCCTCAGCCTCTCCGAGTAGCTGGGACTACAGGCGCCCGCCACCACGCCCAGCTAATTTTTTTGTATTTTTTAGTAGAGACGGGGTTTCACCGTGGTCTCGATCTCCTGACCTCGTGATCTACCCGCCTCGGCCTCCTAAAGTGCTGGGATTACAAGCGTGAGCCACCGTGCCCGGCCGTAATTTCTTGATTTTAATACAAAATGAGACGAACAGGAGGACATTAGTGAAATTTAATTATGTTTTATTATATTTAAAATCTAGAATATTCATAACTGGAAAACTTTTATTAAGGAAAAATAAAATTTTATTGAAACTGAATTTTAAACATTGTTCCACTTTGCTTTTAAGTGTACTTCATGAAGTCTAATTTTTTATTATGGAATAAAGTTACAATCTTCATTTTTTTCTTCTAATTAACACACGTTCTGACACCAATTTGCATTAGGACAAATACAATTTAATGTAATGAGACCATGGACCCCCTTCCCCCATTAAAGTTGGACTGTATGATTGGAAACAACTGCTAATTAAAGCCTAATTGTTACCTTCTGTGCACTGTTCACTTAATTAGATAAGTGGCTTCTTACAAAACAACTGGTTTATGCTCGGTGGGAAAGACTATGTGACCAGGTACTGTAGATGGCCAAGGTCTCCAGTCTTATAGAACAACATGGATTTTGAGTTTCTGCTCCAATTACCAGTTACCACAGTGGGAACTGAATTCATGGCAACAATATCCAAAATCATGATTTGACTCAGCTTCAGATTCGGGCAGGTATTATAGGATCCAGGTAAACTGGGAGGTAGGTAGTGTTTGTGTTCAGCACACTGCTGTCTGACCCACTTCAGCCAAGCTTGTCTGAGCCTCCACTATATGTGATGGTTGCTCAAAAACTGCTTCTCCTGAGTCCACTTAGTTCAATTTTCCCAGGAAGAAACACACACACACTCCTCATAGTCCTCCCATCTCAGATATCTAAACTACGATTTGGGCTGGATAAACTGGACAACCTCATCTCCCACCCAGTGTAACCACACCTCTCTGTGCCAAACCTCAGTTTAGTGGCCAGGAAAGCAGAGACAGCAGGGCAGAGTGAGTTGGTCATGGCCTATACATATGGTTGGTGCAGGTTCAAACATTTTTATTTAGTTTGGGTCTTTTTATTTTATTTTTGTTTTATTTTATTTTTTGAGACGGAGTCTTGCTCTGTCACCCAGGCTGGGGTGCAGTGGCACAATCATGGCTCACTGCAAACTCTGTCTCCTGGGTTCAAGCAATTCTCCTGCCTCAGCCTCCCGAGTAGCTGGGATTACAGGCATGCACCACCATGCCTGGCTAATTTTTGTATTATTAGTAGAGATGGGGTTTCACCATGTTGGCCAGGCTGGTCTCGAACTCCTGACCAAGTGATCCTCCCACCTCGGCCTCCCAAAGTGCTAGGATTGGTGCAAGGAACTTTATAATAAAACTTAAGGCAGGAAAAGGACAAATGGCCAAGATGATTATATCACAAGGTATAAGATTAAAGCCATGGCAACACAAGGAGATAAAGTATACAATGTGGGGGCATTCTACAAAAAGAGATAAAATGTCTTGGTACAAGTTAGGTTGATTTTGTACTTCAGGGGAAAACTGACGCAAATCAGAATATATGTATTTTCCTTCTCTGCACACCTCCACTTGGCCCCATCCTGAAGACAGCTTTCTTCTCTCCTGTTTTTTCTGACAACAGCTTTCTTCTCCCTTGCTTACAGAGCCAGCAGAAACTGAGAGAAAAAGGGCTTTGGCACATGGCATTAGGTGTGTATGTGTGTGAGTGCATGTGAATGCACATGTGCTAACTTGAGAATTATTTCACTTCTATGAGCTTTGGTTTTTCCATTTATAAAATGGAGAATATTTCTAATACTGACCTTACATAACTGATATAAAGTCTAAATGAGATGACGCACATGGAATGCTTAACATAAAACAAGGTACACACAGACTCAAAAAAAACCCAGTAGTAATTATTACTATTATTATAGTCAATATATAATAATTGGACTTGGTTGGAATGGAAACAAAGCATTTAACTGAAGTACTGCAGGTATTGTGTGTGGGCATTAGACATTATACATCTCAAAGATATTGTGCTATGGGAGATACAAAGTATAACATATGGTCCCTCATCTCAATTTGCCTTCAAGGGTCAGAGGGGGAGGAATTAATAAACCACAGGAAGAAATTGATAACCTGGTATATATTCTCCAAAGGGAAAGAGTTCTCCAAATGGGAGATACTAAACTGAAGGGGTATAAACCGCCTTCAGAAAGGGAAAGAAACATGAAAGCATTTTGCCATCTCTCCCCCAAGAAAGGTTGAGAGACAAAAACAAAAAAAACCTCCATAAATAAATTGTTTAAACTTCCCTCGTAATCCAGTGTGTCTACAAACCAAAAAGTAGGAGCCCCTATTCAAAATGGGAAGTGGAAAGTGGGTCAGGCAAGCAGCAACTCACACACTCCTAGTGGAAGCCATGAGGAGCATCACACACTAGACTATCCAGCTGGGGCGACGTGGACCAGTCACTGGGACTTGGCTTCCACGAGAAAGTAGCTCAAGAAGCTCCCTGTGGTAAAAAAAAAAAAAAAAAAAAAAAAAAAAAAAAAGCAGTAGTAGATTCCAGCTACTAGGGTTACAGGTAAACTCATTTAGGGGTTGGAATGGAAACAAAGCATTTAACTAATTCACACTAGTCAACCTTCAAACACACACACACACACACACACACACACACACACACACAGGCTACATGCTATTTGTTTTTTCAGAGGACCTTTTCAGAGCAAGTTGGGTGTGCGGTAAAAATCTCATTCCTCAGTGCATAGGAATACAGACGCAATGAATTCTATGCAGCTCCCACATCCCCTCTGGTTTCCTAGGGTTCTACTCTGACCAATTCAGATGACAGTTTTGTGAGCTAATAAATAAATAAATAAGCCACAGCACTTTAAATGAAAAAAAGAATCTTTCTTAAAAATATCAGGCTCGGCACAGTGGCTCATGCCTGTAATCCCAGCACTTTGGGAGGCCGAGGCGGGCAGATCGCTGGAGGTCAGGAGTTCAAGACCAGCCTGGCCAACGTGATGAAAACCTGTCTCCACCAAAAAATACAAAATTAGCCAGGCATGGTGATGTGCGCCTGTACTCCCAGCTACTCAGGAGGTTGAGGCGGGAGGATCACTTGAATCCAGGAGGTGGAGGTTACAGTGAGCCCAGATGGCACCACTGCACTCCAGCCTGGGCAACAGAGTGAGTCCCCGTCTCAAAGAATATATATATTATTATCAAATTAAAGTGTTTTGAAGGTGTTTGCAGAAACAACAGATGAGAGAGCTGAGTGTGAAAATATCACGTGAATCAATAGGAATTTGAATTATCTTGAATCTTTTAGGCTTTTCATGCCATTGCATACAACGAGCTAAATATTCTAATCAGGTGAAAATTAGGGCATCATTTTATCAGGTATAAAGCCAAATATTTGGAGCACTATCTCATCTTAAATCACACCACCGACTACCTAAATGTCAATAATTCATAAAAGGCTGTATTGGATAAAAAGGTCAGAAACAAATTTTCCCTCCTGATAGGGTACAATGGCTCATACCTGTAATCCCAACACTTTGGGAGGCTGAGGTAGGCAGATCGTGAGGTCAAGAGTTCGAGACCAGTCTGGCCAACATGGTGAAACCCCATCTCTACTAAAAATACAAAAATTAGCCAGGCATGGTGGCACATGCCTGTAATACCAACTACTCCAGAGGCTGAGGCAGGAAAATCGCTTGAACCCAGGAGGCAGAGGTTGCAGTGAGCCGAGATCATGCCACTGCACTCCAGCCTGGGAGATACAGTGAGACTCCATCTCAAAAAAAAAAAAAGAGAGAAAAGAAAAGAAAAGAAAGAAAAAAACAAAAAAACTCCCCTCCAAACCTTAGATTTAATATATTCTCAATTCAGTTAATGTAAGGACCTATGAGAAGCCATTTTACACCTCAAAGTTTCTAAACTCAGGGAAATTGACAAAAAATGGTCATAAAAGAAAGCCATATTTATAAACAAGCAAAACAACTTAGTAAATTTTTTCAAAAAGCAAATGAGGGAGAGAGTCAAAGTATCTGAAAAGCATTTGAAAAATGCTGGTCTGGAAAAAAAAATAACAACGACATTTTAACAAATTTTGCAACATCTGTCCTTGAGAAAAAAGGGTCAGTTTTCATTAAAAAAAAAAAAAAAAGACAGTGTTTATAGACCTAGAAGGTCTTTGAAACATAATGGCCTAAAATGAATGTTTTGAAGGTGAAAATAAAGTGCATATAGGATTTTCAAAAATGTCTGTGCTGAATGTTTGACATCACCTAGCCCAAACATTGCATTTTTCTAATTACAATAGTTCAAAAAGGTTAAATGATCTGTTCACAGCTGCACAGTGAACCAGTGATTTTTCTCACCCAATGATAGAATAAGCCAGTTCCTCCGTCTACACTACATTCCACTAAATCACATCAGCTCATAAATCTATAGAGTTCACAAAAATTTTTAGTGGGATTGTGCCTTTGATTTATAGAGGAAAAAAATGCGTTTTTCTGTAATTTTCTCTAGGGACTCTCACTTCATTAAAATTTAATTTCCAAGATAAGTTATCCAAGATCATTTCCAAGGTTAATATAGCATTTGAAAAACATAAGTCATCTCTCTTCATTCAACTAAGGCAACACATAGCCATCAAAAAGCAGTGGCGGTGAGAGATTCGCAAGGGGAAAGACGGAATCACTCCACTCAAATCTGTTCTCTTTTTTCCTCTAACCTATAATCAGAAAGCAATGCTGACAAGCCCTTTGAGACCCTGGAGTGTGCTAAGACACACATCAAGTATCACTCATTTGAAAATAAAAGGCTTGATGTTCAGGAGCATTTGTGTTGGTTGTGTTGCTATTTTATTTTCTAATTTTCATCTCCCTGGAGTCAAAGTACACAGCATCATGCTTCCATAAAAACAGTAATTAAAGCTTTTAAAATATATGTATTAGCAGATCACACACTCCTATCAGTTTGTCTTGTGAATATCATAAATACCGTGCACACAACAGATGGAAATTGCATAAACAGAAAAATTCTGCATTATTCATGAACTGTAGTTTGCTTTTCCCTTGGCTCCATGCTACTAAGGAATATGTGTGCTTGTGTACATATTCCCTGTTAAAAACCACATCTTTAACTACAACATAGTTTATGTTGAGGTATTTTAAATGTGAAGATTATTACATTTTAAAATGTGAGTATGCTGCAGTTGAGTTTATCCTACCTCACACTTGGGAATGAAAGGAGATCATCCAAGACATAACCAAAATATTATTGACTCATTAGTAAAAATCCAAAGAGAGTATTTATCAAGGGTGGGTCATATTTTCAACAGCTGTCCCCCTGTTGAATACAGATATTTCATAACACAAACAATATAAAAAGATACCAGCAAAAATAACCACAATACATGAAATAGGCTCACTATATTATTTCTACCCAAATTTAAATGATTCTTTTCACTCCCTTCAGCAGAATCACACTCCAAAAGTGAAATTTCTTGAATGGAGAATTTACCATGAGTTTCTTGGGAACAGACTTGGAGATGAAAACAGCTATGAGAGGTGCTCCCAAGAATACACCTGCGAGGACACGAGGAAGGCAGGACTGGGTGGAGGGGAAAGCTCGATGGTTGCAACAGAAGCCTTAGGTTAATTCTACAAGGAGCTCTAGAGCTGAGCTGACCCTTCAGCTTTGTTTCCAGATGGGTATGAGGTTCCTTATCTGGGTGATGGTTTCAATCAAAGCCCAAACCTTGGAGTATTTGTAATGAACCAAATCCTCCACTTTTGTGAAATCATGAATCCAGAAGGAGGCATTCTAGGCATATTATTTAGAATTTTGCAAGTTAGTATCAGAATAAATATAAACAGAAACAGTCAAAAACTGTTGGTGTCTGGAGTGGGTGTGGTAGGTAGGGGACCTTTTCCTTGTTACATATGTTCTTCATGAAATTTGGATTTTCCGCACTATACAATAAATTAATGTACTTTTAAAAAAGAAAGAAGATTTGTCCCAGTTGAAGCCAGGCATTTGTACCCCTGCACCAGCTAGACATGGCTGTAGACCTGCATGTTAATCTAGGGCCAGGCAGGTCCCTTTGGCTGAGAGCATGACAGCAATTCTCCAGTGAGGGGCAGCTATAAGCCATCAGTTGCCCATTTTCTCAGCATCTGGGAATCATGCTTCTGACTTGAAGTAGGGAGCTAGGAAGAGTACCATAGTATACTTACAAAGGGGATTTTAAATTGTAGCAAGCACCACCAATTACAATTTCAAGCTAGAGCAATCTTGATTCAAACTTTTAACATCTACAATAGATTAAGGGTTCCTAGCCAATGAAAGGCAAGCATCTATTGAACAAGAGAGAATAAACAAATTTTTAATTAAAAACTGGGAAGAGAGGAAAGACAAATATATCTTTTTCTCATCAATTCATTTATAAAAACAATTGTTCTCTACACTTAAAATTATAAAACTAAAAACTTAAAATACAATTAATATTGAGCCTTTTTCTCATTCTAGTAATAAGTAATATCACCCTAGATGAATAAACTAATTAAAATATTTAAAGTCCATCTGTTTCATTAAGAGATGCATTTTAAAACAAATGTAGTTATGTTTATTGGTTACCTAAATCTAAAATTGTTATTTTGATCAATGATCCCAATGAAAAATCTAATTCAGAAAAAAATATTTTTAAATTTATATAAATATTTTCATTATAGAGAGGTATGAAAGAGTGATCAATAAAAGCCTTTAAAGTATAGATATATTACTTTAAGTTCTGTGAAGAAAGTTAAATGGAAATACAAGTTCATGGAGGAAAGGCAAGGATAGAAAAATTTCCATATGTTAAAGAAGAGATTATTTACATATTTTAAATGAATAGTAGTAATCAACAAATCACGGTAGTTTCCAGATACAATCATATACTCTTAAAAGAGAGATGTACCATTTTTGTTCCAAAATGGAAACATTTACATTAAAAACTACATAATTGGGGACTGTAGTATTTAAATTTGTGATATAAATTTTAGGCTTCATTTAAAAATGTGCAAGGGGACAGATAGATTTCCAAAATTATTTTGGGGGTGGGTAGTGCAAAAGCAAAACAGTTGACAGAGCACCTGTTTTTAAAGTCCCTCCCAATTCTTAGCTACTTATTGTTATAAATGGTGTGTTTCCCATGGCCTTGAAACTATTGCCTATCCAGAACCTTAGAACTACCCACAGAAACATGTTTTTTGTTTGTTTGCTTGCTTTTATTATTATTATTATAATACTTTAAGTTTTAGGGTACATGTGCACAATGTGCAGGTTTGTTACACATGTATCCATGCGCCATGTTGGTGTGCTGCACCCATTAACTCATCATTTAGCATTACGTACATCTCCTAATGCTGTCCCTCCCCCCTTCCCCCACCCCGCAACAGACCCTGGAGTGTGATGTTCCCCTTCCTGTGTCCATGTGTTCTCATTGTTCAATTCCCACCTATGAGTGAGAACATGCGGTGTTTGGTTTTTTGTCCTTGCTATAGTTTACTGAGAATGATGGTTTCCAGTTTCATCCATGTCCCTACAAAGGACATGAACTCATCATTTTTTATGGCTGCATAGTATTCCGTGGTGTATATGTGCCACATTTTCTTAATCCAGTCTATCATTGTTGGACATTTGGGTTGGTTCTAAGTCTTTGCTATTGTGAATAGTGCCGCAATAAACATACGTGTGCATGTGTCTTTATAGCAGCATGATTTATAGTCCTTTGGGTATATACCCAGTAATGGGATTGCTGGGTCAAATGGTATTTCTAGCTCTAGATCCCTGAGGAATCGCCACACTGACTTCCACAATGGTTGAACAAGTTTACAGTCCCACCAACAGTGTAAAAGTGTTCCTATTTCTCCACATTCTCTCCAGCACCTCTTGTTTTCTGACTTTTTAATGATCGCCATTCTAACTGGTGTGACATGGTATCTCATTGTGGTTTTGATTTGCATTTCTCTGATGGCCAGGAATGATGAGCATTTTTTCATGTGTTTTTTGGCTGCATAAATGTCTTCTTTTGAGAAGTGTCTGTTCATGTCCTTTGCCCACTTTTTGATGGGGTTGTTTGTTTTTTCTTGTAAATTTGTTGGAGTTCATTGTAGATTCTGGATATTAGCCCTTTGTCAGATGAGTAGGTTGCGAAAATGTTCTCCCATTTTGTAGGTTGCCTGTTCACTCTGATGGTAGTTTCTTTTGCTGTGCAGAAGCTCTTTAGTTTCATTAGATCCCATTTGTCAATTTTGGCTTTTGTTGCCATTGCTTTTGATGTTTTAGACATGAAGTCTTTGCCCATGCCTATGTCCTGAATGGTTTAATTAAATGTCAAGAAAGCATTTTAAGAACCCTACCCAGCAGAGTAAAAGAACAAAAATTGATCACATTAAAACCACCTAGGACAGAGAATATTTGAAAATGAGGGGGTTTCAAGGTAGAGAAAAATCCAACACACCAAACTCCAGAAGGGCAAAATAGTGCATTGTATTGAGTCAAAATAATCATAGTCTCAATTGTAGTGTAAGCCGAATGCAATAGTGTTTTTATTGTCATGCAGTAACTCTTGTCTGAGGCGGTGAACAACCTCTTGGGAGGAAAGACCCCTGGGTTCTCTCTTTTTTGCAACAACTATGACCACCTTTGTTTATTTCTCTTACTGCCCTCCTCCCTTTATTTGCATTTTTTTATCTTTCTATCTCTCTGCTTAAAGACTCCATCTTAGTAAAAAAGAAAATATTATAGTTATAATGCGAAAGGGAACAGCATAAAAATTACTCATTATTTTACCAAGAACAAGAGACAGATTGGCCAAAATAACTTCACAGGAAGGAAGAGTTAATTAACAACACACTCTGGTCAGTCTCTTAAATCCCTTTATCTATTTTTATTCCAAAAAATACATATTAATAATAATATGTGTGTGATTTACCCCATTCTTATCTAAGAAAACATTTTAAAGAACATTTTAAACAACAGCATTTAAAGAATGCCTTGCCCTGTTGTAAATTTGTTTATTTCCCTCATCCTAGTCAGAACTGAGGTGTTCATATGATCACTTTACTACTTTCAAAGATAATTTTTGCATGTTTCATTTAGTTCAAAATTAATCAGATCTTTGGTTCAATTACTTCCAAAACTTTTTGAAGTTAGAGTTAAGGGGGGAAAAAGCCAACAGACAATTTTTCCCTGCTTAATACATCTTTTGCTACTTGGCTACAACACACACACACTGGACTCTTGTGTGCCAGGAACCCGGTGGGCCCAGAGAAAGGGCTGGCTCTCAAATCTACTTCACGTTTTAATTTTGTTCAATACTTTTTCAATGAAATTTGGTTGCTCTTTTAAACTCTAACTCAAAAAGAGTTCAAGATCAGTGAAGTTACAAACGGCTTTATTCATAACCAGAATAATTTACCGAACAGAGCAGAGGAGCTGGGCAAGCACTGCAGATCACTTTTCATACATAGGACTTCAATTCCGAGACTGCCTTTTGTTACTAAAGCTTCTTGGTTCAATTTGACATGCATATAATTTTGCTTAATTTTTCTCGTATCAATCCTAAATGTCCGTTCCATTAAGTGAAGCTCCCTGAGTTTGCTTACATTTCCCTTTCACAGTTACTCAGTCGTTTTCCGAAAGAACATTTAGGGCTCCTTTGTTTCCAGGTTTTCTCTCATTAGAGGACGTCAGGGAATAAACAGATGACCCTGATTCCAATTCCCCAACCAGTTCCACAACTGGTCTGCCCAAATAGGTGACCTTTGTGCATCTTATTCCATACTAGTTCCCACTGACTTCCTTCTCTGCCTTCTCAGTCCTCCTTCAAAACTTTTCATTTGTTTGTTGGTTTAATATGACATGTTTTTTTTAAAGAACTAAGGTAGGTCAACCTGTTTCCCAGGCTATAAGCAAATGGAAGGAGAGTATCAACCTTGAGCATCACACAAATTCATCAAACATGGTAAAGTCTAACATGCAATAGTCCCAGAAGCTTACCAAAGGGATCTCAAAGCATCTCTGAACCTCAATCTACCCTGACCTCCACCCTTCACCTCCCACAGGAGAGCTCTGAGGGCACAGTGCTCCCTGGGCAGCCCTGTCCCCCTGCTATTCTGTTCATTTCAGTATCTGCCTTTCTCTGCCTCCATCTTTAAGCTTCTGGAGCTGAGGAACCATATCTCCATTCTCCTTCTCCTTCTCTTGACAACTTCAGAGCTACAAATAACATACTCTGGGCACAGCTTTGGAAATATGCATTGAATGAAGAAAACAGGGAATTATGATTCTAACATTATTATGAGATTAACAAGGACTAATTACAAGACTGATAATTGAGGAGGGCAAATAACTATCTACCTCTTCAAAATTTACAGATACCCTGATATTACAGCCATCTCAACACATATCATGAGTTGAATTATGACAGGCTTCTACCAGCACTGCCAAGCATAGCTTACAAATAGCTTTGCTCCAGTAGGAGTCTATTGTCACCAGGCTGCATGCTGCAATTAAATCCAAATAAAGTCTGTGACCCCACTTCCCCACCCTCCACAGTGCAAAACACTTAGCTTTCTGCAAAAGGGACAGAAAATTAAGCTGAATGCTGCCAGTTGTCAGCCTTTTTTACATACTGTTGCAACTGCCACTTTTAAAATTATACAACACCTTGAAAGAAATAATAACAAAGATGGAGATTTCTTCGAAAACAGCTCTGAAGCAGCCTGCTAAGCAGGAGATTCATGCCTGCAGCCAGCATTTACCCTGTCTGCCTTGCAATTTCAGGATCAGTATATATCAAATCAAGTCAACAACCCAGGGAATTCTGCCGTTACCTTTTAGAAACAGAATAAATATTAACAGAGCTTTACTTCTTTCCACCAAGGGGGACTATATGTTAATATAGTAATTTACGCTGGAAAAAATATAAATGAAAGGGTTTAGAACCTCTTAACTTTAAAAATAACATAATTCCTCCTAGAACATTCCTTTCACTTGTGATTCTCAAAGCACTTTGCATTGCCCAGCTATTGGCAGGGCTGGAAGTAGGATCAAAGTATCACTAAATGGTAGGTGAAATAAATGTAATAGAGCATGTATGTCAAGCTGATTTTCAGGAGTACATGAATGGAGTCATCAGGCGACTTCAAAGTTAAGAATCTGTTGGAGCAGCTGCCAATAAATCAAGGCCCAAAGGAGAAAGTTCTTTGGAAACCTTGAAATATTGTATACATTTAGATAATTATTGTTGTCAATGTTAACGAAAAAAGCAATAAATCAGGGAGATGGTACTGATAAGTGAGGAGAAATAGACTCAACAATTTAAATGGAATCATTCCTTATCCTCCTTCCCCAACAAGCAGCCTCAACAGTGTTTGCTTCTGCCTGCCAACAGCCAAGCCAAGTGAGAAAACACTATATACCCTCCATATATGCCCCAGCCATCAGTTACCAGCCTCTTTAGACAGCACTAATGAAAAACAACCTGTAGGTCTTCCTGTCTCCTTTAACTAGGAGACATCTCAGTCTGTGGTACTAATAGGTATTACTCAGATGCTCCAGCCTCAAGAAGGAGGAAGACTGATGATACCTCTGGCCTGAGAAAACCTCTGGGCGAGAATTCAGATCTTCACTCAGGAGTCAGGTCTTATAGACAAGGTGTCCCCCCTCCTGAAATGACTGACCAGTGGAAAAGCAAGCATCGAGTCCCTCCGCTGCAGCACATTATTTGGCCTTAGCCTAACCTTTTCCTTTACTGTCTTGAGTTGCACTCCATAACTTGTAATACTTGAGTTGTCTGCACTTGCAAAATTAACAATATTGGTCCATCGTTGTTCCTCAGGAAGATCCTTTCGCTCCCTGAACTTGCTCATTAATTCCCTTCCTTTGCCATTAATTACTTTCAACCAAATGATGAAATGTTGTCATTTTTTAAAGTTCTGGTTTATTTTGAAGCAATCATGCAGTGTCATTTTTATTGTCTCCTTCTATTCTTACTTTGAGGCTCTGACCCATCACTTAAGATTCAGAAGCTTAAAAAAATATATACAAATGTGTATAGGTTTTCCTTCCTCAGGATACATCATTGGGTAGCCCCAAGAAGGATCCACAGCCTTTTATGAAACTATTTGAGCAACTTGGTCATCAAACAATAAACACAACAAAAATACTCATTAAGTGTGTTCAATTCATCCTTTAAGTCATAATCCCTGGAATGTCATTTAGTTTCAACACTCACCACTCCCTACAGAAGCTAGGCAACCATCTGGAATGATCTCCTCTCACTGTGTTGTTAAGTTCATTATGTATAATTTATATTTCTAGATCAGGGGATCTCAACTGGGAGAGATATTTGGCTACTGGCTAATGCTGGAGACATTTTTCATTGTCACAACTTAGGGGCTGCCACTGGCATCATGTGGGTAGGGGCCAGAGATGCAGCTAAGCATCTGATAATGCATAGGACAGCCCCACAGATAAATTATCCAGCCCAAAATGTCAGTGATGTCAAGGTTGAGAAAGCTTGTTCTAGACATTTTATCTTGCCTAATTTGCTCATATTTGGTATGGAAAGGCCATTTACTCATCAGCCTGAAGAGTTCCCATAAAACCTGAAAGAACAACTCACCTGTGAAGAAAGGAGTGGGAAACAGATTCTTTTTTGGTGGGAACTGAATGTCACCACCCACATGCTGTGAAGGAGAAACATATCACTATTCACTCTTCTAGGAAAATTAAGTTTAAAATTTCACAATTTACCTCTTCTTTTGGTTCATATGCAAATGATAAGGTACTAAAAATGGGAGGCACTGACAGGTTAATTGCTCCCACTCTTCTGGTCCAGCTGCACAGAGCTGAGGCAGAGGGAGCACAGAGAAGTGAGAAGCCTCCGAGGTCAGCATTCTCCGGCACTGGATACATCAGCATATCATGGGTTTTGAGTTAGAATAACTGATAACATAAGACATGTACTTGAAGTTCACTGATTTGATTCCAGCTTTTTAAAAATAATCTTTTAAGCAGAAGCTGGCACTGGTTTTTACTCCTTTATTTTTTTTCTCTGTACTTCTTAAAAATAAAGTATAAATCTGACATATGTTTCAGGCAAATTGGCTCAGAACTCAGAAAAGGTAAAAAGAACTCTCCTAGACAGCCTATGTTCCCAAATAAAAATCATCTCTAGTTCCTATGACTGCATCAAACCTTTCTAATTAAGTGATATTTGGTCCTAACAGCCAGGTTAAACTAACCTACCTTTATCTGAGATCTGAGCCCCTTCCCCACAGCCCACAACTATATTTACCATCCACACTACTGTGTGTGTATGTTTAGGCTATTTATATAATTCTGATTAGAACATTTTGTATCCTTCCTGAGATAATATGCTTTTCAAAAGTAGATTGTGAGTTTTTGAATCATCTGAAACTCTTCTTTTATTTTTGAGTGAAAAGGGAATAGGGACGACGCTACGTACGTTATTTTAGGCACACGTTTCCTCTTCTTAAAGCACTCTTCTCATTCACTGATGAGTAGCAGTTGACTTTGTAATTTTTAAGTGGCCAAAGCAGATGGAGTGAGAGAAAGAAAAGTCAGAGACAGAGGTGCAGCTAAATCCGGAAATGTGAAATGGAGCCACAGGAGAAGACGTGCAGACTGAGAAGGTCAATATTTACAGAAGAGCCAAGAGACTAAAGGGTGCATACAGTTAGGCAGTGGTAGAAAGAAAAACAAAAAACCCTATGAAAGCATGGTAAAAGAAGAAAGGGGATTCGCATCACTGGGATATGAATAGAATTTGCAGGTGCTATGTCTGTCTCTCAATCCAGAGCCCAAATCTATTTGCCTCATTCTATACCTCTGAGTAGCTCTGAGATAACACAGGATGAGGTTTGGGAAAGCCACATCATTCTACTAGATAGAACGGGCCGCGCCTGGCTTCACCATCTACTAGCCAGATGATCTAAACCAAGTCACTCAACTCTCCCCAAACTCCATTTCCTCAAAGTGTGGACAATCCTTAAAGTGGGGCAATCATTTATTCACAGCAGGATTGAGGTAACATATGTAAAGAATCAAGTGCATTAGCGAATGTTATGTGGAAGGCTCTATGATCACATCACGCAGTATTCTAAGTAATGGAGATAAAACATTTTAACAATCGTAAAAGTAAAATTGAATTATAAACATTGCTTTTCTTAAGATTGGCACATCATAATTTTACATATATGTGGGGTACAACAGGATGTTTTGATACATGTGTAAATTATATGATGATTGAATTAGGGTGATTAGCATATCCTTAAACACTTACTGTTTGTGATCAGAACATTCTAAAACCTTTCCAATAGCTATTTTCAAACATACAACACATCATTGTTAACTAGTCATCCAACTATGCAATAGACCACCAGAACTTATTCCTCCTATCTAACCGTAGCTTTGTACCCATTGACCAATTTTTCACCATCCTTCTCTCCCCCGACCCTCCCTAGCCTCTAGCAATCACAATTCTATTTTCTAAGTCGATGAGAACAACTTTTTAGATTCCACATATGAATGAGGTCATATTGTATTTGCTTTCCTAAACCTGGCTGATTTCACTTAACATAATGTCCTCCAAGGTTCATTCATGTTGCCACAAATGACAGGATTTCATTCTTTTTTATGACTGAAAAATACTCCACTGTATATGTACATTTTCTCTTTCCATTCATCCACTGATGGACACAGGTTGGTTCTATATCTTGGCTATTGTGAATAGGGCTACAATAAACATAGGAGTGCAGGTATCTTTTTGACATATTGTTTTCATTTCCTGTACATACATACCCAATAGTGAACATTCCTAATATGATGGCAATTTAAAACTTTATGAGCTAACCAATAATTCCCAGAAAAGGAAACTTGATATTCTCTAAAGAAGACTTTAAAGTACTGCAATTCTAAGATGCTTTGGGAGTAAAAAAATAAAATACATGCACACACAGTTTTATTGCTATCTTCCTCCAAGGAGAAAAATAAGTCACTATCAAAACCTTCATAGAGACATTTCTGTTCTAAAGGAAACAGTAGTCAAGAATTTAACAGACCCAATCTCAGTGTTACAACCACTGTGCAGAAAATACCTCAATTTACTATTAGCTAAAAAATCATTTTTATATTTTAAAAGATCATTTGCCAAAAATGAGATGAATAGGCATTTCAATGCTCAAGAAATTACATTTCATAATTATTAATGGGGATCAAATAAAAGCCCACTCTGTGTAATTAAATTGGAATTTAATTTCCCGGAACAGTGGCAAACATGAGAATCAGAGAAAGAAGATGTTGATTCAGAAAAAGAAAAGTAATTAATAAGGATGTCAGAAGTCACCCCTGTTTCACACAACTCCACAGGCAGAGCAACATGCAACCAATGCAGCAAATGTGAGGTCCACCGGCGAAGCGCTACAGCTGAGATGGCCCCAGATGAAGAGCTGCCTTGATGAGGGGAGAACTCTGCTACAGAACTGTGCTAACCAGAGTAAGCTGAGAAAGCCCGGAACACTGGTGGCAGGGTTCAGGACCAGCCCAACTCCATCACGGTCGCGCAGATCAAGCCCATATTGCACAGTAAAAAAATATGCACATATATTTACAAATTAGTATTTAAAATTGTTTAGAAAATCCCCCTCAGAAGCCAAATTCTGCCCCTGTTTCAAGAGCGGACTCTCTCTAGTATTTGCGTGCTCCATTTTTTACTAGCACAATCTGCCTTGGGACCTTCATCAATTTTGCTTTGCCCAACTCTGCAAATGCAGTATTGATTCCAAGAGGAAATCAATCTCAGCTTGAAATCAAATCCGTATTTTCTCCTCAATGCCAGAGCTCTGCTTGAATAAAAAGCCCTGACCACAAAGCAGAGGTTTCCTTCCATCTGATTTGTTCAGCAAATATTACTGAGCGCTAGAGCTTTGACCACGTCAGAACAGACCTTGACTCCACAAGAAGAGGGCCCACCAGGCCCACGCTGGACCTGCAGCACGTGGGAGAGCACAGATGGCCATGGGAAATTAGAATTTGAGGGGAGACAGCAGTTTTTGGTTTGGCAACTGTAACAGAAATAGGTAGAATTCCTAGTTGAATTGTGGAGAACTCGGAATCTTCTGGGTGGTTGCAAGAAAAGTTAAAAGGAAGAAAATATCAAATATTAGAGGAAAAATCCCATCATTCAGGTTGGTGGTGAATGATGGGATTCCCATCATTGAATCCCATCATACTTATTTCTATGTTAAAGGGCCACCAAATTAAGCTAGGGTGTCATAACTCCCACCTTTTTTTATCTTTCTCTTTTTGCCTATGGCACATCCATTTATGTCACCACCTTGGGGTGTTTTTATCCTCATTTTTATGCTTACTCATAAAACGATACACTCACATATATGCATATATATGAGTATGTAGTAATATAAACCTGTACACTCTTTTCTCTTCATTTTATAAACCTAAGATTATAAATTGCTCTCTTAAGAGCAAATTCATTTTTAACTCATCAATTTTCATGTCTGCATAATATTCAAATTGTCCTCTTTTTATTTTTAATTTTTATGGGTATATAGTAGGTGTATATATTTATGCAGTACATGAGGTATTTGGATACCAGCATACAATGCATAATAATCACATATCACATCAGGGAAAATGGGGTATCCAACACCTCAAGCTTTTATCATTTCTTTGTGTTACAAATATTCCAGTTATACTCTTAGTTATTTTGAAATCTACAATAAATTACTGTTGACTCTAGTCACCCTGTTGTGCTATCTCAAATTGTCCTCTTTTTCTTTTGACATTTTCTCTTGCCTCAAAGCAGCTACACTGGTTGGATAAAAGACACTTTCTGTTTCCTGTGCGGGCCTTTGGGTGTTGCGTCCATTCCCAGCATCTCCGGAGTCTCCCATTGCCTGCTTGCATGGAGGTGCATTTTCTTGCCCTACATCCTGGGGCTGCTACCTCCATGCAATGGCTACCCCAGAGACAGAAGAAGGACTTCTTCACCCAGGACTTGACATCAACCCCTGCTCCCTAGATTTCTACTGCTGAGTGAAATTCTTCCATTTCAAATCTTGCTAAAGTTAGTTGTAGAATTGAACCTTCTGAGCTTGTGGAGATTGGTTTGGAATTTGGATATATGATACTTCCAACCATGAAAGAAAAAGTAATATGCTTCAGGCAGAAATTTACAATGTTTACTTTTTAACTTCCTCCTGAAATTGGAAGGCTGGATTACCATTTTGGTGGTGTTCAGCTGTTGAAATTGATACTAAAATATACTCAGTTTATATATCTCAAGCCCCAATTCACAATTCACAGTTCTGAATTCTATAAAATGATCAAAGGGAAGCCAATAATGGCAATTAAAAGGCAAAAGATTTTCTTTTAGTTAAGCCTGAGACATGTTCAGAGCTTCTCAAGAAATACTAATTTGTGAAACCTAACCCAGGGACATTACTTGTATTTTACAGTGTGGCTATGGTTGAATTTAATCTTGTTAACAGTAGCATTTATACTAATAATTATCATTGGAAAACTACATTTGTATAAGACTAAGTATAATACAACATAAGTGTAAGTGATGTAATAGTAAGTGATGTAATAATTCCATAATGTAGTTTTCATATGATAATTATTAATATGAATAATAATATTCCAGCAAGTGACCTTAGATTTCTGGATTTCCATTTTCCCTTCCATAAAAGCTAAAAGTTGGATGAAAACTGAATTTCTAAAATGTCTCTGTGTTTAGTCTTTTTGAATTCTAAACTTTTCTGCTCATATGTCCCAACCCTGTAAAAGTACTTTTACTTGAGAAGAGGCATCTAATTTTTAATCTTATTTTAGTAATTCTCTTAACAAAAATACGTGATTATATTTGTCATTTAAGAATGGAAATAAAAATGTTATATAAGCAATTCACTAAGAAGATAGATTCCAAAGAAAAAAATTTCTAAATAAGTCTCACTTTTAGTCATTGACATGATAAACTCTAGTTCTACACATAAAATCCAAAATGTGTATTTTAGGTAGTCATTCCTTTTAAAACACAGAAATTTAAGAAGGACAGCTACATATCTTGAAGTTTCAAGACATTAGATATATTTTTACTTACTCGCCAACATACAATTCAAATCACTGCAGATGGTTAAAATATTGCCGTCATTCTCCTTAGTTAGTCTTCCCTGTCTAATGCACAAAAGTAAAATATTTGATCATGTTCTTGCTTTAAAATAACAGAGTTTTTCAAGGCATTATATACATTTTTCAAAAGCACATTTTCTAGGTTGCTGTACCTTCTCTTGGCATCAAGAGTCACTTCGCATCATGTCTGCAAGTTGCATTTACTAATGTGCTCCTTATTGGATTCGTGGCATGCACACCTTCCAGAGCATAAGATTATACAAGTTAACATCAGCCCGGCTGGCTCTTACTCATGCTCATGAGACAGGCATGTTGGTCTCAGCTCAGCCTCTCTTTAGCGATATAATCTTGGACAAATCACTTAATCTCCTTGACATTCCTCTTCCTGTCTGTAAAATAAGGAAATGCACTACACAGGGGTATTGAGATAACAGGTATAAAAGTGAATGACAGTTTAAGAGCACTCTGTAAATAGGTTATGGTAGCATTAACATTCATCATGTTAG
Organism: Hylobates moloch; assembly: GCF_009828535.3. Classification (NCBI taxonomy): domain Eukaryota; kingdom Metazoa; phylum Chordata; class Mammalia; order Primates; family Hylobatidae; genus Hylobates; species Hylobates moloch. Next base: position 163,059,609 of record NW_026652279.1, read on the forward strand.
AAGGAGAGCAGACATACAACAGATTCTGTGAAAGAATTTTTCACAAGAGCCCTTGCTTGGTTTTCAATGTTCAACTATCTCTAGGTACTCTAGCAATGCAAATAATTGAATAACAGAATATTTACAAACATACCTATGTGGTTTTAGGCAAACTGCATTACGGAGACAACTCTTTTCAAAACAGAACTAAATTTGGGGATTAAGTGATTTTTTTTCAGATGGAAATTTAATGAAATAAACTTGAAGCCACAATTATCTAATGAACACAAACCCACCAATAGCAAAGGGCGGAAGGTTAAATTTTAGAAAATTTAGGTCTTTTAAGAAAACTGAGTGAAAGAAGAAATTAATTTGATAAGATGATAAATCTAAACCCATTTTCTATCACTGCTCCACAGAAAGGGATTGAAAAACAAGCTAGAATCCCTGTCCTTAAGGAGCTCAGTACATGAGAGGGGGAAACTTCTTTTAAAAGGAGACCGCATATAATAGAAACATGCACAGCCATTTCAGGCTTTCAGAAGATATGCCTGAGGGCTGGGTTGATATGAATGATATCACACACACACACACACACACACACACATAGATTATCAGTGAAAATGTGATCACAAGCTCTTTGAACTAACAGATAATTTACAAAGAGATGGGATGAAAGTCATGTTGAAGTTCAATTGCAAATGTAGAATTACAGTGCAATAAACATTTGTCAAATTTTTAAATTATTAATTATTTTATGTCATTGCTTAATTTCCTAACTAGACTACAAGTTCCTTGAAGGTAAAATTCTTGTCTTTTGTATTTATATTTCCAATACTAACTAAAACAAACTTGGCATCTAATAAATAAGTGTCTACTGATTGTCTGAAACCACTTAATTCTGTAGACACTAGAAATTTCTATCACAGATTAGAAAATGATTAGGAGTCAGAAATTGTTTATCTTTAGCAATAATACTTTTTTATTCTCAAAAACTGGTATAATTATGAACCTTATTATCATCTCCAAATCCTGCTTACCCCATACAGTCTTCAGAGACTATGAAGCCCAATCTCACTCTGAACATAGAATATAGCAAAATGCCTGTCTATAGCATCGTAAGTATGTAGTAAGTATTTGCTGAATTCATCCACTGCTATTCCTAGGGTTTTTCGAGGACTTTGTTTACACTGTTATTATAGCACTTACACTTATGTGTATTAAACTTAGTCTTATACATGCCATTTCCCCTAATTTGATTGCTAGATCTTCTGGCAGGTTCATTTTATATTCAGCCTAGCACTAGCACAGTGTTTGGCAGACATCTGGTCAACCATTATTTGTTTGACAACGTATGTAATTTTGAAAGTTGAAGGCATTATTAAAGACATGCATTGCAGCCTTATATCAAATTAAGAAACCTTGACCAGTGGTTTGCCATTCCCAGCTTAAATATCTCCAGTAGTCATAAGCTCCTAAGGCAGTCCTAGTTATTACAGAGAAGGGCATCCCTAGCTGTTAAAGAATTCACTTTTGAGCTGAAATCATCTTCCTTCTACCTCCTTCCCACTGGTTCTAACTGTTAAGGAAAATGCAGAATAGCTTGTTCTACTACTTCTGGAGGATACTCTTTTAAGATACAGGTCAGCAATCCTGTCTCATTCAGGACGTTTCTTCCCCAGGGTAAGCATCCCAGTCTCCTTGAATAGTCTTTGTGGTTATCCTGATCATTCTTCATGAACATACACTCCTCTAATCAATGTCCTTCTCGAAATACAGCATCAGAAATGAACATAGTCCTCTAAGGGCATCTGTCCAGTCCGAAGTGCTGATTACATACCAAAATCCAGGTCAAGGCCTCCATTAACGCAGCCCAGGACCCTACTTAGGAGAAAATGGAGGAAATATATTGAAATCATATTTTAAGAGACTATGTAGACATAAGCTCTCAATAGAAGTCTTTCATCATCTATCGGGATGCTATCTGGGTCAGTTAAACTATCCTGGAATATGCTAGCTTTCACTTTGTTTAAAACCTCATTTTCTACAGTTCCAAATATAGGTTTCAAATTACCTAGAGAAAAATCACCCTAGAAAAATGCTAAAGCCACAAGTTCACACTTTTAGCAAAATTTAGTATGAGTGGGGGTAAGGGTGTATGCAAGACCATTTTACTAAAAAATGTGGCTGGTGACTCTGTGGAAGCAACATCAGTGACTAGCTAGACATAGAGACAGGTATCTGGCTTGGGGAAGAAGGCATTGCACAGAAACTGGGAGCTTGTCACTTCAAGAGTGAAAACTGTCCTGGCTACTGGAGATCCAAAAGGCACCAAAATTATTTATTTGTAGATCCTTCCAATTAATTCCATTTTCAGTACTGCCCTTGGGATCACTGCAAGTACTCTTTTCAGCTTTGTGGTTTAAATATTATTTAAGAAGGACTAGAATTTTGTTAGGCCCCCTCTTATCTACATTTGATATCATAGCTATCATAGCTTTACTCTGCTTTTTTCCTCTGCACGGTAACAGTCATTTACGATGGTCTATGGCTTTCAGAAGGATTTTACTCCACTTTTAAAACACTTAAAAATCAACAGTGTCTTTGCCTATATTTTCCACCTACTGTCATAATTCACATTTATCCTATCTGTTTCAATCTCTATAAATATCTATCCCAAACATTGCTACCATAGTTTACCAGCATAACTTATAAAATGTTCTGTCCTAGAGCCCAGGAGTTTGAGGCTGCATTGAGCTATTGTCATGCCACTGCACTCCAGCCTGGATGACAGAGCAAGACGCTGTCTCAAAACAAAACATCCTCCTTTAGAATATTATTATATTAATTTTTTTAAGTTTTCATTCTGATTTAAATGATAGAATAACATAATGGTAATAAGAACTTGAATTGAGTTATAGATTAATCAGGATGGTGAAAGATGCGTCTCGGCAGCCTCTGAAATGGCATTATTTTTCTATCATTTGGCTTCTCTTTTCATACATAAACATACATAAACATATTGAAACTAATAAAGATATTTGATTGTGAAAAAGTAGAAAGATTATATTCATCATATAACTTCTTCCTATCCTTATTAATAGAAAAAAATTAAATAAAGAAAACATATCTCCAAAAGGCTCTCTTGCATTACTATGCATTCCAACAGCCCTTGGATGAAAGGAGCTCTCCCCCGTATTACATTGGCAGGGTCTTTGCAGGGCTTGCAAAGAAACACCAGATTAAAGGAATTTTTAGTGTAAAAATTAGTAATAAAATATTTTTAGTAATAAAAATATCATTTCAGTATCAGATCTGTGGTGGAGAAGTGATTTTTTCCTAAGAAAGAAGATATTTAATTGTACTATGTATAACTGTGTGCTCAGGGTTATAGGGGTGTCAACTCTTTGGTGCACCATCATATTATAGATTCGAATGTCGCTACGTTGAATTAATAGATCCCATTTATCATTTCCACAAGTTGTCCTAGGACAAAGAGAGGGCAACATTCAGGGTCCTATCCAACTGAAATTGACAAAAAATAATTTTAAAAAGAACCAAGGATTGCTGAAGACAGTATTTCTAGATAGTAACTTGTGTCATGCATACCAAATAGATTTTAAACTATTCAATACGCTGCTAAGTATTCTCATGTCTCTGAGCCTAATGAAACTATATTACATAATGTATTTCCATCAAATATAAGACATTATATAATTACTCAAACATTAGCTGTAGTTTTATCCCTTTGAGCAAATACCTTGATGAACAATAATCATGGCTGTCTTAAAAGATGCTTTGAGGAGGAATGTTTAACACACTGTCATCTAAGTTGGTGCACTGAACTGCAACTTCGTCCTCAATGCTGAGCCATAAACATTTTACTCTCTGCTTCCCTTCCTTCACAGAAATGTTCTAAATATCTTCCCTATGCCAAGCCCCCAATTCCCAGCAGAATTCCCTGAAGAGGAGCCCTTCTGAGGGTCACAGTCGCAGCCTCTCCCCAAGACAGCACATGCTTCCCCACGTCTCAGCCCTGTCTTACTTCTTGATTTAGAAAGCTCTCCTCCTCCACGAGAGCTCCTCCTTGTGTGAGTTTTGTCCCCCAGGCCTTTGGAGCTCTGAAACCTGATTCCTTCATTGCTGCTCCTCTTTCAATCCCTCTCTCTCCCTCCTCTCTTCACTGGCCTTTCCCCTTAGCCCATGGACAAGCCCTTGAATCCAAAAAAAAAATCTTCCTTCAACCCTGACTTTCCCCTAAATCTCCAGTACTTCAACATCCACCTCTTCAAGGTGACATTGCTAGACAGAGTAACTTAACCTCCACTTTTAACTACCCGCTCATTCAGGGCTGGACCAGACTAACCCTCTGGACAGGCTAATTGTTTCAAGCCCTTTCAAACCATTATTTTATCTTCCTTTATTTTATGCTGCACTAGAGAAGACAATTTTTATGAATACAAATTTTATGTCTCTCCATCAGTTCAATAAGGGATTTATTTCATGAACTAAACCTATGCTGTTAACTGATTTAGAATTGTCCTTCATTTTGCTCATTTCCAGTCACCTCTAACTGATAATATTAGTGTCCCTGAGTATACATTAAAGGCAGAAGAAAATTACAGATTAGAAGGCTGATTCAAAAATGTTTATAAAAACTGTTTTGACTCTCAGCTCTGCAAAATATATCTTCTCTTTGGTTTTCTATTGCAATATTACAAACCAGACTACTTCTTGGAGACATATTAAAGCAATTAACATTTAGGTAATAAAGTAAATTGTATTTTCCTTGAAAATAAGATTCTGCCATGCATGTTTTCAGTTATAGGATGTACACATTTGTAACTGACCACTCGCAGCAACTGTCATTGAGATAGTCCCTGAGTTGAGGTCGTGGCCACATATTTATTCATTGTTTCAATTTGTGAAAGCATCCTTGGAAGAGTTTTTACCTGTCCACTTAAAGTTCTTGGCAACTTCAGCTGACATCGACATTGACATTGAATTGACATTGGGTTGATTATACTTTGGTTCACGCGTGTTGCAATTTCCTCCAAATGATAGTCCACCAGGAAGCCTGCCAGCTGGCCCGTCCCTTACAGCACACTTCCTAAGATGCTATATGTGGTGGTTACAAAGGTGGGCTCTGCAGCCACACGGCCTGGGTTTGAATCAGAACTTGGTCATTTATTAGCTCTATGATCCTGAGGTAGCCATTTAACTTTTCCATGCCTGTTTCCTCCACTGAAAAATGAACTAATGCTGAAAACCCATCTCACTGGAGTGTTGTGAGGATTCTAGTTAATAGACTAGGAACAAAGAAAGGGCTCCATAAATAATAGCTAGCTATGCTAATTTTAAAGTTATCCCTTTTATCTCCTAAAACTATTCTTACTGCTGTCTGTATAATGCCTATTTCAATATTCTTATTTTCTTATTCTATTCAATTTTTGACAATAGATAATATTTTGGAATGTAATATTTTTGAGATGTTCTTCAACATTTCAGCTTCAATACTTCAGCAACAATACTATCTCCTTGCTTTCCTCTTATTTCTCTGAATATTATTCAGTCTCCTTTTGTAAGTTCTGTCTTCATCTCTGAAATCTGCTTATTCTTCCAGTTTTTGGCCTTTTAGTTCTTTATTGTACCTGATCTCTTTAGGGAACATCATCTACTCTCATACTTACAATTACCACTTTGATTATGATGGTTCTCAAATCTATGTCTGCAGCCCACTTAAGCCAAATCTTTATTTCTAACACTGTCAGCACATTTTCTCATGAACAGCCACCAGAATTCAATTTATCAGTTTAACCACACATTCTACCTTCCTTCCTCTACCCCCTTTTCAAACCTCTCTTCTTTCCGTATTTTCTACAGAAAATGGTTAATGGTACGAATTTTTAACCTTGACATCCTAGCCAGGAACATTAAGATCATATTTAACTCCATTTCCTCCCCCAATATACATTTAAGAGCCAATTTTCCTATATTCTATCAAATTCCTGGAGCTTATTTTCAAACATGACTGCCTGTCTAGTCCTGGCCATTTTTCTTCCCAGTTTAATATTTAATGGATTCTTATTTTTCTCAAAATAAAGCCTTTATTATTATTATAACACTCAAGCCCTATCTCTTTCTACCTCCCATTCCATCCAACTAGGGAATCCTATAGGCTGCTCCTTTAGGGCTGTTACATACTCTTTTGCTTCATAGAATTTTTTTCTTGCTTTTTCTCAGTTTGGAATGTCCTAGCCTATCCACCTGCCAAGGGAGATCTACTTCTTTTTTCCTCCATGCAATGCTTAAATGTCTCATCTTTCCTAAGCCTCTCTTCCAGTCAAAATTAATGACAAGGATTTGGGGCGCTTGCCTTTATTCTATTTTTTAATACTGTGTCTTCCTGTCCTACTATGTAATCTCTCTGAGAGCAGACACAAAATTGTGTACATTTTTGTCCCCATATGTCCCCACCCTGATGTCGATCACAAAGACCTGTAGTAAGTATTCATGTTTCGCAAACATAATTATGATGTGTACACCATGAATATTACTCTACATCACACAACTCTATCCAACATCAGTCACACATCTTCTAATGCAAAGTTTTACTAATACTTATCTATTAATAAAACTACATTATTTATACTCTGCCTTCCCAAAAGGACTTGCTGCAACCTAGAATAATAGATACAGGTAATATAAAAATATTAAGTATGAAAGAATGAGAGTCCTCAATAAAGGGGATGAGGAAATGTAGGATTCTGTTCCTCCCATTGTGTTCGCAGAATAACAGGTGGGTACTTTCAATCAAGCATACATACCATCTGGCGTCTTGTCTGCTGAGCTACGTAAACCACCCGCCTTTGTTTTACATCATATATTGCATGCACCACATTTTTGACTCTCAGACACTTCCAGATTTATTTATTTTAAATATGTTTACCAAGAGAAACTCTGCATATGATACTCTTCGTTCCTCATTGAATAACAGCCAAGTTTTCTTATTGAACGTTTATGTTGACCAACATTTTCTTTCATGTTTGCTAACTGTGAAAAGGCAAAATGGAAACATGCTCTTTTGATTTCTTCCTCGTGGCAGTTTTCCCTGTTTCAAGGATTTGTTTTCATAAAAAATGAACGATGTTAACTTTATCCCACTATATTTATCCTCAGGTATGTTGAACAGTTTTCTTCTTCACCAACACAAAATGTATTTTCTAGTTTCTCACTAGTAGCTTTAAAAAATTAAGATACATTCCTATGTGGTAGGGGGTGCCATTTAGGAAATGGTGAAAACAAAACAAACAGAATACTAAAGTCAATCAAAATGTCATTATCTTCCTCTCTAACACTGAAGGTGCCCTCTGCCCCTTCAACTTACTCATAGGTATTAATTGAATAGCATATGACTAAAGAAGCTTGAAACTAAAATTGCCTAATGAATACTTAATACCCTCTTCCTTGAGATTGAAAACAATGTCCTCCTATCCATTCATTCATCTATCATATTCAATTATACTAACATTATCTGTACTCACTGATCCTTTCTTAGGCACCAAACCCTTTGCTAAGTTTTTTGTTAACATTATCTAGTTTCATATTTAAAGTACCCCAAGGAGTTGGCTATAATAATTCCCATTTTACAGATAAGAAAGCAGAGGCTTAGGTAAGTCAAGAATCCTCCTGTTATTGCACACTAAATAAGTGCTAGTGCCAGAATTTTTGTTTCAGTGATTCTAAAAGTGTGCTCTTAACAGTTCTGCTATACTGTCTTCTAAACATAGCACACCTCTGTCCTATGCAAGCTGAATATTAAAATATAAAACCTCCTCTTCCATTGTTAGGTATATTTTAAGCACAGTCTCGAATATATTTTGGGTTGATTTAAACATACAGTTCTCAAGACTACTGAATGTTGCCTTCTCTCCTCCTAACATCATTTTATTCTAATGTTCCTTTATTTCATATTCTCACTTCCTTCTGTATTGAGAAAGCAGAAAATCTGTTTTTCTTGGCTGCATCTTGAATGGTTATGCACCCCAGGGAAGATGTCAGAGTCCAACCTTGCCCTAACACTTAGGAGACCTAGAAGGAGCCAATGCTGCCTGGGAATTCTCACTCACAGGAGACTTTGTGAGTTTTATGGATATCCTTCATCTGCTAGACTCCAAAATCTTACATGATTACATTAAGCTCTGTTGTCCTAATTTCATTTAAATCATGCCATCAACAAGAGTATTAATAACTAATGTTTATTTAGTACTTAAGACATGCAGGACTCCATGCAGAAAATCTCACATGACTTTTCCAACTTCATCCCCACAACAAGCTTACAGCTTAGAATGACTATTATCCCCGTTTCACAGATGATGTGTGGCACAGAGATGGGGATGAATAGGAGAAATGAACTTATATTTTGTGGGCACTGTCCATTATTCTTTCCACTATTTCTTGCTAAGGGTAGGTATAAAAGATCCCAAAGTTGTGACTAATGAGGATTTTCATGGCAGACAACTGCCTTTACCTGAACATGGGCTGCTCTCTTGGTTTGGAAGACACCACTCTCCTGGCTGTCCTCTTCCCTCTCTAGTCCCTCCTTCTCAGCCTCCTCTTCTGGATTCTCCTTCTTTATCCCACCTCAAGGCTTCTCAGGCCTTGGTCATGGTTAATAAAACAAGTGTTGCATTTCCAAAAGCTAAGTGTGTACTTACCAATGGCTATGATTGGAGATTTAGGATTTAATGAAGACTAAAGGAGTTTTAATTCCAAATTTTCCAGATTAACTCTGAATTGTGACAGTGGATAGATCAGAGGTGAACTTAGGGTGAATTATTTGAGCATGCTGTGGAAGGCTTCCTCAAACTGAACAGCCTTCAGTTATTCAATTCATTGAATGACGATTCTATTCCAGGCATTGTACTAGTCACTGATATACTGCTGTGGTGTGAATGTTTACATTTCTCCAAAATCTACGTATTGCAATCCTCACCCCCAAGGTGATGGTATTAGGAGGTGGGAATTTGGGGAGGAGATTAGGTCAAGAGGGCAGAGCCCTCATAAATGGAATTAGTGCTCTTATAAGAAGGCCCAAGGGAGCTTGTTTGTTCCTTGCACCATGTGAGGACACAGCTAGAAGTCACTGTCTATGAGTAGTGGGCCCTCATCACACAGCACTGAATCTGCCAGTGCTTTGATCTTGGAATTCCAAGTCTCTAGAACTGTGAGAATTAAATTCTTGTTGTTTATAAATCACTGAGTTTATGATATTTCCTTATAGCAGCCTGAAAGAATAGACTAAGACAGATACCAAAGTTAAGAAGATAACCTTTGTCCTTAAGGAGCTCCCTGTCTACTAGGGAATAGAAAGGTATAAACAAACACTGCAATTACAAACTAAAATAAAAGGGTCCTATATTAGAGTTCCATAAAAGGTATACTGGGAGTACAAAGGAAAAAGTGGCTCATTTATACCAGCTCCCCCTTCCTAGCCCAATTCCAGCGTTGGGGAGTGGGCCTCATGAGGGATGTGACTCCAGGGGACTTTGCAGGCAGTAGCAGGTGAAAAGGGTAAAGAGCAGTCCAGAAAAAGGAGGTATGTGTGCACTTTGCTAATATGTCTATTAGTGTGCTAGTTATTCTGGAAAGAACTTGTGTCATTTATTCCTCAAAGACCCTAACCCATCTCAGTTATAAGATTGAGTAGATGGAAACCCTCTGAGCATTTATTTGTAATTTGCCATAATACCTGTAAAGAGCATTGGAAAAAAATATGCAATATTACTGAAACTTTTATTAAATAAATGTATAATTATAGATGGATACAGCCATATTTTATAGGTATCATTAATATTCAAACTAATTGGGGGGGAAGTTATCTCTATTCACTTGGTAAAGAAACAGATTTAAAGAGTTAAAATGACATACTCAAGGTCTCAGAGGTAGTAAGTGGAGAAGATGGAATCTGACCTGGGGTATCTTGATTCAAAATATATTATTTCCACTGAATTATTTCCCTTTTCTTTTTCACCTATAATGTCATACGTTGGTATCTGTCAATCTGGTGAGCCAAGTTGCCACTAAAAATATTTGTCTCAGTTTCTTTGTCTCTCAGATACAAATTTAATATGTTGTGAAATATATGGATCATTTTTTAAGTCCTGAATTTTAAATTAATGGTGAAAGAGCTGTTTACACGGAACAGCAGGTTGCAAATCAACAGCTTATCAAGGTCACATAAAATAAGTACTCTGCTTTGCATTTTGATCTGTTTATGTTTTTAAAAAGTAATCTCCTTCACCTTTTGGCGTCCTGTGAATCTGGAAAAATATTATTTGTGAACAGCAGTGACAGGAGGTGAGTTGGCTACAAGAATAAGATAGAAATGTTTAGAAATGAGAAAAATCATTTAAAGCAAGAGCAGAAGGCAGGGTCTATGGGGTAAAACAGCTTCATCGATAGAATTAAAGAACTGTAAGCCATAATTCTTGAGATTTTTAACAGAAATATACTAATTATGCTGTTTCAGAATTATGTTACTTCTTAAGCATTCAGTAACTGACAAACCAGCCAAATATAGCATATGTTATGTCCTCGCTCCTGTGATCTGTCCAATGGCTATCTCATTACTCATGAGAACCTGCTAGAGAAAGAACACAGAGAAGTCAGATCTCATCAAGCCAGTGATATCAAGAGGACAGTCTGAATTCAGATACCTGACTCCACCTCTTTCTGGCTGAAACACATTGGCAAATTACCTAAGCTCTCTAAAACTCTGTTTCTCCATCTGCAAGATACGTATGGCAGTAATTCCCAACTCACAGGGTCATTACAAGGGCTAAACAAAAGAATGCATGCAAAAATTCTGACACATAAAAAATGCTCAATTAATTGATACTATTATTAGCTGTTGCTGATTGTGATAGAGAAAATGGCCTGAGACTAAAGTGCAAACTATATTAGAGTGCGCTGTGGTTTCTGTAGAGATTTTATTTTTATTTTTTCTAATACTTATTCCCACTTGGTAATCAATAGAAAGAGGCAGACTACCATAAACATGAAATTAAATGAATCCCACAAGAATTTACACCTAAAGTATCCAAGTCATGTATTACACATACATTGAACAAACCTAACTACAGTTAACACTAAATGTTTAACATGTTTTTATTTTAGCTATTAGGTGATTAAAAGTAGAAAAAAAAAATCACAGTCATATGGAGCTACAAGCTGATGAAAAGAATAAAACTAAAAATAACTTTCACATCCACATCAACAACAACTTTACCTAAACAGTAAGTTGCAATGCTATATATCCTATCAAGCTATCACAAGAAATTTAAATAAGAAATAACTCTAGGCAAACATTCAGTGACAATTATATTCCGTTAGGTTTTTTATTTATTGCAAATAAAACTACCACATCTACAATGTATTATTTTCAGAGAAGCATTTGCAAATATCAATCTGAACCCTTCTCTTTTATTTTGACATATAGAAATAAAACATAAAATTATGAATAATTAACAAGTTGATTTTAGGCGAAAATGTAAGAATTCTAAATCCAAGTCATGAGAGCAATTATGATCTTCTCTTGATTCCTTAGTATAGTTAATGTATATTTTAACATATATTTTGACACAAAAATAAGCATGATGCAAATCGTTGTAGACTTTTTTCTTCAGGCTTTTCTTTTACAATTGCTTTAAGTTAAACATCATGTAACACATGCCATGTGGGAAAGAAATGCCTTTATAGATGAATATTAGAAAACCCTGAATAAAAAATTACTTTTATATTTGATGACAATAAAGTAGTAGTTTTATCTTGAAATGTGCTTATCATATATTAGGTGAAACAGGAGAGGCTTTAACCAAATTATATGCTGGTCCAAAAGGAGTGTCCCCTACCTTTTCCGGTGCTGCCTGCTCTGCCTGAGACATCCGTGCAGCCCTCCCTTCTTCCCCTGAGGTCTTGCCCCTCTCACTTTCTCAGTGCAGTCTCCTCTGGTCCCACCTCACACCATTCCCTTATGACTCATTTTTCTACCAAAGCATTCCTCAGCATCTAATATGCCATTTTTTGTTTGTTTGTTTGAGACAGAGTCTCATTCTTGTTGCCCAGGCTGGAGTGCAGTGGCATGATCTTGGCTCACTGCAACCTCCACCTCCTGGGTTCAAGCGATTCTCATGCCTCAGCCTCCCAAGTAGCTGGCATTATAGGCACCCACCACACCCGGCTAATTTTTGTATTTTTAGTAGAGACGGGTTTCACCGTGTTGGCCAGGCTGTTTTCGAACTCCTGACCTCAGGCGATCTGCCTGCTTTGACCTTCCAAAGTGCTGGGATTCCAGGACTGAGCCACTGCACTCAGCCTCATTTTTTTGTTTAACTTGTTTTTTTGTTTTTTTTTTGTCTAGCTTCCCACACTGGAATGCAAGTTCCACCAGGGCAAGGACTTTTACCTGTTATGTTCACAGCTGTACCCCCAGCACCTATAACAGAGCCTGTTACTAGGAAGAGCTTGAATTAAATTGTTAAGCAAATGAGTGAACTTGGGAGATCATCTCTGGTGCAACTCCCTAATTCTGTAGATGAAACACGTGACTCCCCACAGCTGAAGATGGAGTCAGATAAGAGAATCTTCTATGACATCATACTGCCTATATAAATTAGTAGAAAACCCAGCCACTGTTCCAGGAAGCTTACTCCTGACGACACACAACCCAGACACTTTTCCAGGAAGCTTACTGTTGTTGACACACAAAACAATGAGGTCGATGAGTAACTGAAGCCTCTATTTGCATCATGCTGACTTTTAATGTGCTTCTAATTGGTTTCCTGTCAAGTTTTTAAACATCTATCTTCAACTGTTAAATAAACTATGCTCTTCCATATTTGACTACTATGTGGTAGACAACTGTCCACTTACATGAGGTATCTAGATTAGTCAAAATCAGAGACAGAAAGTAGAAAGGTGGTTGCCAGGGACTGGGGAAAGTGGAGAATGTGGAGTGGTTTAACAGGCAGAGTTTGGGTTTTGCAAGATGGAAAGAGCACTAGGGATGGAAGGTGGTGATGGTTGTACAACCGTCATCACCATCAATGTGAAGGTACTTAATACCATAGAAACATACACTTAAATGTGAAGGTACTTAATACCATAGAAACATACACTTAAATGTGAAGGTACTTAATACCATAGAAACATACACTTAAATGTGAAGGTACTTAATACCATGGAAATATACACTTAAATGTGAAGGTACTTAATACCATAGAAATATACATTTAAATGTGAAGGTACTTAGTACCATGGAAATATACACTTAAAATGGTTAAGATGGCACATTTTATGTTATGTGCATTTTACTATAATTAAAAATAAAATAATTTTTTTAATAATAGGCAATTTTCAACATTTTTTTCTGAAATGTTGAGAGATTATATTACTATCTTCAAAGAGTTCATAATTATTCTCTCAAGTTCTGTACATATTTCATTTATATATACATATATATGTCAGACACACTTAATGCTTATTAGTCATAAATTGCATCTGAGCTTATGAAACATACACGTTTGTTATCTCCCCAGCGATGTGTATGAGTTATGACATTGGAACCTGGAATTCCATTTACTTTCTGTGTATGGAGAAGTCATGTGTAGAAAAGACTGTACGGATGAGTGATGCTTTAAAGCACTGTTTGGGTAGGAGAAGTAAAGTCTTGTTATCAGAGGAACATGAACTCTGCTTCATGTGCAGCTGTATCTCAGGTTTCCACATAGAATACAGTATCTGTCATACTGAGAGCTCCCACAGAACAAGATTTTTTTTGTCTGGCCAAACCACTGTATCATTTGAAAATTATCTGATTTATAAATTTGGTTTACTCACAAAGTCTACTGCATATATGCCCAGCGAATTTCTGAAACAAAAAACACAAAATCATTTGGCAGTATTTATTCCTTTGGAAATTATATTTTGGGATCTATTTATATTTTTCTGTAATGCTTAATCATGCCAAACAATATGATACATTAATCATGTAGGATAATATTAAAATTCCAGTGTGTCACTAAAGTTTTACAAATGAATCAATTAAAGTTATGAATAATTCAGAGATCTAATCTCCACTTAGCTGTCAATATAACCAAACACAATCATTCACTGAAAATTTTTTGCTTTGTTCTTTGCTGCTCAAAGTTTGGTCTGTGAGCCGTAAGTGCCCTGGTCACCTGGGAACTTGCTCAAAGTAGAAAACCCCAAGAACCACCTACATCTCATGTAACAAAATCCTTAGCTGATTTGTGTTCACCTTAACATTTGTGAAAGACTTCCTAGGGATATATAAAGATATACAATACAAATGTTCCAAATTTATGGTCAAAAGGGATCAAGATCAGGGAAGAAAATTTGTTTCTTTTTTAATCCCTTATTTCTTAGCTTGTAAAACATATTTTCTAGAGAAAAATGTGCCTCTTCAAGGCAACTGGATATTTTGATGCAGGATCCCTGTCTTTAAAACTTTGGGATTGTCAGAGGCACTGAAACCAGAGTGAGCCCATCTTGAACAGGTGCTGGGTAAAATGAGGTTGAGACCTGCTGAGCTGCATTCCCAGGTTAGGCATTTTTAGGCACAGGATGTTTACAATTAAGGGAACAGATTAGTAATATTTACCAAATAGACCCAGGACTTTTAACAGACCCAGGAAATGTCCTGATGTCCCGATATCTTAACAATAAAAGCATTCATAGTTTAAGAATTAGTTTTGCTTTAAAGATAGTAATATAAATTCTTGTGGAAGACAATAGTGACACAAAGCTTGGCAATCCTTTGTCAGGAGCCCTTGTAGTAGAGCACACCTTCCCCATGACTTTTTGCTCTGTTGTCTTATATGTAAACAAGCTTCAAACCTAAGGTGAGTGCGTCCCTCCTCTTGCTTTGGGGAACGCCCTGCTCTGTCTATTCTTTCATCCCTTAACTTTCTAATAAACTTGCTTTCACTTTACTTTGTGGACTTGCCCGAATTATTTGTTGCACAAGATCCAAGAACCCTCTCTTGGGGTCTGGATCAGGACCCCCTTCTGGTAACAGGATCAGCAGATCAGGGATAAGAACAGGAAAAAAATGATGAAGAATGGCCTAAAATTATGGGCCTTTGCAGAAGGAAAATCCTTCAACAGACTCTGGAAGACTTTTACTTGCAGTAAATAGCCCATCAATGCCTGCTGATCCTTTGACAGACTGAGAACTCTCACCGGACGCAAACAAGAAGCCTGACCCTATTTGAAGAGTAAACGATTGGTGGCATGAATAGAACGAGGTGCACTGCCCCGGGAAGCCAAACAGTACAAGTGAGTGGAGTTTTCCAGACTAAGGAAAGAAGAGCCTGATCTCAGGGTAGTGCCTTGTCCAGGACTGTGCATTGTCCACCCTCTAAAGAACCTCTGGAATAGGAGTTAGAAACATGCCCGGGGTCAAACAACTCACACTAAGCGAAGAAAGCTAACAAGTAAGCGTGTTTTCTTGCAGCCTCTTGGTAAAGTGGGTGTCTAGTAAGTCCACATGGACATAGGATGCGGAACCCTCATTTGCATCACCAGCTTAGAGCAGGTGCAGGGTGATTCCCTTCACTCATGCCGAAGTGAGAAAGGCCCAGAGAAGCCAGGCTGGAGAGTGCTGAGCTCCCAGAGGGCCTCCCAGCAGGAGGGAACTGGAAAGGCACTGGAGTGCTGACAGTTGGTTGTGCAGGACTGCAAAGGAGCACAGAGGAGGCTGCACTGGGTCCCAAGAATGCCATTCTCCTGTGTGATCACGCCTCACAGGTACTGCTGGCAAACCAGGCCTAAAGGAGGCTGCCAGGAGCACTGCAGGCTGCAGGACTCCCATCTTCTCTGTTGTTTGCTCGGCTTAGCGTTGTCCACCACAAGGAAGACTTTCTGATAGAGCGTTATCTCACACTCCCACTCACCTGAGACCTTCCCACACACATTTGCCGACATTCAAAAACCCTAGAGTCTCACATGTCTGCAGAGTGGGGCGTTATTTCTCTGAGAACATCTGAAAAACATGAAGTGGGTTCCCTGCATCCGAGCAGCAGGAGGCCCTCTGCACAAGGGAGGGGATTGAGCTGGGCGTGTCTTTCTCCAGCCCGAGCAAAAGCCCCAGAGAGCCTCTGGAAGAGAATAAATCCCTGGGAATAGAGCCTGTCCCTCGTCCCTGCGAGGAACGCATGCCCATCCCCTTGAGGAGTGGTGAATGTCACAATTCACAATTGAACATCTGTTACTTTGGTGCAAACCCTGTTTCAGCAGAAGGAGTATTTGCACCAGATTTCTAAACTACTTGGGGTTTTTTACACTCTAAAAAAAATAAAAAAGAATTACAAACCTGGTTCAAATCAAGCTAAAAATTTTTTGATATTACCAGAATTTTTAAGTCATCTAAGCCATAAATTAAATACGTTTCTAAAAAATTGTCTTCAGCCTTTCAAGGAAAAGTATTTATAGTGTAGAACTGACCCCTGAACACTCAATCTTCTGTAAATTAACAAATAATAATTACGAGTTTAAAATAACAAATCTAAAACATCATTTTAAAGTGAGGTGTTGATTTCAATAAAGAAGTGATTTGACTTACAACTATAGACATATGCAGATTTTTGGACCACATCTATTGAGGAAATCTGTGTCTTGGCATTCACTCTAAACTGGTATTAAGGACACATATTACATAAATAGTCATGTTTTTAAGATCTACTTAAGTTTTAATTATGCAGCTATTTATACTCCCCTAAATCTAGTTAGTTACCATTTACGTACCTGGGATGTGTTTCATGGGCAACATTTTCTTTATTATCATTGAATTTGTGTCTTAATTGAATTGCCATGCTTACTAAATGAAATAATTGGAACATAAGAAATTTGTATTGTAAAGGCTGCACTCAGTCAAAACATTCTAAAATATATTAAAGAAAGGATTTAACAAGAATATATAAAGTGATGGCTTTAAGAGATGAGATAAAGGTTAATCCAAGGATTAACAAATGCCACAATTCAAAATAAAACAGGTTGCAACTACTTTTCCAGAGATGATTTAAAATGTGTAGAATATAAAGAATGTTTTCATCTTCTGTCCTGTCTGTATATCCTTTCAACATGCACTTTTATTGCAGCGATATTTGTTTTCCCGACTGTTACTCTAAACTGTAGAAGATACACATTTCATCAGCATGCTTGACACTGTTTCTTTCCCTTAAAAGCCATTTACATATCCCACATCTCAATCAGATATTTCAGAGAGAAACTGAACTTCCCTCTTTCTTTAAGATGTATTTTGTGAACACAGTTTATAATAATGTATGTATTTATAATTTGTCAATGAGTGAGAGCATTATATTTTCACCAGAAGTATTTCCACGTTGTTATAGCCAAGAAGACAGATTCACAGTATAGACGGTGATATGGCAGACAGCCAGGATCATTGATTCATTTTTAGAGCAAATTAGCTGGAGACTTATTAATGTAATTAGTTAGAGATTTATTAATGCTATTTAAACTATTAAAATAACCTCACAGTGCTTTTACACAGGTCTCCCCTAATTTTCCCTTACCTCTTGCTCATTTATGTGACTTATGTGTCTGGTTCATGTGTCTGTCCTTAGAAAGGTAGTACATATAAAATAAAATGCACATTGCTGAAAAGAATAGCAGGACTGAATATAGTTCTGTACACCTGTGTCCTATGTTGCCTATCTGCTTAATGGAGTGGAAAGCATGGTGGACTCAAAAGACGATGGAACTCAGAGGCAGAACACTTCACTGCAGCTGAGGTAGAGAAAGAAGTTCAGTAACTCACTGGTAAAAAAAAAAAAAAAAAACTGGTAAATGACAACCCCAAGGTCCCAGCCCACATCTGTCAGACTCCAAAGCCCTGAAGTAGCAATTGCATTGTAGAAATATCTATTACCCAGTTACTGTACAGATTTTTCTGTTTCATCATACTGTGGCCAAACTGGTTTTTTTGGGTTTATATTGCTTGTTTGTTTTCTGTTCAAAGAAATGTCTAGTGTACTTATCAGATGAACTAAAGATGATAGAAATTAAAAGCCAAATTATATTTGTTCCATTAGTGCTACTGAAAAGTGTTTGTCAAACATTAATCTTGTAAGAAATGCAGATTCTGACTCAATACTTCTAGGTTGGGCATTCCTAGCCAGCTCCCAAGAGATGCTGACGCTTCTGGTGTGAGGACCACACTGAGTAGCAAGGCTTATGGAAGACTCCAACCAATTTTCTGCTTTAGGATTTGAATGAGGCTGGTGAAACTGCTAAATGGGGAATATGCATTTATAGCATTAGCTGCACATGTGACTAACAAGTTAAAAAAAAAAAAAGATTATGAAATAATGCCCCTAACCAAAAGTAGTCCCTTTAATTTCTGGAGCTCTGCAAATGAATGGAGCCACTAAGTGACCAAGAAAACCTGGACATAGTTTTCCCGGGTTTTATGACTCAGTATTTACTTTTCTTACTGCAATCCTTCTGACATTTGTCTTAATTATTTCTGATTCCCTCATTCACAACAGGTCACCTTCCAAAAAGAGGACCAGTAAGTCCTTTTTTAAACACAAAGTTTAAGAAAATACACCTTTAACAAATGTCACTGGAAGCAGGAAAATCATCCAAAGTATGTAATTAGGATCAAGATATCTAGAATGTAATTTTACAAGATAAATGCAAAGGATATATTAGCATTTTGTTCTGACTGGGGAAAGGCTTTCTTTACAAGGCACACTTATAAAATGTGTTATTTTACAATGGAAATTTTAACACAATGCTTTTACCACTTCATAGCATAGTCTATCTCAAGAATATTACCAGAAATGCTGGCTGTCTCCTTGCACCTGCATTGTTATTTTTTATCAGCATCATAAGGAGAAAATGCCTCTTACAGATAACATACATAACTCTCAGCAAGATTATGAACAGGAGTTTAGAAGGTACAGATAAAATATCTCTATATATAGCGATCTTAATTCAAAACAGAATATAAAGCATATGGCCAACCAAATGCAGTCATTCTGTTATCTTTGCTACTCCCTGCTCTATAAAATAATGCTTTCCCCGGCTCACACATTATATAATAAAGACATGTCTTCACTCTGCAAAGCATGCTTTCCTTGCCTACCTCTACTGTTAACATTGCTCAACTAAAATAAACATTTCCCGGCAAATTCAAGAGCTGATATTTGCATCTTTCAAAATAATAGACCAATTTTCTGCTTCCCACCATATCTGGTTTATAGTCTCCCTCTTTCATAGAAAAACACCCTTTCTTGGAAAACACACAACTTGTAAGGCCAACTACCGCAGTGCCAGTTCTCCTCAGCTATGAACTACTCAGTAAGTATTGCCGGAAGAAACAGCTACAGGAGAGGAAAGATAAATACCTACCATTTAAAAATGACTAAAAGAGTATAATAGGAATGTTTGTAACACATAAAATTTTTTAAAACATTTTTTAAAATACCTACCACAGAATAACATGTAAATTCCAGAAGGATTGAAGATGCAAACTTTAATGGAATAAACAAAATTAGGAGAAACAATAAAAGAGAATAATTTTTACACTCTTATTTTAAAAAATTATCAAAATACATAATAGGAAATGTTTAAGGTCCATAACATGAAAAGTGCTTCTTCAAATCATTAGGAGAAAAGGCAAAGGGCAAAATGTAAAAATAGGCAAGGGTTCTGAAAAGATAATTCTCAGGGTGGCAGAGGGTGGGGGGAATATGCAAATGTAAAATTAACATGAATAAAGATGTTCAGCTTTACCAGAAATCAGGAAAACACAAATTAAAAGAATTCGAGTCTTTATATCCCACCAGACTGATAATGAACAGTGGATGCTTTGATCGTTGTAGAGAAAGGGGCACTCGTAGAGAAAGGGGCACTCTTGTAGATTCTAGCTAGAAGACTCTGTCGCAATAGCAATCCAATTCCTGGTGATTTTTTTCCCTTTGCATAGATAGGACAGACTACATGCATGTATGAGAAAACTTATAACAAAAAAAGGAGCATAATTTCAAGTCCCATATCCCTTTACCCTAGTAAACAAGAAATGGTAGGGGTCACTTGTTGCCTTCATGTTCCCAAGTCATTCTGCAATTGTACCCCATACAATCCATGTGGCCAAACACAACAGCCCTGTTCTTTCCCCATCGTAAAAAGACTCTTTAGAAGAAACAGCAATAAAGTTATAAGATGAAGATTTCTTTGTTGATTATCAGTCAAAAGAAACTAGGACAACTAACAAAAACAGCTCGGAATCCTCCTGGAGTTCTGCTATAGAAAAAATATGATCTGTCCACCTGCTTTGCTAATTTGGGCTCAAGTACTTGAGCATCAAGACAGTTTATTTTTTTCTATTATTAAAAAACCCTTTCCATGAGTAGCAGCCAACCTATCCTCCCATTACCTACAAAGCCATCCACTTAATGAAGAAAGAGTTTGTTTAGAGTACAATGAAGATAGACAAACCACTGGGGACAAGGTTTTGCCAATGAGAAGCCCTAAAGCTCTGATACAGCAAATAGCTCCTGCCAGGAAGTCTTATTTTTAGTTAGGAAATAATTTTCTACAAGCCATGCAAGTTCTGTTTGCTTTGTATTTAAGATTCAAAGAATCTTTATTCTTGGCAACCTGAAAATAAAAAATCAACTAAATGCTGTCTTTTCGCTTTAAGACCCCAAAGTGAGGGTAATGAAAGGTACAGTGGCTTTTGATTTGAAGTTAAACCCCTGTTCCTTCAAGTCATTGTCTGAATTTCAAGTACAAAGCATTGTATAATGAGCCTCATCAGAATAACCTAGTTTGGGAGGCTAAAATAAAATGAAATACATATAAAATATTTGTAAACTGTATAAATAAGTTACTAGCTCACAGAGGTCCCAAGTGGTCCTACTCTTAACTCCCTCTTTCTTGAAAATTCCTCAGGCAATACAGAAAATATTACATTTAAGTTGCACTTAAACTGTAAATATGACAAAAAGAATCTGACAGGCAGGAAGAGCCAAGCCCTGACCATACTGTGAAGTGACATGATGTCTTAGTCCATTTCAGCTGCTGTAACAAAATTCCTGAGATTGGGTAATTTATAATGAACAGAAATTAACTGGCTCCTGGCTCTGGAGGCTGGCAAGTCCAAGATCAGGGTCAGCATCTGGCAAGGGCTTTCTTGCTGTATCATCTTATAGCAGAAAGTGGAAGGCCAAAGAGAGAGCAAGAGATATATAGAGAGAAAAGGGGCCCAAATTTGTTATTTTATAAGGAATCCATTCCATGAATATGAGCCCACTCTCATGATAACAGCATTGATCCATTCCTGAGGCATCAGAGCCCTCATGCCCTAATCATCTCTCATTAGGCCCCACCACTTAACACAGCTGCAATGGGGATTCAGTTTCCAACATATGCTTTTGGGGGGACATTCAAACCACAGCACGTGCATTATCTCCTCTGGGCATATCCACTTTATGTACAGTCTTTGTCCTTTTCACAGTATTTTGCTTGGAAATCCATTTGTTTAACCAATACTGTCTTTTTAGAATACTACTCCTTCCAACGTGTGACAGACAAGCTTTCCCTCAAAATCAGTTCTCTACTCTTGCCCTAGGCATTGGGCTGCACAGCTAGAGACTATATTTCCCAGCCTCCTTTGCTTTTAGGGTTAGTCATGTGAGTAGGTTCTTATCAATGGAAGTGAGTAAAAACAGTGTGTTCTACTTCCAAAGCTTGGCCATAAAACCTCAGTTCCTTTTGGCCATAAAACCTCCACCATTCCTTTTTTCTCATTTCCTTATAAGCTAAAACAGGGACATAATGGTGGTCAGCTATAATAAAGCCCTAAAGGATAGTAGAGCAACAACATGGAAATATGCTGGGTCTCTGAATAACACAACAAAGCCAAGCTACTCTGTCAGACTAAATTGGTTGAACTATAATAAGAGAAAAATAACTTTCTATCTTCTTTAAGTGACGGTCTCTTTGTCATAGCAGCTTAGCTTTTACCATCACAAATACAGAAGAAATCGACTTGTTCAACCAAATTCTGCCTTTTAATGCCACCTTTCCCAGAAGGAACTCCATTTCAATATGGAATCCTGATAATTCAAAAATGTTTTAAAGTCCAAAATAGATTATGTAACTGTATAAACCCAAGTCACTGGTGATAAATATCTAAGCCCGACATTTATTTATAACAGCACATAATTGAATTGTTCAATTGAAACAATTAACAACAAAAAAACTAATTTTCAAGTACTGATATAAAATAAGTTGGGGTATCAGTGTGATAAAAAGTATGGTAAAATAGAAGGGAGGCAGGAAGACCAAGGTTTCAATTCAAGGTCTCACAATTAAGAGCTGTGTGACTTTGGGAATTTTTTTTTTCTTTTACATTTCTCTGGCCCTTGATGAAATGTATATAATAAGAGAGTATGACAATCCACCACATGATGTTAAAATAAGTGTTTAGCCTGGTAACTGGCAAACAGGTGGTCAGCAAGAGTGAAGCTACTAGCAGTAGTGCTTTAATTAATGAATATATATACAGAAAACAGCTAAAAAGGACAGTTCCTCTCACTGAAACACTATTAAAAATCCTTTGGCAACTATGTTGATGAGAACTCTTTCATTTCAAATCTCGCTTAGGTTTCTCTTCTTGGGTTGTCTAGACTAAGCAGATGCTCTCAAGCATCTCTTACTATTCTCATACCATCCTGTTCTGCACTGGGATGCTTTTCCTACTGTAGAAGCCCCTCATCACTATATTTAGTAAGTGCTAATTCCTTACCTATGCGATTCCTTCAAAGTTTCCCCTAAATTCTAAGTTTTAAATGAGAGTACTACAAACGCGGTCTGCATTCTCCATGTGCCCTATAAAATTTAAACTGGTACTTATTACTCTGAGACTGAATCTTCTTGGAATTTGTGGAGTACTGTAGATCTGTGCTGGGTCTGAATTATGCATTTTTGAGTTCTGTATTTGTCTTGAGTTCTTTTGTTGAAAAGTGTAACTTGCAAGTCGGGTGTGCAGTAAAAATCTCATCCCTGATACATAGAAATAGGGATGCCATGGTTTTTGTGCAGTTCCCACATCCTCTCTGGTTTCCTAGGGTTCTACTTTTTGACCAATTCACACACACAATTGCATGAGCTAATAAATAAATAAATAAGCACAGCACTTTAAATGAAAAAAACCTTCCTTAAAATTATATTATTATCAAATTAAAGAAATTTGAAGGCTTTTGGGGAAACAACGGATGAGAGGTGAGTGTACAATTGTCATGTGAATCTATATGAATTATCTCAAGTCCTTTAGGTTTTTCATATCATTGCATACAATGAGCTGAATATTTTAATGAGGTGAAAATCAGGGTGCCATTTTAATCACACAACTGGTTTTGTGAGGCAAATATATCTTCTTCTCAAGTAAAGAATATTGAAAATGCCAATGAAATGTGCCTGACCCAGCACAGAGAAAGAAACTGTGCTCCATCCCAGCAGAGGCCATGTGGATGGCCTCTTGTATCCCAGGATACCTTTCCAAGGAAGAACCACGTTTCTGTTAACACACATAAATACACAGAGGAAAACAGATTTAATGTGTTTAAACCCGGAAATGATATAATTTCACAATAATAGCCTTTCAATAAGGTAGTAGAAAAAACATCAATTTATTCTTATAACATGAAATGTAGAAACTACCAACTACCTCTAATCAACATCAAAAGATAAGAAAAGCAGTTGCTCTCCATTTAGGGAATGCCTGCAGAGATATTTATCACATCTTCTTTTCAGAAATCCCAACCAGTGGACAAATCAGCTCTGTATGTATGCTCGTTCTTTAAATGATCCCAAATGCCATCTACAGCCTACCTGAGCTTGAGTGAGTCATGCAATCGTATCTATAAAAAGACAAGGTACACAGACAGCCTCTCCGAAGAGTTACTTGTAAGAATTCAGATCCAAAAGAATAATGTAGTTGTGTCCCCCTATGCTTATAGCAGTTTGTAAATATAAACATTTCTATTAGAGGCTGGTAGTTAGAAAACATTAGAGAACAATTACTGAAATGTCTTTAAAGTATTTATGATGAGTCTTTTAAAAATGTAGACTAAGTTTTACCAGGAAAGGTTCATGTTGGCCTTATCTTTATTTTCATGACTGGGGCTCATCAAAGTGCCTAGAATATAGGAGAGATTCAATAGAAAGGTTTCTAAATGAAGGAGTAAATTTATTAAATAAGTAATGGTAACTTAGAAGTAGAAAAAAATTATCCATAAACTTAAATTCAGCTAACATTAATATTTCTATATAATTTCCTTTAGATTGTTAATTTTATAAGGATTTAATGAAAAATAATTTTAATAGGATGATAGCATTTCCTGAACACACACTATCCTCTGGACTAAATAAACACCTCTCAGCATTATCTGATTTAATAAGCACACTGCATGTGTTGAGGGCTTCTATTACCCTCAAAAAACAATTATGAGAATTGAGATATGTTTTTAAAGTGTCATTTGATATTTAAAATTTAAATTTTTGCTTAATATTCAGGAACAAATCTGTGTGCAAGACAGATCAAGTGCATACAATTTTAAAGTATAGTAAGAAAAACACAAACTTGGCAGCTTACAGTCTAGTAAAAACCAGATGCCTTCATTTTTCCTACTTACCACTTGAAAAACTTGCAATTGATCATGATACTTAAAACATTACCAATGTTTTGTTTTACTCCTTTCTTTCTAAAACAGATTATGTGATAGGTGGACATTTTCATTTTCTTTTGTCTTAGAAAAGAAGTGAAGCACAGAAAGTTCAAGTAATTTAGCCAAGATACCTGATAAGCCACTGCGAGATACATTCACAGAATTCATCTCTCCTTTACAGCTAGACTACTGCTTTTGTTATATGTATTCTCAAAAAATTTAAGAATGATCATACTCAATATGAGAATTGATAAAGCAAATGACCATCAGTATCAAAGTTGTTACACCCCTTGGCAGTCATTATAATGTTAAGATTTTCAAATAGCCAATCAGCCTTCAAATGTTGAACTAACAAAGGAAAGCAAGCAATGCTACACAGATGTAACTGTCTAGACTACCTTTTGAAAATCAAGGTGAGTTGTTTGAAAGTGTAATGGCAAATCCTCAACTTATATCCCCACACCATGCAAAAGCACTTAAAACAGATGGAGTTGGCACTGACAGAGAAGGGAAAACAAATTTCAACACAGAGAAACACAAATCCTTGTTATTCATTGTGGAAAATGAGGAAATTTTATATCCAGGTTTGTTAGGCAGTTAATGACTGATTCTATTATGTTTCAATGAATCAACATCAAATTAGTTTAAAATGGCCATATTCCACAAAGCAATTTGTAGATTCAATGCTATTCCTATAAACCTACCAATGACATTCTTTACAGAAGTAGACAAAACTACTTTAAATTTTATATGGAATATATATATATATATATATCCCAAATAACCAAGGCAATTCTGAGCAAAAAGAACAAAATTGGAGGCTTCATGTAACCCTTCAAGCTATACTACAGTGCTACAGTAACCAAAACATCATGGTACTAGTAGAAAAACAGACACATAGACCAATGGAATGGAATACAGAGCCCAGAAATAAGGTTGCACTCCTACAACCATCTGATCTTCAACAAAGCTGACAAAAGTAACCAATGGGGAAATGACTCTCTATTCAATAAATGGTGCTGGGAAAACTGGTTAGCCATATGCAGAAGACTGAAACTGGACCACTTCCTTACCCCATATGCAAAGTTCAAGATGGATTAAGAATTTAAATATAAAACCCAAAACTATAAAAACCCTGGAAGACAACCTAGGCAATATCACTTTGGACATAGGAACTGGCAAAGATTTCATGATGAAGATGCCAAAAACAATCACAACAAAAGCAAAAATTGACAAATGGTATTTCATTAAACTTAAGAGCTTCTACACAGCAAAAGAAAATATCAACAGAGTGAACAGACAACCTATGGAATGGGAGAAAATATTTGCAAATTATGCATCTGAGGTCTAATATCCAGCATCCATAAAGAACTTAAAGAAATTTACAAGAAAAAAAATCAAACAATCCCATTAAAAAAAAGTGGGCAAAGAACATGAACAGGCACTTTTCTAAAGAAGACATACATGAGGCCAACAAGCCTATGAAAAAAACCCTCAATATCACTGATCATTAGAAAAATGTAAATCAAAACCACAATGAGATACCATTTCACACCAATCAGAATGGCTATTATTAAAAATTCAGAAAATAACAGATGCTGGCAAGGTTGCAGATAAAAAGGAATGCTTATACACTGTCGGAGGAAGTATAAATTACTTCAACCATTGTGGAAAGCAGTGTGGTGATTCCTCAAAGAGCTAAGAACAGAACTATCATTCAACTCAGCAATCTCATTACTGGGTATATACCCAAAGGAAAATAAATCGCTCTACCATAATGGCACATGCACACATATGTTAAATGCAGCACTATTCACAATAGCAAAGACATGGACTCAACCTAAATGCTCATCAATGGTAGGCTGGATGAGGCAAATGTGGTACATATATCCTATGGGATACTACACAGCCATAAAATAAAAGGAGATCATGTCCTTTGCAGGAATGTGGATGGAGCTGGAGGCCCTTATCCTTAGCAAACTAACATAGGAATGGAAAGCCAAATATTGCATGTTCTCACTTAGAAGTGGGAACTAAATGACGAGAACACATGAACACAAAGAGAGAAACAACAGACACTGGGGTCTATTCGAGGGTGGAGTGTGGGAGGAGGGAGAGGAACAGTAAAAAAGCAACTATTAGGTACTAGGCTTAGTAGCTGGTGTGACAAAATAATCTATACAACAAACTCCCACAACATGAGTTTATCTATATAACAAACCTGCACATGTACCCTTGAACCTAAAATAAAAGTTTTTTTAAAAGTATATACTTTGCTTGTAGGGCATGGTTTTCAGCATTTTGAAATATATAAAGAAGTAGAAAATACTGTCCCTTTCTTTTTGACTCTTAGAAATTATTAATGTATACTTCTTTACCAACTAAAATAAAATGAGGAAACATAAAATGAGACAATGCTGCAGACATGGATTTTACAGAGGTTTAGAGTACATATATTTTATTTGAGATATTCAAGATTCCAGTAAGAGCAGAGGGGTGGGAAGTAGACTTTATGTGTTCAGTATAAAAATGTGGAGACCAGTCTGACTCAAGCATAGTGTTTGTATAAAAGGAAAAGTGGAGTACAGAGTGGGAGAGGGAGATGGGGGCCAGATTACCAAGAGGTTTGGATTCTGGGCTAAATTTGGATTAAATTCACCAGGAAATTGTGAGCCATGTATTTTGCACCAGGAATTAACAGAATGAAAGCCATGTTTTAGGATGACTTCAGGTGAAATACACAAAACATATTACATGCAGAAAGGAAAAGTGAAGGGAGAAAAAATGTCCACACCATCTTTCGTGATGTGAAAAATAAATGAACAAGACAGGCAGTAGAACGAAAGGTGAAAAAAGCATTAAAAGAAGAGAATGATTGAGACTTGATGACTGATTACATATAAAGCAAGGGAGCAGGAGGAGTCCAAACCCCAAAATTTCAAGTCTAGATGATCAGGAGAGTAACAGTGCCATTGATAGACTAAGGAAGTGCAGGAAGTAATGTCCTGGGAAAGAAAGAATTGAGTTTGGGATACATGGGTTCTAGGTACGATGGGGCATCTATGTAGAGCCACGGAATGCTCATTGCAGACATACACCTGGAAACATGTGAATGGAGGCTACAGGGAAGTCACGGCCTGAAGATGAAGATTTAAGAGCATTTACTACAATGGATGAGATTTCCAAAAACGATAGAAAGATTTACCAAGGAGTAGGAGTTTATCCCTGTTAATCCCTTACTTGAGAACAAGGAAAAGGAGATACATTGAGCAAGAACTGGTTAAAAAAGTAGACAGACTTTGGTTAGCAAAATGTTGTTCAAATCAGAAGGGAAATTCCTAAAATGGTCAGAGAGCACAAGTACTAAAAAAAAAAAAAAAAAAAATGTAAATTGACCACAATCACAAAGAAAAGGTTGGCCTTGAAGACAGCAGTTTTGCAGAACAATGGGAGCTGTTGTTGAGGGTCATGGACAGAGCAGACACTGCAGAATGCAGACTGTGTGTGAGAGAGACCAACAGCTCAGAGAATTATGGTATGGTACTGAGAGGGGTGTGTGTGTGTGTGTGTGTGTGTGTGTGTACACGCACACATGGGCGCATGCACGTTTGAGGGTACCTTCTGTTATCTTCTGTGTTGAAATATGTAACACTGAATGTTGACATAGGACTACACCTGTGTCTATTTCAACCGAGTCACCAATCTGGTGGTCCTCAGATATCCGAGTGAAAGACAGCACTTCCTTCTTGTTCCCCAATTCCTAAGCAACAGTCTTGGGAAACTCTTTCACATCTCTTGAATTCTTTGGTGCAATTCAAAGATACATAAAGGATTTTTCTTCGGTTAGAATGCAGAGCATTTTCTTCCTCCTCCTCATGAGAAATCTCTCATGGACTCTAGAACCAATTACCATGGGCTGGGAGGGAGAAGGACTGGCTATCCTCTCCGACAGTGGACTAAGGGGGAGGCATGAGTACTCCTCCCTGGACCAGGCCCGGCCACAAAAGAAAGGGAGATGGTCTTGATCCTGCCTACATAAGAAGACCACCCCCAGGGTATAAAGACACATGTGTTCCCTATCAATGGAACTGTTGGAGAGGACACCCCTCAAAGCATCATCATGGAAGGAGTAAGCTTTAACATCTGCCAGGCTGACAGAAAGCAACAGAGCTAGGTCACAACTGTCTTTCTGCCTAGCCTCTTACCTACACTGCGCCCTATCAGGGAGCTAAATGCAGTTACCAAACAGTGAAAGTGCACAAGGAGAAGACAGCCACAATTTCCCTGGGACACAGACTTCCAATGTGAACCTCCTCTGACCTGGGAGAAGTCCAAGGTTAATGCACTTCTTTGGAATCTTAATTTTTGCACAGTATATTGTGCATATGCTTTTAGAATTAAGTCTGTTTTTATAGCAAAAGGAATTTCATTATCTGAAAGTGATCAAATATCATAGCCTCATCCAAGCCTCCTCCAAAGGAAAAGCAGACCACCCCCACCAATGTGTAAAGGAGCAGGGTAGGCAAAGTGGAGTTGATTTTTAATGAGTTCAGACATAAGGTGTGACTGGCATTGAATATTATGTTCCCCTTCTGGGAAACCACAGTGCATTTTGCTATATTAAAAGCCCTGAGAAATCCTGCAATAAAGAAGCCTGTTTACTTTGTTAACCTTGGTATTTCCCAAATTTATTTAAAGAGAAATATTTGTTTCAGAGAATGCTGATTCATATGCTGATAAACTAAGATTAATATTTCACTAAACCGAGTTTGAAAAGCATTGTTCTAGACATTTGGCATATTACTAAATCTCTATCCCGTAAAACATATTTAGGAATGCCTACATACAAAATGACTTATTCCAAAGAAGGACCTATTTAGTGTTATTCCTTTATTTATAAATTTTATAATAAAATATCTTTGGAGTACTTTTTCTGCAAATCTTTGCTTAGCTAACCTCATTGAGAAATTAAGCATCTTACATACACGAATTTTCTGGATAACCAGAACTTTCTCCTATAAACTTTAACACTTAAAAATATCAACTATTGAAAATAAAACCTCTGAACACAATTCAGATTTTTATTACACGAAGTTTTCATTATAAACACGATGCTACATCAAATCACTACTCATTGGTATGGTATCTTCGTCTCTGGGAACTATGGAGATAGAGGTACAAGGTTCCCTTCTGGCTGCTGACTTCTTAAGGCCTGGATGTCTGTTTGAAAATTCCTTTTATTTCCTGTCTTGCAATCCACCTGTCTGCTGCTCCACCCAGTCAGAAGGCTCTGAGTGAGGTCTGGAGCTTTTATGGCACTCTAAGCCTCTGGACTTTGTAAAAACTGTTGGTTCCCCCAAGAAACTTTTCTGTTGGCTTGTTGGATTTTGTTTTACTCACTTCCAAATTCAATCTTTTAAAACATCAAGAAACAGGATCTCATGATGAAACAGCGTTTCTTTCGTCTTGAGGACTGCTGCAGACAGTAAAGTTTGTGCACTGCATAAAGGACAAAAACAAAGGGTGAGGAGGGCTAAAGTCCAGTAGAGAAGCCAGCCACCGAGTTCTGAGCCTATCGGATTTGGGTTTTCTCTACTAGCTATGCTCTGCACAATCAGAGGTGGCACCTTTTCCAAATTCACATCAGGGCAATTGGAACCCAGCCTCCCTGGTGCTTCAGTGGAAATCAGATGCCACACCCTTTACATGACTCTTCTTAGACTTCTCTTCCTGCATCCTCCAAATGATGTTACCAAATCTCTCCTTCCACCAAGCCTCATCCAATCCCCAAACGATTTTCCCTTTATTGGCAAAAGCACACCTTTATCTAAATATCACTGATAAATTTGAAATGAAATTTATGAATCCACAGAACTCATTTTCTTTGTTCCTCTGCATCTCAGCCTACAGAGGCTATGACCCACAAATGGATAAAGTTAATTATCAGCATAATGCTGTACCAGTCCAGTCACAATGTTTTACTGATCCCAGACACCTGTATATTGACGCAGCTAATCTAATCTGTCTGGACCATGTTAGGAAGGAAGATAGCTGGGAAAGGCATTATGCACATTTTGCAACCAAATAGAAAAAGAAAATGAGCCACTTGCGAAATGTAGGTTGCATGGGAAGAACTGGAGCAGGACACATCCTAAGGGTTGACATGCACTTTTTTACATGGCTGAGGCCACTGAGGCAAGACCTAGCCCTGCTAGAGTAGGAAACTCACTGGTTTCATGGGGCAAAAGCAGTATTCAGGTTTTGATTCTCGCACTTAACTGCTGTACAACTTTGCTGAGCTTCAATTCTCTCATCAATAAAACGGAAGCAGTAATAATAACTTGCTTAACAAGGTGAGGATTTCATGAAATATAGCCGTACCTT
The DNA here is from genome assembly GCF_009828535.3 of Hylobates moloch. Classification (NCBI taxonomy): domain Eukaryota; kingdom Metazoa; phylum Chordata; class Mammalia; order Primates; family Hylobatidae; genus Hylobates; species Hylobates moloch. Next base: position 163,090,757 of record NW_026652279.1, read on the forward strand.
GGTATCCGAGGGGACTGGTTCCAGGACCTCCCAGAGACGCCCAAATCTGCAAATACTCAAGTCCCTATTATAAAATGGCACAGTACTTGCATATAACCTTGGCATATCTTCCCATATACTTTAAATCATCTCCAGATGACTTAGAATACCTAATATGATGCAAATGCTATGTAAATAGCTGTTATACTCCATTGTTTCTTATATGTATTTTTATTGTTGTAATCTTATTCTTTTTTTTAATTATACTTTCAGTTTTGGTTAAATGGGTACATGCTCAGAGCATGCAGGTTTGTTACATAGGAATACACGTGCCATGGTGGTTTGCTGCACCCATTAACCCATCATCTACATTAGGTATTTCTCCTAATGCTATCCCTCCCTTAGCTCCCCACCCCCCAACAGGTCACTGTGTGTAATGTTCCCCTCCCTTTGTCCATGTGTTCTCATTGTTCAACTCCCACTTATGAGTGAGAACATGTGATGTTTGGTTTTCTGTTCTTGTATTAGTTTGCTGAGAATGATGGTTTCCAGCTCCATCCATGTCCCTGCAAAGGACAGAACTCACCATTTTTTATGGCTGCATAGTATTCCATGGTGTATATGTGCCACATATTCTTTATCCAGTCTATGAATGGTGGGCATTTAGGTTGGTTCCAATTCTTTGCTATTGTGAACAGTGCCACAATAAACATATGTGTGCATGTAACTTTATAGTAGAATGACTTATAATCCTTTGGGTATATATGCAGTAATGGGATTGCTGGGTCAAATGGTATTTCTAGTTCTAGATCCATGAGGAATCGCCACACTGACTTCCACAATGGTTGAACTAATTTACACTCCCATCAACAGTGTAAAAGTGTTCCTATTTCTCCAAATTCTCTCCAGCATCTGTTGTTTTCTGACTTTTTAAGGATCACCATCCTAACTGGCATGAGATGGTATCTCATTGTGGTCTTGACTTGCATTTCTCTAATGACCAGTGATGATGAGCTTTTTTTCATATGTCTTTTGGCTGCATAAATGTCTTCTTTTGAGAAGTGTCTGTTCATATCCTTCACCCACTTTTTGATGGGGTTGTTTTTTCCTGTAAATTTGTTTAAGTTCTTTGTAAATTCTGGATATTAGCCCTTTGTCAGATGGATAGATTGCAAAAATACTCTCCCATTCTGTAGGTTGCCTGTTCCCTCTGATGATAGTTTATTTTGCTGTGCAGAAGCTCTTTAGTTTAATTAGATCCCATTTGTCTATTTTGGCTTTTGTTGTACTCTTACTCTTTATGGGTTTTTTTCCCCCACATATTTTCGATCTGTGGTTAGTTGGATTGGGATGTGGAATCAGATATAGAAGGCTGGCTGGAGGTGAAAGAACTGTAAACTGTAAATTGTACTGTATACACAAATAAACCTTAAATGCTATATAAGCCTCTTAATTATGGAACCCTTGTGATTAGAAGTAAACTGGGAGAGGAAAATTTCCATTGACACAAGTCTCTTTCCTGTCCCTCCTCTCAATAAAGATGAAGATTTTATTCCCTCACCTCATGTGATTTTGAACTAATATAGGTCAAGTGAAGGCAGACAATGAACACAGCACACGGTTACACCACCTAAGGGTAATAAGGTTTCCACCCCAGCAAGAGAGGGCAAGACTGATTGGTGATGGTGAATTTCTCCATTATTTGGAAAAACTGCTCATTAAGTTAACAACCTCAAACAATCCCAAAACTATCCCATGGATAGTGGCCTTTATAAAGTTAACTTGGTTAATATTTTTGTTAATCTCACAGTGAGTGCTTATGGCACAAACTCACAATGCAGGTTGTCTGTGAGGGTTTGGCCATTGTCCCAAAATATTAGAGATGGGCAAAGTCAGCCTGGGGATCTACTGGAGCTCTGGATCAGATCTGAGGTCATAGCTGAAAATATATTACAGGTGGAGCTCAGGGGCTGAACCAAGATCCTCATAGTTGGGTTTACAGGAGCTTCCAGGCGAGTCCAGGAGCCTCTTTGTCACTCCAAATAACCCTGGACTCAGAAGCAATTTTATACTTTATTAAGATTCCTAAGAATTCTGATGGCCAGAAGCCCCTAGAAGACCTCTGTTTGAGGCTATCTGTAAGGAAGACCTACCACGTGGTCCTAGTCGTTGGTACAGATGAGGGTTTCTCAACAGCAGAACTTTTGACATTTGGCGGGCTAAAGAATTCTGTGATGGGGAGCTGTCCTGTCCATGGTAGGAAATTCAACAGCATCCCTGGCCTCTATCCACTAAATGCAGGTAGCATCATCCCTCAGTTATAACAACCAAAAATGTACGAGACATTGAGAAACGTCCCCTGAGGAGCAAAATGGCTCCCAGTTGGGAACCACTGACATAGCTGAAGTCCTGGAGACCTGGAGAAAATATAGGGATTGCAGGCTATGGACTCTTCTCACCAACTTGCTTCATGTTTTAATTAACTGTTAATAGACTATTTTAGGAAATAGCCAGGTGATATCTCTAAATCATTGATCATCTGAGACAGTTTCACGTAAATTTACCATTCTTGCTTTGGAACAAAATGTCAAATTTGAAACCCCTTTTATTCTGGTCATTGCTCACAGTGCTGTTTCCATGAATCAAAACTGAATCATTTAGACTTCATCAACCAGAAAGATAGTGCAGACCACCTCAAAATTTCTCTCTTTCATCACTGAGTTCCAGAGATAGCAAATTATTCTTCTATATTCTATTACTCCTTTGGCCACTTATTCTGATTAAATTTGAGCAAGATTTGATCTTGAAAGGGAGAGGAAAGACCAGAGGGGAAATCCAAATGTCCAACCATCTTTCGGTATCAAGTACAGTGATAGGAAAACTACTTAGTCAGCCACAAAACATGAACCGAAAATTGTTGAAAAATAAATAGCATTTTTACCCAAAGAAATAACACCCATTTGCCTTTGCTTTTTACATGAGATTATCACACAATAAAGAAAAGAGAAATAAAGCAGATGAGAGGGGGAAGCAATCCATTTAAAGGAATAAATAAGATTTATAAATCAGGAAAGAAAAGAGGCTGTCATGTACAATCAGTTGTCTTATTAACCCACAGGCAGAGATACAGTCAGAAAGGTCCTATGATGGAAGATTTACCCTTGCTTATAAATGAGGCAAGATTACAAAGTAATGTAATTTCCTGGGTAAGTTGTGAGTAAGTAATTATCTCATCAAGGAATTCTGCTTCTGGGGGGCAAGCAGATGAAGAAAAACAGCCTTTCTTCTGTCTAAGACACTTCTGCTGGGAGAAAAAAGTTACCATTGCCTGATTTTGTACATGTCTAGCTGAGTTAAAACCATAGGTCTGCAGAGACACCCACCATCACCTAACTTCTAAAGGGCTAGTATTGTGAGTGAGCATGCTGCTTTAGGACTGTAACCTTGGTACTTCAATGCATCTTCCTCTAAATTTAATGTCAGGAAACCTTTACAAGGCATGCTTGATGGTGGGACTGGTTGTGGTGGAGAAACAGGTTTTAGAAAATAAACTTGAAGTTGACAATAATTAAAAACAAAAAAAAACTCATTGATCAGAAAAGTATCCAAGACCACTCAGTTTCTACTTGGGGACAGGTGAGGCATGGCAATAACTCAAACTCTAAATCAGGGTGGAGCAGTGTTTTGATATGGAAATATAAAGGGATAGTATGAGTTGATGGAAGAGAGGGAGAAATGAAAAGATTGAGAACAGGTCACATACATTCTATGAAGTCTTTCAAAAGTAGCTAACATGCCAGGCATGGTGGTTCATGCCTGTAATCCCAGCATTTTGGAAGACCAAGAGCTTAGTGGTTCAAGACCAACCTGGGCAACACAGGGAGACCCCATCCCTACAAAAAAAAAATTTAAAAAAATTAGCCAGGCACGGTGAGACACATTGTAGTCCCAGGTAATCAGCAGGGTGAGGTGGGAGGATCGCTTGAGCCCGGGAGGTCGAAGTTGCAGTGAGCCGTGATCACGCCACTGCACTCCAGCCTGGGCTACAGAGCAAGACCCTGTCTCAAAAAAAAAGAAGAAAAAAGTAGCTAATGTAGAAGTTAAAACAGAGGTGCCTAGCAACTCATCAAATTTTGTTGGAACATTTCTCAAACTTCCCTTGGGAACTACTGAATCAGATGCTCTAAAGAGTTAACACATCTTCTGGAATTTCCCACATTTTAAGCAGAACTTACTTCCTCCACAAGATCTGTCCTAAATTATTATATAACTTACTAGTAATTGCTCATGCTAGAACATAAGGGAAGCTTAACAAATGGGTGACATTGCTTGATTTAAAATTAAGAGTTGATGCTGATAATACAATAAAATTAGTCCATGTAGAACAGTTTGACTTTAAGTTATATGTTATGCAATATCAGGTTTATAAATTAAATCTAAGTAGTTTGAGTTAAAATAATTGGTCATGAACTGAAAATATGTTGAAAAAATAAATATTTTTGCTCAATGAAATAACATCCATTTTCCTTCACTTTTCACATGGGATTAACACATTTCTATCTGAATTTGGTGGCTTGTATTGAATTTGATCTGGTATATAAGGAAAAAGGAGAATTGGCTTGCATAATAATTGGCATAATAAAGGCAGTAAGATTATTACAAAATTAAGCATCAGCTAACTTAAAATTGGCATTTCTCTCATGACAATAGCATCAGAGTATAGAATGGTAGTTATACATGGTTTACCTATTAGAAAAACAAAAAGCATACCTACCATCAGATAGAAATGCATTACCTCCAATAATAAGGACATTTTCTGGAAGTAAATTCTTTCAATAGTTTGTTGATGGTTTTAATGTGACATCCTTTTCTTTTCCTTTTTGCATGCATGTCCATTTCTTTTCTTTTTTTTTGGAGTCTCACTCTATCACCCAGGCTGGAGCGCAGTGGCATGATCTTGGCTCACTGCAACCTCCACCTCCCAGGTTCAAGTGATTCTTCTGCCCCAGCAGCCTGAGTAGTTGGGACTATAGGCATACATCACAATGCCCAGCTAATTTTCGTAGTTTCAGTAGAGGCCAGGCTGGTCTCAAACTCCTGACCTGAAGTGATCCGCCTGCCTCAGCCTCCCAAAGTGCTAGGATTAGAGGTGTGAGCCACCACACCCAGCCATTTGCATGTACATTTCTAACCAAGAGTCCCCAACTACCCATCTTCTGCCAATGTATATTTTTTCCATCAATACTTCCATTTTTCATACTTGCTGCCACTAAGCCACAAGGAAAAGGGAGAGCTTCATGCAAGAACCCAAGCATTTGACAAGGCTGACAGTCTGCAGTGTTTCTGGATGGACCACCTTCAGTCTTCTCCTTTCTTTTCTTCTTCCTAGCTCTTCAAGCTGAACTAACCCATGTCCATTTCTGGCCCAGTTCCTCAGCCACTTCTACATATAGCTGTGTATTAGTCTGTTCTCATGCTACTGATAAAGACATACTTAAAGAGACTGGGTAATTTACAAAGAAAAATGTTTAATGGACTCACAGTTCCATGTGGCTGGAGAGGCCTGACAATCATGGTGGAAGGTGAAAGGCATGTCTTACATGGCAGCAGACGAGAGAGAATGAGAGCCAAACGAAAGGGGTTTCCTCTTATAAAATCATCAGATCTTGTAAGACTTCTTCACTACCATGAGAAGAGTATGGGGAAGCCGCCTCCGTGACTCAATTATCTCCCACCAGGTCCCTCCCATAACACGTGGGAATTATGGGAACTACAATTCAAGATGAGATTTGGGTGGGGACACAGCCAAAACATATCAAGCTGGGAGCACAGCAGCAGCAGCTTCAGCCCACATGTGAGGGACATTTGTACTGTGCCCCACTCACCAGTGAGGCCAGGAGGCCGAGCGACCATGGAGGTCGCTTGCCTCCACCCCTCTTGCTTGCTCAGGCTGCTGTGTCCTTTCCTCTGCCACAATTGGCTGAGGTCCTCTGTCTTAGTTCCCTTTTGGGACTGCCTCACCCTAGACACTGGCCTGCCTAGGACTCTGGGAGCTTGGGCATCACTTGCCAAACCCCTACATGAGTGTTTATTTCTTGACCCCATACCTTCAGTCTGGGGACTGGAGCGCATGTGAAGAATGTGGCAGCAGATGGCAGCAGATGGGTCGCTCCACCATCCCTGAGCCCAAGCTCCCTGGAATGATAGCTGTCTCAATGAATCACTGATTCCACCTATTGTGCTGTGGGTAATGTCAGAGGGGCTGCACATGAGCTTTGTGAGAGATGTGCTCTTGGTTTCATTAAGTGAATGGAGGAACATACAAACAATAATGTAAAAAAAAGTCAGGATCTCTTAAGTAAGTTTGGGACAAATACTATTCAAGTAAAACTAACGTGAAAAGTAAACACAGACCATTACAATGGGGAGTTGATTAACCTGTGATCCATGGTTGGACTTCAGGAGCTCTTTATGCCTCCCAGGAAGTTAATAGATAGTTTTACCTGTACGCGTATTTTTTCTGGAGAAAAAATTAATATTCTCAAAAAAGAACATGATCTGAAAAAGTTAGAAATCATCTCCTCATTCATAAGCTCATTTTGTGATGGGAACTACCAAAGCACAAAGAGGCTGTCCTGAAATGCAAATATCATGATCATACTCCTCTGTTGAAAGACTTCAGTGGCTCCCGCCACTCTCCAGATGAGATACAAAGCATGACATGCTAGGCTGCGCGGGGCTCTGGTCTCAGCTCATCCCTCCAGGTCCATGCCCACCACTCATCAACACACCTGCCCTGTGGACACAAACTGAGCCTCACAGCTCCTAAACAGACCACACTCCCTTTGTGAGCACATCCCCACCCCTTGCCATCTCTCCTAAATAATTTTATTTTTCTGGTTTTTTGCTTTGTTTTTTGAAACAGAGTCTCATTCTATGTTGTCCATCCAACATCTCTTCCCTTATAAAAACTTCCCTGACTGCAACCTTGGTTCTCCAGTCCCTGTTAGGAGACACTCCTCCTTGTTTTTGTAGATACTCACGTCCACCTGTCTCATAGCATATATATCATCCCACTATCATAGTAAATTTGCTTATCTCTGGATTTATCGACCCTGTGGGAGCCTTCCCCCCATCCACTCTTTGCTCTATCAAGGTAGGATGTTTTTACCTTCATATTCCCCAGAAGCCAGCATAGCACCTAGAACATTCTAGGTTCTCCACATATGTTTTTTATATGAATGAACAAATGAAGCAGAGTTATAGATAAAGATAAAGCACTGAACATCCCATACTAGCCCAAGATGCCACATAGCTAGTCTGTGATAGAGCCAGAAGTAAAAATCTGCCTCTGATTCCAGTACTGTTTCTATGACACCCATAGCTTTATGTCTTTGCTCTGGAAAAAAGCAGGAGCATTTTTTTCTGCATCTTTTAAAAACGTAAGTATAAATACTACTTCTCCAGTCCTCACCAGACAGAGGGAGCTGTTTCCTACGTTCCCGACCCCCTTTCAGGAGATTCATAATTTGCATGTTGGTTAAGGGTGAGCACATCACTAGCGAAGCCCTTGATCTCCAGGCAAGAAAGAGAGAGGAGGAGGAGGAGTCAGAGAAGGAGAAAAAGAGAAGGGGGAGGAGAAGGAGGAAGAGAGAAGAAAAGAAGGGGTAGGAGGGGAGAAGAGAGTAATTTTATGTAACTTTTCCTTGGGACACAGTTGAAATCTAGTTATCTTTTGAATTGGTAACTGGTACTCAAATTCTCAGATATTTATATCTAAAGTTAAAACTAAATCTCAAGTTACCTCAAGTAAAATATAGATCAGTTCGCCATTGATCTTGGAAACCCAACCACGCTTTTTTTACTGAAAGTTTGTTTCAGTATCAAATGAAGATTGAGAATCAAATGCAGTGGAGAGCAAAGTAATGCCCTCCAGGCACTGGCGTGGCAGCATTTCAGCCTCCTGGGCTCCCAAGAGCCCTCTGTGCTGAGCTTTCATGATGGTTCCATGGGGAGTATCAGCAATTGCTCTGTTTTGATTTCCTCTGCAAACCTGCAGCTGCTTCTCTTCTCCAATTCACTACAACATGCTAATAGGGTGACTAAAGAGACAAATTTGCTATCTCTATCACATTGACTCCTGTTCATTTGCTGTAACGTGCCAAGAAGCAAAACGGGCATCAGGATCAAGAGAAAACTAACTCTCTATATTTTAAGACATTCTGTAAATGGGCTGAGTGTGCCTTTAGAATCTTCATCCTACCCAGCAACTTGCAGTACACACCCAGTGTAGCCTGTTCACTCTCACCTCCTTCTTGTGAGACATCCTGTTTCCGTGCTTAAAGTGTTCTTCCTTGCCCTATCCCCTTCTCTGAATGATGCCTGTTATACCAAGTGTCTCAACAGAGAAGTTACTTGCCAGTGCCTTTCCTAACTCCTCCAGAAAGGTACTCCCATTGTGCCCTCTATTGTGACTGCCTCTTTCCCTGTCCCTGTCCCAAAAAATTGTCAGCTACTTAAGGGCAGAAACTGTATCCATAGGAGACACTCAGATACCTGAAAAGTGAATAACTGAAATTGTTTCATCTGAACAGATTCATGTCATTTTATTTTAGATCAGTGTCTACAAAAAATGACATCAGGCCCCAGTAAGGGCAAAAAGACCAAGGGGTCCTAATAAGATCCACTTGGACTGTCTGATAATTAGGATAAAACAAGGCACTGAAAACAAAGGAAAAGTTTTGTAAGAAGCAATTAGATAATTTTGGAAAATATTTAAGGAGCTTTACCTTTAGCTTCTTGGCTGTTACAACAAGTTTTAATTCAGCTTGGCTGGATGTCGTAGAAGAAAATCGTTGAGATATTTAAACCAATAGCAATGCTACCAGTTTTAAAGAAATGGGAAAAAAATGAAAGTAAATGAAAACCAATGTGAATGTAGCATCTTTAAAGAATTATAAATTAGCTGGAAGCAGCATCCAAATAGCAGTTCCCAAGATGTCACTATGTAATTATAGCTCATCAGCACATGTCTTGCATATTCCAAAATAACCCGTTATACTACCCTCTCTTTCCCAAACCGGGGAAGGAAAGATGACAGCAGGCCTCAGAAATAATGACTAAATGGTTCCTTTCTAACAAGGGTGGCTATCAGCTTTTAGTGTCCAATATCTTCTATAAAAATACATCACACATAAGGAAATATATAAGCACATTCCTAGAATTCAAATTAAACAGTCTAATTTTCAAAGACTTTCATAAGTTTTTAAAGACAAAATGATTTTTCTTATTGAATTTTAAATAAAGAAGAAACTATTACCCTAAAAATAAAATAGGGGGTACCTCATAGGTTTTGTTGAGCTGGGGATATGTAGAAGTCTTTTTGTCCATGGCCTCCTTGGTGTGATCACCCAAAATGCTTGACAGATGGGATGCATGGCTTCATTAGCAACTGTATGAGGACGCATGGAGAAAGAGGACCCATTTAAGTTGGGTGTTTGGCTATGTGATTCTTCCTGGAAGCAGTAGGCTTGTGGATTCACTCGGTACTAGCTGTGGCTAAGGGCAGGGTAAATTCCACTGAGCAAACAGATGTGCATGTTATAAAGCAGATGCTGATCTTCAGTATCACACTATTGGGAAAACCTTTTTTTCATGGATACAGCAAGAAATACTTGTACATTTTTACTCTAATGCTAAAAATAAAACATGTTAAGGTTATAACACTTAAAATAAACATTTTAAGTGCTTAAGATGAAATATTTAGGTATTTAGGTTAAATACTCAAAAGCTTTTCAGAAGTAAACGCTTGCTATCTACAATGGAAATAAAAATTCAGAATCATTATTTCCTAATTTCCTACCTACTATTGCTTGGACCTCCCTTTCAACCAATCAAACTTAAAAAGAAAAAGCACTTTTTATTTCATGCTCACTCTGTCCCTGTGAGGAACTTTATAAAGAAAAACTGGTGCTACAATTCCTATGACTGACACCCTTCTAACCTTGTTGTTTCTTGGTGGGTAATTGTTTATTTTAAAAAGTCTTTCTAAAATTCCTAGCAGGAGTAATTATTCTGATAGGTTTTTAAGTGTAAATGTAGCTCTAAAAAAATCCATGCACATATCTGTTAAATTATATAATAATGATCCAATATCGCCAAGTAAAGCCAAAATTTAGCACCCACTAACTGGTAAGCATTATGTTAGGCAGTGGATTCTCAATGGTTGAATAACACACTTTCATTGATATTTGGACTTTTTATGAAGCCCATAGTAGTTCATGTTTACCTTATTTTATTGCTTTTATTTTGATGCTTTTATTTTATATCATCTCAGAAGTCAGTGATTGATTGATTGATTTTTATGTGAACGAAAGGTCTCATGTATTTATTACTGAACCCAGCAAACCAACGCGTTCATAACAGATTCAGAGAGAAAAAAATATATATTCCCAACAAAACATGTCTAACTCTCCAGATAGTGGTAACATTTTCAGCTTGATATGGTAACATGATTGTGACCTTCAGACAGCATAAATACGTGTGCAATCTCATGTGCAATTCCTTATAGATCCATCTTGGTTTTTCTCCAATGTCTCCTTTTGGAGTTTTACCTGGTTTTATTACCAGTTTTTGTCTGAATCCACTGGGGAATGGGATGATTTTGTTTTGTTTCTTGGCCAGGAATCACTTAATCCTAAAAGTCTTGTGAGAAGACATGGCAAGAAGCGGAGTCAAGCACACACCACTATGGCAGAAAAACGACGATTTACTTTTAAAGAGCAGATTTTATAGGATATTTCTTTGAGCTTTAGTAAGGTGGACTTACTCTCATTTTAAAGATGGAGAAATGGAGTAGTGAGCAGTGAAAAATTATGTAGTATTATAATTTGATGAATAGGACAAAGATTTAGTCTCAAGTGCTAAGGGTTTACACAATACCACATTTTCTTCTTCATTCCTTAAACACATGAAAGGCACCCCCAATAGAGACAGTACCTATTGTGCATGAAGATTAGAGAGAAATTATGAAGTAATTCAATACCAATATTCTCATTTTATGCCAATTTTTATAAAAACATATACTTAGTTCACTTTTTACAATATCAGAGTTACTAATTTAGGTTCTATGTATTTTCACGGACTCTAATATAATTTTGTTTTAAATAATAAATGTTAGTACAGATAAAAATATTTCTAGTACAATATTTCTGGACATAATTCAAATTGCTTTTAATTCATGTAGAACTGCTAAAATTCAGAATTTGTTTAAGAAGTGACCTGGAGGGAAAATCAGAATAAACACTCTTAGACAGTGAAATAATTCACTCTCTGGTATATGGCTCTGCTTAAGGTATTTGAAAGGCCAAATATAAGAACCAGGGGAAAAAAGTTGATTGTCATTTAGGGGCAGAATCAATTCGAAACTTCAGTCTTTCCAAACTGGCTGCATATCAGAATCACCAAGCGAGGGGTGAGGGCTTATATAATCTTTCCAAATAGAGAACCCCTAGAGGTTTTCTCTTTCCTTTTTTTTTTTTTTAGCATATCTGAGACAGTCCTAATAATCTGTATTTTTAAAAGAATTCCTATGTACATCTGAGGTATAATAAATTCGGGGAACCAATTTTAGATGGATTGAGATCAAAGCTGTTTGAATCATAGCTCTGTCATTTGCCAGTTTTGAGAGTTGGAGAAACAATTTAAGACTCATGATACTCATCTGTAAAATGAGGCAAAATGGACCTTTCTTATGAGATTCATACTAGGATTGCATAGGACAATGAAATGCTGAACACTGACACCAACGCAAAGTTAAGGCTCAAAAAAAGTTTGCATTATTTGCTCCTTCTCCATAAAATTAGCATCTACTATTGACACGGAAAGCATGAAATATATAAAGCACGAAAACTGGCCAAAATAAAAAGTTCTGACCATTTCAGCTGATTGAGTTATATGGCCATTAGATCGTCTGTGTTTTTTCTAGGACAATACCAGATACTTAAAGCATATTTCTACAAACCAAATAAGTCTAAGGGCCTCATTTGGTCCTGTACGATTTGGGGTTCTAGCAGAAAATAACACACTTAGTGTTGTTTGAGTAGGGAGTTTATAAAGGAATTATTTACGAGTCTTTACAGGTTGTACAGAAACCACAAAGGATAGTAACACTATCTGGGAGCTAAAGATGGTGGAGGACTAAAACACCTGAGTAAAAAAGGGCACGAGGGGAGTGGTTATTTAAACCTGGAGTCAGAGAAGTTTCCCTCAGAGGAACCATGACCTGTTGTCAAGGGACACAGCTGGTCCACAGTGACTGTCAGGAGGAAGGTATTAGGACAAAATCCCCAATCTCGCTCTTCTCCTGCTAGTTGTTTGATCATGTAGCCCACTGGCCAAAGCTCAAGGTCAGTCTCCCAGGGCACAGCACAGGATGGAGAAGAGCTGACACTAGATAGGAAGAGGAAATCGGAGGCATCGCATGTAAGTCCTATGTCATTCTGTATCATAAAGAAACACGGTCCTTCACCCCAAAGTAACTAAAAATAGTTCTAATACTTACTTGTATCTTTTGAAAATATTAAAAGAAATTCAATTCATAACCAAAAAACAATTTAAAATGCCTTTTCTCTCTCTTTAACTTGGCTTCTCTCTTCCTTTCTCATTCTCATCCTCCATCAAAACTTCCCTCCAAAACGAGGTCTCTACTACCCTTTATTTCTCCATTATGTTTTTGTGTAAGTAAATTTTGGCTCTTTCTGGTATAAACTCCTTAACTCTCCATACCCATTTCTGCTTTGCAAATGCTCAGAAACAGAACTGTCAGGTTCATTACCTCTTTTAGCAAACATGGTGGAAGGTGAGGATAAAGGGAAGTAATTGCAAGCACAGACACGCTGATATGCACTGCTGTCGATCTCCATCAGACTTGGTGAAAAATAAGAGCTCATCCGAAGATAACTCAAGCAAAAAGCAGAATCTATTATGGTCTTCTATAAGTCATGACTTGGGTTTTTTTCCATATGGAAAAATGGAAGTGTTTTTCCATATGTAAAATGTAAATATTGACTGTACCTGATACTTGCATTAGAATTGGTAGCATTCCAGATTTTCATGTCTTATTCTGCTTGATTCTCACAAAATAGCCTTGTGAGGTAAGTAGGAATTTTTATTCCTTTAAGACTGAGAAAAATTTAATGACTAAATAGAAGAATCACAGCTGGTAAGTGAAGAAATCAAAATTAGAATTCCAGAATACATTTGTCCCTGAGAACTGAAAACACTTTACCTAAGAACTGAAAACACTGAAAAGTGCTTCTTTTTCAAAATCAATAAAAATATTTTTAAATTGATGCAAATGCTTACTTTGATTACTCTATTTTGAAGCATACTAACGGAGATTTCTTGTAAAATATAAGAAGAAAAAAATACTTGTTTACTTCCTGCATTGTCATTTAAAAAATTGATTAAAATAATTAAGAATTAGATAAAATTACAATTGCAATGAAATTGGGAAGCTATGACAGCCCCACAAAAAAAGACTAAGAAGACTATTGCAAAATACAATTGAATTGATACAAAATGAGAGAAAAAATAAGGGACAACCCATCTCTCTAGATCTTGACCAAGACCCAGATTTCTTAAAAGTAACTGGTAAATTCAAAAAGGTCTAATTAGTGATCCTTTACTTGGGGTGAGAAAACAAAGGCTCAACTTCTACTTCCCAGAACATTAGAAGAGGCTGACTAAAGGTGAATGACAAATATTGGCCATTTTTGTTTTTGTTTTTGTTTTTCCCATTAAAACTCCTGACACCAAGAAATCAAAGATGGAGTTAGATGGAGTTAGAAGGTCTGAAGAGAGAGGAACCTCCCTCTTTGTAATTGCATACCGAGGTCACCAGATCAGTGATAAAGAAACTCTAAATTACAAAATAAAAATGTGTAATTTAAACATCCAGTTACAACAAGCCTAATCCTCTTTGTGGGTGATCCACTCATCTCAGAGAATACAGGAGGGAGAGAAAGAGAAAGGGAGAGAAAGAAGCAAAGATCAGATAAAAACCGCATTTTATAAAAGAATTGCTCCCAATAAACAGAAGCAAATTTATATCAAATGATATTCCTAAAGAATATAAAGAAAACATGCAACATGGACCATGGATTCTGGGTAAAGAATTTTAAAAAGATATTAAACATATAAAAGAGGGATCAAAGATAACAGAGATAAAACATGAACTCACCAATTTCAGAAAATAAATTGAAAATATCAGTATAGTCATTTTTCAGATGAAAACTACACTTGAGAAAGAAAAGAGTGGAATATATACTGCTGAAATCAGTAAGAAAGGTAAAATACAAGCTTGAAAAGCAAATTACACAAAAATAAAGGAATAAACATATAAACTCACTGGAGACAGAAAACAATAGTTACAGAAGACAAAAAGTGACCAAATGGTCAAAATTGATATTCTTGAAGAAAACAAACAAAAACAAAGAAACAGACAAAAGTTCAATGTTTTAACAAAAGAAGTCTTTCTTGAAATAAAAGATGATGAAGTTAAAGAATCACACTGTATTTACAAAGAAATGATGTGGAAAGTTAACTGAAGATTCTAGTGAAGTTACTGGACCTTAAGACAAAAGATAAACTTTCTATTCACAACTATTGGGTTAGAATTATGTCCATGACCCAGATGACTGATTTGGGGCTCAACCACACCCTAGTTGCGGAGCTTCTCAATGAAGAGATCTGAGACTTCTCCCTCTTTGTGCCTCCAGCACTGAACATTGTGCTTGTAACAGTGTGGTGGAGACAAAGCAAATTGGGAGCATTTCAGACATCAACTTCCAATGACCAATGCAGTGGAGAAATGCTGGCAAAATTCTAACAGAAAAAATATATGACTCATACATTGTATACTCAGCCAAGATTTTTCAGTCAAGTGTACAGACAAAAATAATAATTTTTTGGAACATTCAAGGACATATGAAACGTATTGGCCATTTTTAAAGTTATGTATCATACATGTAAAGGATATATGTATCATATCTATGGTTACATATATGGCTATGTGGAGAAAGAAAGATATCTTCAAGCAAGAGATAGATACATTTAAATAATGTGTTCTCTATAAAGGATGACTGCTAGTGCTAGATCAATATAAATGAAAAATTAGATTTAAATAAACAAGATAATTATGGTTACAGAACCAAATGTAAATGTTATAATCCTTGGTATTTTACAATCATGTAAAGTACTAAAATTCGGGGGTAAAAGAAAATACAAACATAGTAATTTCTAAGTTTCAAAGCAGACAGAAATTGTATAAAGTTAATAATCAAAAAATAGTTATTCAAATGAATTATCTAAAGATATCGAGAAAACTACTAAAAGAAGCTGGTTAGTTCAGCTGACGTTTTTCATGCCTCAAAAAATACAAAAAAAAAAGAGTACATTCAATTTAGCTATAAATAGATAAGAAGGAAACAATAAATCATCAAATACAATCTTCTAAGACATCAGAATAGGACCACACACATTTATGAAATCAATAAATGTAAATGGAATAAAATTTATTCTGAATAGAAAAGCTGCCATAATAGTGAAAAACTTATCCTTAAGGACACAAAAATGTGAGCACTTTGAGGACAAAATCTTGGTCTTTGTTCACCACTGTCTCCATGACATCCGACGTAAGTCCAAGCACATTGCAGACACTCAGTATCATTGACTAACTCACTAAGGGTTAGTGAAATAGTTCATAATAATCCACACAAAGGAATAATGTGTAGTTAAAAAAAACTTTTTCCTTATTGTAAAAAACAATAAGGAAGATCTAAAAATGACCGATGTGAACATTTTTGCATAATTTTGGTGAAAACGCTGCAGAATAATGTTATACTATGATATCATTTGAGTAAAACCAAAATATATAGATATTATATAAAAGTTATGTAAGTTATAATACATTATATACATATATAATGTTGTGGATACAGGAAAATGTCTAGAATAATATATGCAAATACATATGAAAATCTCAATAGAGTTTCTAATAAAGGAAACTAGGGATGATGGGAGAAAGAATTTCACTTCGCATTTCTGACCTATTATATTTTAATTTTATATGATGATGGTGTTTTTATAATTTAAATCATATAAATCAAAACTTAATAAAGACTACAGATGTTACCTGGAAATTTCTAGTCAAAAATTTAATCCTTTAGTTAAATCACTAAAATACATGAGGGGAAAACATGTTATATTATTCAAATAGAAATAAATTAACAAAAAATATTTCCATCAAAAGACTGACTAATCTTTTGATAAGTCTAATGATGAACTCACCGTGGCAACCAATTTTATCTGCCTCTATAACAAGAAGATCGTTCAACAGGTTACTGAGAAGATAGAGATGTTATTTATGCTGGCAAAATAATATTTAGATTGTGTACCGTATCACCTAACAATTAGCAATCTGGAGAGATACAACTTTCTCATTAAATGGTGAAGTAACATTCAACTGAGAAAAACATAATTCAAGCTTAATGTTTGGGTGATAGAGAAAAATGTGGTCTGAAACAGGCAGTAAATGACTTGTTTGGCACAAATATTGGAAAAGTGAAAAACAGTTCATCAGGAAAAGCAAAAGCCACTAAGTCCTAGGTGGAGACCAACTGGACATATGCGAATTCAACAGTCAAGGCAATTTCTGCTAATATATCACAAATTTCACAATCAGCAATAGACTACAATTGTAAAACAAAGTTATTTGTGTTAACTCTGAAAGTGTCTGTCAGCATGGATAGCACAGGCAGATTGGGGAAGACCATAAAAAGCATAATTCTGCTTTTCATTTTAGGTGAGCTATTATATAAAGAATGGTGGTAACTGTTTGTCATCTCTTATAAAAACAGTATTAAGAAAAATTATATGATAGAGAATTTTATTCAGATATAAGTAGAGATGTGGTGAATTTCTTAGGCAAGTTAAATTATCACCCTGGCAATCTTTATTTTATTTTGTGCTTTATTTTATTATATTTTATTGTATTTTGAGGATGGAGTCTCAATATGTTGCCCAAGCTGGCCTTGAACTCCTGGGTTCCAGTGATCTTCCTGTCTCAGCCTCCTGAGTAGCTAGGACTGCCAGGCGTGTGCCATCACACCCAGCTCCACCCTGGCAATCTTTAACACAAGTTGATGGAAGTCAGATGTGGTGGCACACACCTGTAATCCCTGCTACTCAGGAGAATGAAGCAGGGAGACTGCTTGAGCCTAGGAGTTCAAGGCCAGCCTGGGCAACATAGTGAAACTCACCCTTTCAAAAAAAAAAATCAGAAACTCGTGGATAGATACCATCTGTTTGGAAGTCCTGGTTATGATGGTGTCCACAAGCTGGAGGCCTGACCAGGAGCTTTGCATCTCACCACGCCCGAGTCGAGTTGCTGCTCAAAGGCAGGGACCAGTTTTTTTCCATTATTTCACCAGTACCTACTACTGTGCCTGAGCAAGTTTAAAAAAATTCTCTGGTCTTAAATATTTACAATTTAAAATAGAATTAATCTGTCATCTGACAATAAAGTTGTAAAATTTTAAGTAAAATGATGTTATAAAAGTATTACATGCTGCTTCAAGAAAATATGAAACATTCAGGGAAAAAAAATAAAAGAACCATATTCCTTCACTTAGAAACATCCACATACTAAACGTCTTTCATATCTCTCTCTCTCTCTCTCTGTGTCTCTAAGGTATTTCATATATGTTAAGCATAAATATAATTTTTACTCTGATTTTTATTTTATGCTATATTGGAAGAATTTCCTATGTTACTACACAATTTTAATAAATCATATTTCAAAATCTGTATCATATTACATGAAATGACTTTACCACTGAATCTCAAAACATTTCTCTATAGATAGAAATTTCAGCTGTTTTCATTACTGTAACACTTTGCCTACTTAGGTTTGTTTTCTTAGGATAGATTCTCAGAAACAGAATTACTTACCAAATATATAAAAGCTTTTAAGGATCTTTATACATATTGTCAAACTACTTGCCAAGAATTTACTTTTACAAACAATATAAGTTGAATTTCACTTACATGCTTTGAACTGTGAGCATAAATATATAGACATAGAGACATATATATTGTACATTGCATTGTATTTTATGTCTGGGTATTTGTTTTTCCTTCTTGATGAATTGTCTGTTCAAGCTGTTTGTCATTTATTTGTTTGTCTTAATGTTTTTCTTATTGATTATTATGATTTCATGATAGAGTAAATATATTAGTCCTTTGTCATACTTGTAGCAACTGATGTTTGGGTATATATCTGTGTAAAGTGCTTTCAAAATTTGTTGTCAGATAAATTTGATTTAATGCAAGTATCATTGTTACCACTGAATAAATGCATTAAAGTATTATTTCCTTGCTTATGCTGTTTGCTAAAAGAAATGAATGCATGAACATTTATACAATAAGCAGTTAACATGGTTTTAAAAGGACACAGTTTCTGTATTCATATTAGCTAGTTACTCCGCATGCTCTGCAGAGATATTATTAGTTTCATCTTGCTATGTAAAGGAGTGATTTCATCAATTACCTTTGGTTTCGTGGTAAATACTTATCAGAATTAATATTACAATATACAGTTTTTGGTTAATTTGGTGTCTAGTGAAATTTTTCTTGAAATTAAATTTTGAATCTTTGCCAAATTTTTAACAATTTTTATATCTCATATTGGTTTGCCAGTTCCCCAGCACTCCTTCCTGCAAAATAAAACTCCATCATACCCATCCTTCTCTTCACCATTCTGTCTCGTCCATTTGCCGTGTTCCAGTCACAGCAATTCATGTAATTTTCTCTAAATACCAAGAACATTTATAATTCTGAGCCACGCACCTCCATTTTCTGTCCAGAGTGCATTTCTGTCCATTTCTCAACATGCCAAACTCCAACCCATCATCAATGGAAGCTAAAATCAGATATTATTTCTCCCACGAATTCTTTTGGAAAGCCCCAGATGAGTGAGCTCCTTTGAGTACTCGTACCATCTATTTAGGCTCACTGGAGTTAATATCACGTTGTGTTTCATTAACTTTCATATGTCCATTTTCCCTACAAAACTATAAGTTTAAATTTCAAATAACTAGTACAGTGTCTGGGTCTGCAATAAATGTTATGAATGACAATCGCTATCATTGAGCACTTTTGGGTGTCTGTCTGATGTCTGGTCAAGTAGACAGCGTGGCACAAAAATAATTCCAAAAATTTAATCTGAATCTTTCCTCTTCTTTCCACCCTGGCTCCCACCTCTGTAGACCAGGTCACCATCGTTTCTCACATGGGCCACATTGGTAGCCTCTTAACCTAAGTCTCTGCTTCTTCCTTTGCCCCAACCCAATAGTCTGTTCTCTAGTGAGGACTCAGAAGAATCTTTTTGAAACATACATGTGATCTGTCTCTCCTCTGCAATGGCTTCCAGTTGCACAAAAAGTATCACTCAGACCCCTTAGCCTGTCCAGCCGCTCTCCGCGCACCAACCCTGGCTGAACTTTTTGACTCCCTCCGCTTTGCCCACAGTCTCCAGCCACTCTGACTTTTTTTCTTTTCCTCAAACACCCCTTAGGTTTTCAGTCCTATAGCCTTTTTACCAACAGTTCTCTCACCATTTTCTCTCTTTCACCTTATTGGCTTGCTTTTTATTATCATGAAATTTGAGTTTAAATATCACAAACGCAGAGAAGCTTTCCCGGACAACTCAGTCTAATCAACCCCTTTGTCTTTTAATCATTTCACTCTATGTTAATTCATGCATTTCTTACTGTTTGTTGATTTGATTTTTCGCTTAAAAATTATGATTACTTGTATCTCACCATTGAATATAAGCTTTAGAACAGAAGAGACCTTGTCCATAATTTATTTCACCCTTGTAAGTCCAGTGCTTGGCACAAAGCAGGTGCAAAGTAAATATTCCTAAATGAGGATATGGTGATGGCAGGAATGGTAGTAATAATATCTAACATTTATTGAATGACTACGGCACACAAGGTCCTGTCCTAAATACTGCATATGTGTTAATTTATTTATTTTAAATAAAAATGCATACACACACGAAACTCTGCAGTAGAAATGGTAGTCATTGTCATTATCCCAATTTTACAGATAGGAAAACTGAGACACAAAGCTGTGAAATAACTAGCCCAAGATCATATGGATATTGAGTGATATAGGGCCAGAGTTTGAATTATGTCACACTGACAGGAGACCCAACTGTCTTAACCACTGTACTATGTACATCTCATTTTAAAATAAGGAAAGAAATTCATTGATAAGACTTAAAGATAGCTTCAAACGTATTTTAATTTAATAAACAAATACATCTCATGAGCTCACAGAAGAAGATTTTTTAAAAATAAAGCAGGTTAGGTTGTCATTGTTGATATCATATCCTATGACCTGTCATGAAACAAATAAAAACTAGTTATGTGAGAGCTAATTCCAACATCTGTCCTTAGAAAAAGGCAAAGACTTTTCCTTTAGTTGAAGGGAATATAAGGGACATCACTACATTGCATTATTTTGACAAAAACGTAGCAACGCTGGACATATGGTGTGGTTCAAGCCCGTGCTGAGTAACTTTTGGACAGGGACACTAAAAAATAGACCTAACCTAGTTAATAATAGCAAACCACTGATCCGTCGACTAATCGTGTTTATAGGAAATAGAATTCACGACAAAAAGAAATAGCAGCATGAGACAGAATTAATCCACAACATGTAATTTCCTTCCTGTGCATAGCCTTCACCAAGAGGAAATCTGAAGGCTTGCCACCTGTTCAGAGGTTTGCTTTTCAGAAGATTTGGAATGGCCTACCCTCAGAACGACTAAAAGCATTCATTTATGCCACATGATAAAAATAAGCATTGTGCTTGCTGAAAGGTAAATTTTGTGATCTAAAGAAGAATGAAGTAAAAAATAGTTACATTTTCAAACTTAATTTTAGTAACAGATTGTGTGTGTGCTAATATAGAACACCTGAAATGTCATAAGCAGAAATTAGTGATTTTTATTGTTTGTTTAAATGATCAAGCTGTTTTCCTAATTCATAGTAAATGCTTTTCTCCTCTCAAAAATCTTTAATTTATTTTCTCTTTCTACAGGTCCGGGAGTTTAGGACCAGCCTGGGCAACATAGTGAGATGCTAGCTAATAATACAAAAATTAGCAGGGCGTGGTGGCGAGTGCCTGTAGTCCCAAGTACTTAAAAGGCTGAGGTGGGAGAATTGCTTGAGCCCTGGAGTTCGAGGCTGCAGTGAGCCGTGATTGCACCACTGTACTCCAACTTGGGAGACAGAGCAGGAGCAAGATCCTGTCTCAAAAAAAAAAACAAGGAAAAAAGAAGTCTCAGAAACAAAAGAAAGAAAGAGAGAGAGAGAAGAGAGAAAGGGAAGGAAGGGAAGGGAAGGGGAAAAGAAAAGAAAAAAGAAACTGACAGCAATAGTAGTCACCTCGAGTGGTTTGTTGAGAGCTGTAGATATCATGTGGAAAGCTGCTGGAATGTAGCAAATGTTCCATTGCAGATCTGCCATTGCCACTATCCCTTGCCTGTGCCTAGCTAGCTACACGTGGGGCTCCCACTGCATTCTGCAATTCCCTGTATCATTCATTCTCTTCAAACGTGCTTTTTGGATACTTAATATGATAACATCACTGAATCCCACAGTGAATCCCACCTTGGGGCACCTGTACCTCTGAGTGTCGGAAAGATTTTGATTTTTTTAACTTCTATAGGAATGCTGCATGTATCTGTGGCAACCTTGTACAAACTAAAACGTCAAGTTGCTTTCTAATGGATCTGGAATTTTATTACTATTTATTTGTCCCCTACCTCCACCCACACAAACCCCTATTTTAATATTCATGAAAGCAAGGATGCTGTCTCTTTGGATTTTGAATGCTGTGTCCAGCAAAATGCAGGTTGCAGGTGATCAATAAACAAGAAGAATGAAATGCCAATTTTCTAAAATGTTGCTCAGAAGTTCTGATTAACACTCATATATATAATATATTTTTTAAAGAATGCAGCTTGTTTAGAAAGTTAAAAGCCTGTCAAACAAGGGGTTTAAACCCACACATACACGCATACACATACATACTAAAAGAAGCCGTTGGCCCTTGGTGGACGAAATATTGAAAACCACTGATTTAACCCATATTCTGGTTATGTCTGACTTGGAGTATTCTGTCTTTGATCCTCAGATATGGAATGTAGAAACCGTGCCCATATGTCTTGTAACCAATATAGAGTTTTAGTTTTGTTTTTACTCATCATTATTTAATAAATAAAATAGCATTTTACTCGTAATAGCATTCAACATGGTAATAGCATTCAACTCATAAGTATCTATAAAATCCAAAATAATTAAATGTATCTTGATTTTCTCTGAACACATCAGGATCATATTTTGCCTAGGACAGAATCTTAGCATATATTTGAAGCATTTTCTCCTGTATGCATTCAATTATGTCCTATCTTCATAGCAAATGACAGAGATTAACTATTTTCTCTGCATTTTGACCTTGTGGGTAATAATTCCTGTAATGTCCTGCAGAAGCTACTAATCTGCCAACTGAGATTAGGCAGATTTCTCTCTCTCTCTCTCTTTCTCTCTCTCCCTCTCTCTGTCACTCTAAAATTCCAAAGGGGTCATTTTTGTTTTGGTATTTTTATAAATTAAAAAATATGCCAAAAATACTATCTAATGAAGAATTTAAATCATAACATCTGGACAAGGGGCTACTGTATTTTTTTACAACCTCTGAAAAATTGTATTTAAAATTGAATGGGTTTCTCTCCTAATCTTTACATCAAACATAACATTTGAAATGTTTGAAAAGTAAAGAAGATAAAAATGAATTTGAAAGTAAAGAGCTAAGTATTCAGCCATAAAGGCATTCCATTGGGAAATAACTTGCCAATAATCTCAACAGCTGACATGGATCCTTGGAAAGATCATTAGATACAGAATCGGGGTCTCAGACTTTTATGCCTAATAAACTAGATTTCGGAACACAAATAGGACTTCTAAAGTTCTTTCCTGTGAGTAGTGTGAGTCCAAAGGATTCGGATCCTCCAAGAAAATACTTCTTTCCAATTGTCACCTCTGCTTAGCTTAGACAACTCAGGCTCCAATTTAACTCCCTCTACAATCTTCCCAAGAGTAGCAAAAACGAACAGTTATTTAAAATGAAACATATATACAAGACAGAATGAGACCACTGACTGATCTCAGCAACATAATAATAAAATAAATGTAATCTTAAATTGAGTTTAAGAGCAATGAACAGTAAAAAAACAAACAAAACAAACTTCCCTCATACCTACTTCTTGAGCTACTATCTTACTGCCGTAAAGATTAAAGTGGAATTTTACTTTTAGGAAGCATTGTAGAATATGAAATGACTATAAAAGTTAGTCATTCCCTACGAAATGGTTTTCAGCAAATTGTTCAGTCTGAGACTTAGTTTTTCCATTAGTTAAGTGGAGACTCAAAGTTGGCCTGAGAATTGCATAATTCTGAGAAAATATAAGTGAAAACCATTGCACAGATGAAATCTCAGTCAACAGTGCTTTTGCCTTAACTAGAGTTAACTAGAATAATACTAACTAGAGGCTTCTGGAAATTTCTGTCTTCCTAACTTGGAAATATATATATGTGTGTGTGTGTGTGTGTGTATGTATTTGTGTGTATATATATATATATGTGTGTGTGTATATATATATATGCATTATTGGTTCATCATTTCTGAAATCAAAAGCACTTCAGCAAAGATCTCTTGAAATCTCCAAACTACTGACATATTTAGCATATGGAAACTTTCTTAATGTTCATTGCATCTGACACAGGCCATCAAACAGAAATTCTCCAGCTCTGAAAAGATTGTTTGTTCACTATCAGTTCAAAGAATTATTTTTCCTTTTAAGAAGTTTGAAAGCCTTTGGTGCATTATTCAGCTTGCCTACAAAACACATAAGTGTCACGGTATGCATAATCTTCTTTCTGAAACAGTATAAACAAACTACAAAGAGATGTGTGTTTGAGCCCTAATGTTTTTAGAGAATTTTTTATTTAAGCAACATCTTATGTAAGCAACCAGAAACACAGGAATGATGTGTTTAGTTACTATAATAGCATGACATTTTAAAATTGACAGTAAATTATGCAAAAAGTTAGAGATTATGAGGCCTCAGTGTTGCAAACAATAATAGGATAAAGTGACTTCGACTAACTTGGTAGTATGTTCACAGGTTATCTGTGCTGATGATCACCTATCTAAAATTAATGGAGGCCAAGAAGCAAAAATTATGAAGCTAAGGGTGCTTGCTAAAAGCATGTCAACCTAGAAAGATGATGGAAGGATTAATATGTTGCCTAACTTTTATCATTTTAAATTGTAATTCCTTGATCTGTTCAAATATTTTGTAGATTAATTTTATCAACTGCCACATTACTAGAATATGGCCAATTTTACCCACCTTATTTTTAAACAGATGCCAGAGATTGTGGTTGACGAAAATCTTTTTTAGAATGACTATCAAGAAAATCTATTTTAGAAATCACTACTCACTTTATATTCCTATTTAAAACAACTGCAGTGCCTCTTTGTTTTAAATTTGCACATTCCTCGTTAACTCTAAAGTTGAGCTTAAGCTGAAAGTTATTCAAAACTTGGAAAACTATGACTCACTGTCCTAAAGGAGAGAATGTGCCCCTCTCAGCTATCTCTGGGAAGTGTGCAGGGCACTCAGTGCCCTCCCTCCCAGGCAAGAGCAGCATGGTGGCCCCACCACGTGCCCACTGGGGTTATGTAGATGATTCCTCATCAGCTTGACTTACCAGCCCAACCTGCAGCCTGTAGACACTATCCTCTTTCCCAGGGGAGGGACCTGGAGGAGCTCCAGGCGGATCGGGAGGCCAGCCCTGGGCTCTGTTCTGCTGCCTCCCATTACCCTGCTGGACAGCATCCCAAGCAGGGGAGGATCCCAGGAGAGGGAAGACTTTTCTTTTTTTTTTTTTTTTTTTTTTTTTATTATACTTTAGGTTTTAGGGTACATGTGCACAATGTGCAGGTTTGTTACATATGTATCCATGTGCCATGTTGATTTCCTGCACCCATTAGCTCGTCATTTAGCATTAGGTATATCTCCTAATGCTGTCCCCGCCCCCCCCACCCCCCACCCCACAACAGTACCCGGAATGTGATGTTCCCCTTCCTGTGTCCATGAGTTCTCATTGTTCAATTCCCACCTATGAGTGAGAACATGCGGTGTTTGGTTTTTTGTCCTTGCGATAGTTTACTGAGAATGATGTTTTCCAGTTTCATCCATGTCCCTACAAAGGACACGAACTCATCATTTTTTATGGCTGCATAGTATTCCATGGTGTATATGTGCCACATTTTCTTAATCCAGTCTATTGTTGTTGGACATTTGGGTTGGTTCCAAGTCTTTGCTATTGTGAATAGTGCCGCAATAAACATACGTGTGCATGTGTCTTTATAGCAGCATGATTTATACTCCTTTGGGTATATACCCAGTAATGGGATGGCTGGGTCAAATGGTATTTCTAGTTCGAGATCCCTGAGGAATCGCCACACTGACTTCCACAATGGTTGAACTAGTTTACAGTCCCACCAACAGTGTAAAAGTGTTCCTATTTCTCCACATCCTCTCCAGCACCTGTTGTTTCCTGAGTTTTTAATGATGGCCATTCTAACTGGTGTGAGATGGTATCTCACTGTGGTTTTGATTTGCATTTCTCTGATGGCCAGTGATGATGAGCATTTCTTCATGTGTTTTCTGGCTGCATAAATGTCTTCTTTTGAGAAGTGTCTGTTCATGTTCTTTGCCCACTTTTTGATGGGGTTGTTTGTTTTTTTCTTGTAAATTTGTTTGAGTTCATTGTAGATTCTGGATATTAGCCCTTTGTCAGATGAGTAGGTTGCAAAAATTTTCTCCCATTCTGTAGGTTGCCTGTTCACTCTGATGGTAGTTTCTTTTGCTGTGCAGAAGCTCTTTAGTTTAATGAGATCCCATTTGTCAATTTTGGCTTTTGTTGCCATTGCTTTTGGTGTTTTAGACATGAAGTCCTTGCCCACGCCTATGGCCTGAATGGTATTGCCTAGGTTTTCTTGTAGGATTTTCATGGTTTTAGGTCTAACATTTAAGTCTTTAATCCATCTTGAATTAATTTTTGTATAAGGTGTAAGGAAGGGATCCAGTTTCAGCTTTCTACATATGGCTAGCCAGTTTTCCCAGCACCATTTATTAAATAGGGAATCCTTTCCCCATTTCTTGTTTTTGTCAGGTTTGTCAAAGATCAAATAGTTGTAGATACGCGGCATCATTTCTGAGGGCTCTGTTCTGTTCCATTGATCTATATCTCTGTTGTGGTACCAGTACCATGCTGTTTTGGTTACTGTAGCCTTGTAGTATAGTTTGAAGTCAGGTAGCGTGATGCCTCCAGCTTTGTTCTTTTGGCTTAGGATTGACTTGGCAACGCGGGCTCTTTTTTGGTTCCATATGAACTTTAAAGTAGTTTTTTCCAATTCTGTGAAGAAAGTCATTGGTAGCTTGATGGGGATGGCATTGAATCTATAAATTACTTTGGGCAGTATGGCCATTTTCACGATATTGATTCTTCCAACCCATGAGCATGGAATGTTCTTCCATTTGTTTGTATCCTCTTTGATTTCATTGAGCAGTGGTTTGTAGTTCTCCTTGAAGAGGTCCTTCACATCCCTTGTAAGTTGGATTCCTAGGTATTTTATTCTCTTTGAAGCAATTGTGAATGGGAGTTCACTCATGATTTGGCTCTCTGTTTGTCTGTGATTGGTGTACAAGAATGCTTGTGATTTTTGTACATTGATTTTGTATCCTGAGACTTTGCTGAAGTTGCTAATCAGCTTAAGGAGATTTTGGGCTGAGACAGTGGGATTTTCTAGATATACAATCATGTCATCTGCAAACAGGGACAGTTTGACTTCCTCTTTTCCTAATTGAATACCCTAAGGGGATATCACCACCGATCCCACAGAAATACAATCTACCATCAGAGAATACTACAAACACCTCTATGCAAATAAACTAGAAAATCTAGAAGAAATGGATAAATTCCTCGACAAATACACCCTCCCAAGACTAAATCAGGAAGAAGTCGAATCTCTGAATAGACCAATAACAGGTTCTGAAATTGTGGCAATAATCAATAGCTTACCAACCAAAAAGAGTCCAGGACCTGATGGATTCACAGCTGAATTCTACCAGAGGTACAAGGAGGAACTGGTACCATTCCTTCTGAAACTATTCCAATCGATAGAAAAAGAGGGAATCCTCCCTAACACATTTTATGAAGCCAGCATCATCCTGATACCAAAGCCAGGCAGAGACACAACCAAAAAAGAGAATTTTAGACCAATATCCTTGATGAACATTGAGGGAAGACTTTTCATAAGCTCAACCATTTACCAAATCTTACTGAGAAAAAGGAAGAAAGCCAACTACTGAACTCCGCTTTTCACACTAATTTTACAGCCATTCAAACCCTTCTCTGCCACATGTTGACATGCATTATAGTGAACCCACAAAAGTGCTCTGCATTCACTGAGTTCTTAGCCTACTTTTGTAGCTGACCTAATTTAATGTGTATTTGTTTATTTACATCCTTAATATCCCCATCCAAGTAATTATTACCTGTATTGGACTGAAAACTTTGCACAAATGGGATCATATCTGCTCAATTCACTTTGCAAAATGATTGGCCCAGAATCAAATACAAGCCTTAGAGTACATGCTTTTCTCTTGGGCTGACTGTGGTCTTTGAAGAGCCTCATTAAAGCTGCATTCAAGGTGGGAGCCCACCTACTATTCAACGGAAGTGGCTCTGCTACCAGCTTCCATAATTGAATTCTAATGAAATAACACAAAATGTAGCTAAAATCCTTTAGATGATCCCACTCACATCCATAGCACATTAAAAGAGGCAATGAGTCACAATCTAAGTGTTCTGAAGAGTGCCTTTCTTCACATATGACAAAACAATGGAGGCCCAGTGAGGTAAAACGGTTTGTGCAGAATTAGAGCTGACTGGCATCCATCTCCTGAGGCTCAGGGTTGCCCTTCACAGAGGAAGCAACAGACAAGTTGCAAACTGGAAAGGTGGCTTCAAGTTAAGCGCGAACAATACAGTGGTATGTACTGACATCAGCCATAGCCATTCCTGAAGTTAGTCTTTTATGAACTTATGCGTTTCGCCAGCTGATGAGGTAGATGAAACAGAGGGTGATTGAACATAGGCTCAAAATGCATCATTCCTTCTGGAAACAAAATCAAGTTGCTCTAAAACTCAGGCTTTTAGAGGTGTGACCCCAAAATGCAAATGTAAGCAATGTAAGTGTCACTTTATATACATTTTGTGTAATATATATATACACACATACACGCGCACATATACACACTTCATTAAGCTCCAGTGTATGCATTACTCTGAAAAATCCCTCTCTGCTGCTAACATAACGCTCATTTGTTACATTTTAAGATAAATGACTGAAAGCAAACAGCAATTGTGAGAGGGGAAATCAAATCCCATCAAATACAGAAGTCTGGCACCATCTGCCGAGGGTGCAATGATGAAGTATAAACACAGAGTGCATTTTGAGCCCTCCGTAGTGACCTTGTACAAAAGTGTCCAGGAAACGAAGATGATGTGACATATTTTGCGACTTATATATACCAGCTGGATATAAAAGTCACAAAAAGCAAAGGTGATATTATATATTTTTGACATATATGAACTGGATTGTTTTATTTTAATTTATTTAAATGTTATTTTATGACTATGAAAGTACTGAGAACTATTGGAAGAAAACTGGACAAATTAAAAATTTAAATTACTCATAATCCCTCCATCAAGAGATTATTTTGAACATACAGCTATATTTTCTTCCAAACCTCTCTATATTTATGTATGTTTGTATAGATAGATAAATAGATGATAGATTTAATAAGGTTTATACAATGTTTTCATTCTTCTCCCAAATAATATATTTACATGGAAACATGTTTTATGGAAAACATGGCATTTTGGTAGGTACCATCATACATAAGCTTATCTGTTAACTATTTCTTATTGTCGAAGGTTCAGGTTATTTCTACCTTTTGGCTATTAAACTAACACTACAACTAGCAAAATTTTAACAAAATGCACGTTATATTTAATAAATTTAGTTGCCAGGGTTTGCTTCTTCACATTCCAACTTTGAGTTATATATTATGTGATTGTCTTTTTAATACATTATTTGTGTCTATTATTTTGTTCCTCATTTTGTATATTGTTGATCACTAATTTGTAATACTAATTCTAGTAAACGTATGCCAGGCATGGTTCTAAGCACTTTCCACATATTTGCACATATTAATATTCACAGTAGTTTCATGAGATAATACTACTGTTATCTTTTACTATCTTTAAAGAAAAAAAGAAAATTTAGCCATATAGAAAACCTGCTGTAATTTTCCTAAGGTCACACAGTAAATACAGAATGGATTGCGCTTTCAAATCCAGCAGTCTGATTCCAGGGGCTCTGTTCTGAATGAATCACTTAAGTATATGCCATTTCTCTAAAAAACAAGACTGCATGATTATTATTGCATGTTATTTTAACATAATTCCCATTTTTAAAAGAGAATGTAAGAACAGGAATATTGATGTATAACAAACAGAAACAACAACATACAGAGGGAAAAAATCATAGTGACTCAACTCCTTCATTGAAACAGCTTTATTATATTCTCCCTACAAATGACATCTGTCTTACTACTCCTCTTACAGAATTACAAAGTGTTGTTCTCATGTCTTTCAAAAGAAAGACCGGAATAGAAAGTCTTAAGTTCAAGAAGAGAATAATGGAGAATTTGATTTCCATGTTCTGAACAATCGAGGCATGATCAGACTAGAGTTGAATCCTAACTTTACCCTTTTACTAGATGTGACTGTAGCACAGATAGTCACTTCTCATAGTGCCACATTTCTAAACTGAAAATAGGGGCATTAAGCTATGTCTCTACATTATTGTGAGGACAAAATCAAATGCAACGTACAAAATGGTGGGCACAGTGCCCAATGCATACTATATGTTTTCTTTCCTCAGCTTTGCTCCCCTTAAAAAAAGTAAGTTAATAAAAATCAAACACTTCTTGGAAACAACACCCTCTAAATGTCTAAGCTTTATAATCTAACCATTAACATCTTGTTCAGGATAAAACCCTTTGGGAACTCTATTTTAAATGCATCTAGGCTCCCCCGGAAAATGCCTGGCCATCAATTCCCCCTGCTGAATGCACAGATGCCTTCCAAGTCTTCTCCCTAATGTTATACAGATTCTTTCCTGCATTTACATCTATTGGAAACAGACCGACTTGGAGACATGCTGCCCAGAGACCAGGCCTAAAGTTATATTCTGTGTATGATTTAATATATTAGGGAGGAAGTTGTATACATCGTAAATAATAATTACAAATATCATTTAAGTATAACGTGGATGCAGTGCTGTACATATTAAATACAAATTATTTTTCCGTTGTTCACTCGGTTCAAATAACAGTCCCTTCTCAGATCACATGCTGCAGGAAAAATAGGTAATTATTTCAGCATTATCCAGACATGTCAGCTACTAAAGAATAAATAGCATATTTATCTTTTTAAAATTATGTAGCAGGTTGGAAAAAATGTCATTTTAACAGCTGGTACCAGAGTTTCCCAAAGAGAGAGAACTGCCTTTGTTTAGCAAAATACCTGGAGAGACCGTTGTAAGTGGGGGAATATGACCCAAGGAAATGTTTTATGTGAAAAACTGCAAAACCAACTGATGCTGACTGCTCCATGAGATGCTCATAGAATCTGGAGGGTGGAGAAGATATCAAGAAAGGAGAGAGGGCAAGCCATCAGTGAGAGTGGAGGTGGGCAGTGGTCAGCAATGGAACAGGATGTTTGATCATGCGGAAAAGGAGGTCAATTTAAAAAATTCCAGTGTCAGGAAAGCAGGACAGCAGCTGAATGAGTGGTTCTGCAAGGTAAACTGCCTTAGTCACTGCAAACCTTCAGTGAAGCCATTATACACACCAATGCCTTCTTTGAATGGTGGTTTTTGTTTTGTTTTGGAGTATGCATGAGATAAAGAAATAAGGACAGCTCCAAGAGCTAAGATTTAAAAAACAAACAAACAAGATCTAGAGTTTAGTAGGAATATGAAAACAGATCTAGAGTCAACATGAGAACAGGTGCCCCTGGGAAACACTGGAAATCATGGGAAGGACATTGAGCTTCCTACAGAATATGAAGTTGAGAGTTTGGGTCAACTCTGTGTACATTTCAAGGGAACCTAACATCATAGTTCCATGAATGAATAGATACAATCTCTAGAGGAGGAGTATAAAATAAACAGGATAAAAAGGTGCTTTCCAACGTGCTTGGGGAACTGGACTTAGATTTCATCTATTTCTGCTATTACTTTATGTTATTCCTTTTTTTCCCCAAGTGCTTGAGTTTCAGTAGTAATATTTTCACAAAGGCAAACATAAAATAATTTTAAGGAATTCTAAATGAAATCAAGCCATTGTTCTGATGAAAAGTAAGAGTTTCTTTTTACTGGTTATAAAATAGAGTAGCATCGAAACTGAGTTACCTGAACGCAGGCTCTGAGTAAGCTCAGGAGGTAGTAAGGGCTGGCCCTGAGCCTGTGCTGCCATCGGTCCTTGAATGCTTTTCTGGATTTAGAACTGTCCAGTAAAGAAGAAGCAAGAGTGGCCCTCTCCCTGAAAACTATTCATCAGCCCAGCAAAGGGAGGGTATGTCTCATCCATGTTCTAGCACGTTTTGGCCCCACCTCCTCACAGTTATCCACTCTCCAAAGCATAGGAAACAAGCCCCTACCACTATCATTGCTTTGACCTGACTCTACTCCACCATGGTCACCAACAACCTCCTAATGATCAAAACCAGTAATCTTCTCTTCATTTCCACCTCTCCACACTTGCCCCTGACGTGTAGCCTTGTCATAAAAACTACTCACCTCAACCTTGGAATCTTTGGCTCTGTTTATCTTATGTATTCCACTATTGCTCTGATCCTAACTTCTTTTTGTTTTTAAGTTCAGAGGTACAAGTTCAGGGGTCCTGAAATGACTTCCAAAAACATTTCTCCAGATTTCTCATCTCTCCCAGCTTCAAGCCTCTATTTCCAAAAGTATGCACTACATGTCCATCTAGCTATCTTACCAAATAACTTAATACCTATGTGTCCCAAATAGTGGTGGCAACAAGGGATGGCCTGGTCAAGATTTATCACTTCTCTACTAGGCACCTCTCACAACTATACCAAAGAAAGAAAATCATATGTCTGTACTGCAAACGCAGCAACTTCTTCTAACATCTCAAGCCCCACATATATAAATTCAGAAGATGCCACAGAGGCTGACCTTGCCCCTTCTCCTATCCCTGCTTCTTCTTCTTTTTTTTTTTTTTTCTTCCTTTGAGATGGAGTCTTGCTCTTGTTGCCCAGGCTGGAGTGCAATGGTATTATCTCCGCTCACTGCAACCTCTGCCTCCTGAGTTCAAGCGATTCTCCTGCCTCAGCCTCCCAAGTAGCTGGGATTACAGGCATGCGCCACCATGCCCAGCTAATTTTGTATTTTTAGTAGAGATGGGGTTTCTCCATGTTGATCAGGCTGTCTTGAACTCCCCACTTCAGGTGATCTGCCCACTTCGGCCTCCCAAAGTGCTGGGATTACAGGCGTGAGACACCACACCCAGCCTCCTATCCATACTTCTTACAAGTTATCACATAAGGAATCTGAGCCACTTCTTATTTTGAAATTATTTCATCTGTCTTAATGTCAGCTGAGTATCTGTAACAATAACTTATTTCATTTTCTTTCCAAAGAAATATATCTTTATCTCCATAACACTTAGTGCTCCATAATGATATGTGGAATGGAAGGGCTCTCTACAACACAACCTCCTCATGCCCACACCTACCTTCAACATTTATCTTAAGCTCAGCCACTAAGAGCTTTCTCAAGCTGTGCTTCCTAAAGCTGCAGTTCTCAAAATCCACTCCACAAACCTGTGAAGCCCATAGGAAGCCCCATTTTAAAAATAATTTTTGTAATCAAATAAATATTAGAAACACTTCACACCTCCTCTTGGAGATTCATTCCAACCACTATTAGGTCACACTATTTTCACTCATATTCCATTGGCCAAGGCTTGATCACATAGCTATCCAATAAAACTTCTGAGAAGTCATGCAATTAAAAGAAAAAAAAAAACTCTCTACCTTCTTAATGTCAATGTTTTCCAAACCTTTTCTTAAGTTATGTTTATTAATATCTGAAAAAAGTTAGGATTCAGAAGATCTATGTTGAAAACTAGTAGTGGTTTAGATAAGGTAGGCATTCATCTCTTTCTCTGAGAGAGCACCATCAGCCCAAAGCTTGTATGGTGGTTTCAAGGCTCCTTCTATCTTGTTGCTCTGTGGTCCTGCAAAAGCAACTTTTCATCCATGACTGCCCCAGCTCCTGCCATCACGCTCATGTTCCACTCAATGGAGACAAGAAAAGAAGGGGACATATTGCACTCTTTTGAGCAAATGACCTGGGAATTGGTCACACTGTTTTCACTAAAATTCCATTGGCTATGGCTTGATCACATGATCACAACCAGCTACAAGGGAGGCTGGGAAATGTAGCCTTTAGGGACATGATCATATGCTCAGCTGAAACCTCTTTTACTATTTTAAAAAAAAAGAAGAAGAGAAAAGAGAATGGAGAAGAATTTGTAGTCTCTGCTATAACAGCTCCAGAACCCCTTCTGGTACATGCTGGGCTAAAGACCTGATGAATGAGAATAAGATTATGGAGGATGCATATTAAGTGATCTAGAAGGAAGTGTTTTACCAGCAATATCTAACATCTTCAAACGTTCACACTGAAAAACAGTCCTTTGCCATCAATTTCATTTCACCATTTCTTTCAAATTTAGTGTAAATTCCAACCATTCTTAGAAAATTGCTTTATTAAATATTTTTAAATATTTTCAAAGATTTACAGTAAACAATTTCTCTGAACCTACTGTCCACTGTAACCATACTTCATTGAAAAAATGCAATCAAAATTTCTTTTCTCTAATGCTGTGTGTACAAAAGGGAGACATTAAATTACATTAAATAATTTGTTTCACTCCCTAATCCTTAAATTCAGGTCTGCCACTCACTAGCTTTGTAACCATAAGCAGGTCAGCTGATTTTTCCAAGTCTCAATTTCTGAGTCTCATTTCCTCTGTAAAATGAAAATAATGCATATGGCAGTATTGTTGTGGGGTTTAAATGGAATAATGCATATATATGTCAGTATGTAGTAGGTAGTCAATCATCATTGGCACTTACTTTCACAGGCAAAAAGTAGGTATTATAACTAGATGATCCTTAATATTCTACATTTCTGTGATTTAAAAAATAGTGAAGGGTGGGTAATGCAGAAGTGCTGGCACTGGAACTTCAGGCAACACTGTAGTAAATTGGTGGTTTTTTCCCCACAAGAGAGAGCAGCTTTCTTGATGTCATCTCAAAGTCTAGGAAACAGGTCTTGCATACACAAAAGCATATTTCAGATGGGATAGCCAGAATGTCTCCAAATCGCAACTCTGACAAAATCAATTATAAAACTTCATAAGATTATCTTGATTTTATAAAGGACTGCCCCTCAAGAAGGACTCTATGAAGTCCTCAATAAAATTTGTTGACAATGGGAATGCTTGGGGGTTGCTGGGTAAATAAGGCAGAACCTAATGATAAATGTAGCAAGGTCTTAATGAAAAAATTCATTAGCAAAGTTTACTTTGGATAAAGTTTAACCTTTGCATAATATGAGCAATAAAGGAATAAACAGTGCAATGACCTCTCACATTAAAAAATGAAAAAAAGTTATTTAAAAAATAATGAAATTGGTCCAGATGCTCTCTAGATATTTTTTACTCTAAAATTTTAAGAAATTTACAATATTAATTTCAGTGTGAATTTTTTTAGATTAAATACAATTCTATGCATTAAGTACCAGTACAGAAAGCCATCTGAGTTTGACAGTCAGCTATAAAATAATAGAAACACAAAACTAAAGCATTCCAGCAGGAATATCAAACATAAATGCTTACTCATGGTTTTGATGCAGACAATCCTACTTTTAAAAAATTAAATGGTATTTTTTACCGAGGAGTAAAGAAGACTCTAAATAATTAATATAATCATTGGTTCTTATTGCAAATAGACAATGTTTAAGTCTTAGCTCTCTCTCACCCTGTCATTCTCCCTTTTCTATTTCTCTCTCTCTCTCTCTCCGTCTCTCTCTCTCCCTCCCTCCTTCCCTCCGTCCCTCTTTTTCTTTCTCACCACTTTGAGCTGTATACATTACATTTTTCAAAAAGGAGGAAAAGAAGAGTCACCAAAGACATAAAAAGTACAGAAAAAAGAATGAATCTTGGAGGACTCTATGATTGAACATATTTATTCATTAGAAATTGCAGCCACAAGAACACATCTACTTATACTTTCCTAATGTCAGAGGAAATTTTTTTACAGAGCAAAGGATAATACTCATGAGTCCATAATAAATCCCTTTGGTGATCTGACTAATGTTCTTGGTACCTGGATTAATACAATTTTTTTGGTTATATATTCTGCTTCGAAGTGAAGAATTATTTTATCAAGAAGAATTTCTGGAATGTGTGATGTTATATGAATGTATTTCTGGTAGCTATTTTTCTGGAGATAATAAGAATTATAGAAAACTCACTTTCTTGGAATGGCTTACATCCATGAATTTCAGGAATTAGACTGAACTGACAGTTGGAGGGGTAAATGCTGGTTGAGACTTATATCATATCAACAATAAACTCAGTTCTTCAATAACCTGGAAGGTTACACTAAGAGTTAATACCACACAGTCTCTGCCCTGAATTCTTCTGTATTTTGATATTACACTGTTTGAGAGTACGCTACATTCCAACATTTCTAATTATTTTTCTTCACAAACTCTCTACTTTTTTAGACCTGTGTTTATTCAGCAAATGGATAAGATAAATCTTTGTGAACTAGCCAAATAATACCTTGATGCCTTTTAATACATTGAAAGCATTTAATCAGTACCCAGCACTGTTCTAAATATTTTAAATACTTACAACTTACACTAGGGTAGGTATTATTTTTATTCCCATTTTCCAAATGAAAAAATGGAAGCAAAGAGAAAGAAAGTAATTTGCCTAAGGTTACAACAGCTTGTAACACATGAAGTCAAGGCTGATACTTGAAGGCTAAGGGTTGCAGAGTTGCAGGGATCGTAGTACAAGATAGAAGATTGGTAAGGAAGACTAAGAAGGGAGTACCCCTCATGGAACAGGATTCAATAGCAAAGCAGCATCAAGAAGGAAGGAAAACTCACTGGAATCTATATCTGGAACCATTGGTCTGAGACTCCTAAAACATCCTCCAAGAGCAAAATAGGTCTCATTGATCACGACAGGCTCCAACTTTGTAGAGGGAGTTAAGTAGTCTCGTTCATGAATGTTTTTATTTAGAGGCCAGCGTTCCTAAGCAATCATTGCCATATTCTCACCAGGTTTGTCCACAAGCTCTCTCCTGCATGCATTATGAGCACTAACTCTTTAGCACCAACTTCCCTGACCACGTTCTCCCCAGCCCACCAGTCTGCCCCCTCCCACTGCCCAGAAAGAAACCCCCTGCTGCCCAAAGCTCACCCATCACATAGGAACTGGTCAAGTTCCACCTCTTCCACAAAATGCCCCCTTTCCTCTTAAATACCTAAATAGCTACAGCATTTGTCATCTGTATTTTATACTCAGTCACATATTTCATTGAAATGTTTTTGCTTCTCTGCATGAGTAACTAACCTGGGAATTATCTGAGGCCAATGACCATGTAGTATTACTTCTCTCTATCTATAAGTATCACTTAACTCATAGTGCTCATCATGGTGTTTGCTTACACAAATTGCCTAATGGGTACTTGTTAAATGTGTCCATGAATGTTGTAACTTCCATCAACCCACTATTTGTGGTACGCAAAAAAATGCTCAGTAAGTCCATATTGATTAATGAATTATTTCACTGTTGAGTCAGTAATTGTTTGCAGTATTACAACAAAAGACTGTGACCCTAATCCAATACTAGTTATTTAAAATAAATAATATTTAATATGTGTTAAAGGCACTTTGTATAATTCTATAGGAGCCACACTATGGACTAATCCCTGGGATTCATTTCTAAAGAAGGCAAACATTTTCCTTATTCTCTCAAGCCTAGTGAGAAAACATTGCATCCCTGGTCATTCCCTCCCTATGTTTGACACATACTTGACAATAGTTGTGATATTTGAGCTTTAATAGTCATAGAGTAGGGGGAGGGGGGGAGGGATAGCATTAGGAGATATACCTAATGTAAATGACGAGTTAATGGATGCAGCACACCAACATGGAACATGTATACATACGTAACAAACCTGCACGTTGTGCACATGTACCCTAGAACTTAAAGCTAATAAAAAAAGAACAAACAGAAAACAAAACAATATTTCAGAAAAAAAAATAGCGATAGCAATTAGGAAGAAGGCTAGTAACTCAAGGCTACAGTCCCTGGCTTTGGTTTTGCTTTGACCATTCTGTAAATATGTATGTACACAGCATGCTTGCATGTACTGCATCTGGTGTAATACTAAGACAATGAAATTAAATGTGACTGGAGATTAAATAGCAGAGCCACCTTAGTTTATGACATTATTTGGATATAATCACTATAATCACTATGAACATATCTGTTTCCTAGTAAACAGAACTTATCTGTTTAAAAGGTAGACATGCAATTTAGGGGATAATTCTTTCTGAAAACATCTCTATTAATGCCATGCCTTCTTTTCTTCTCCTCTGCAAAACGTTTTCGACTTGTGTTTTATTTAAATTTCAGACCACAATAGTAGGGCAGATCACATAGTAATTTATATCTCCACAATGAGA
This sequence comes from Hylobates moloch, assembly GCF_009828535.3. Lineage (NCBI taxonomy): Eukaryota > Metazoa > Chordata > Mammalia > Primates > Hylobatidae > Hylobates > Hylobates moloch. Next base: position 163,128,881 of record NW_026652279.1, read on the forward strand.
AAATATCTTACTTGATCAAATTTCTAATACTGAATGTTTAATTTTTAAATGTTCTTGTTTTTAATCTAAAAGGCCGAAGAAGACCTAATAAATCACATGAAATTTTAAAAGTGAAAGATAAAATGTATGCAGACAATATTATTCCATTTACTTCCATGCTAAACCCCTTACTTTATTACAGACTTAACTTTGGGGGGATAATCCTCTGGCCACTGGAGTCCAACTTTTTACCTTTGTCTTCCCACTACCTAAGCACAGCAGAAACTCTCTAATCGTCTTGTTATTCCAAACATCAGATGCAGTGCCTGGCACACAGTAGGCATTCAGTAGTTGTTTGTTCAATAAATAAATGAGAATCTTTTGAAGCCACACAAATGAACTAATATCTTTTGAGGATGAATGATAAAAAGCATTTGCATCAGAGAATAAAGTAATCTTTGAAGCTGAATCTCTCTAAGAGTCTAAAAATTCAAAGGCTCTTCTACATGACCATGACAGTTTATTTTATATCAATACTACTTTGAAACAATGACTTCATTTTATCTAGCTTTTTTATTTTCCTCAATCATAATCAGAAAAGGCTAATAAAGTGGTCATGTTTATATAATATTGCAAACTAAAGTCTATTGCAAACTGGTGAAAACAACTTGTCACAACTGACAAATAATGTGAGCCTTATTCTCACATACCCTGTTATTCACAATAATTAACAGAAAAACTGGTTCAAAGATCTAATTTTGTATTAATTCTAAGTGCAGTATAAGCGATTTACTTTTTTACTATTCCATAATAATATTCATAGAATTAAAACAAAACAAGTACTTTGACTCTCTCAGAAGAAAAATATTATTCCCATAAGTTTTAAATAGTCCTTTCATGACACAAAAGTATCCACTTTTTGCTTATTTGTGGAGTAAAATACATTTCCTATATTTTTATATAACTATACAGCTGATGTCCTTTCTCATTTTTTTAAATTTATTTTAATTTTTTTTTTTTTTTTTGAGATGGAGTCTCACTCTGTCACCCAGGCTGGAGTACAGCGGCAAGATCTCAGCTCACTGCAACCTCTGCCTCCTAGATTCAAGCAATTCTTCTGCCTCAGCCTCCTGAGTAGCTGAGGTTACAGGCGCCCGCCACAATGTACAGCTAATTTTTATATTTTTAGTAGAGATGGGGTTTCACCATGTTGGCCAGGCTGGTCTCAAACTCCTAACCTCAAGTGATCCACCTGCCTTGGCCTCCCAACATGCTGGGATTACAGGCATGAGCCACCACTCCTCACCCGCTTTTCTCATTTTTAAAAGCTTGTATCCTTCAACATTTTTCTCTATATTCTGTGAATTTGTCAGGTTTTTTTTTTTTTCAATTGGAGTACCAATAAATGCCAAGGTTAGCCAGTGAAAGCCTGGGCATTATAGGATGTCACTAAATTGATTTCTTGACCCTTTGCCTTACAACACCTTCAACATCAGAGAAGTAGGGATTCAGTCAGAAACTCCTCAACACTTAGTATTACTAGAATTATGTTACCAATTACAATTTGTTCATCACTCCTTGAGTGTGATCTCTTGTGAGCCCTGTAAAGAATTAAACAAAAAGTGATGAAGGTTTTAATTCCACCGTGGGTCTGCTTGCCATCACTATATTTCTAGATCTCATTATACACATTCATACATTTATACACCATTCATTCCCAGCATTTCCCACATGCTTACTTTTAATGGTGTGATAATCTGATTAATGGCTTTCTAGCCCATTAGAAAACCCATTGAAACTTTTTCGGTAAAGAGCTAAAATTAAATATTTTAGGCTTTGTGCACCAAAAGTTATTTGATGTAACTACTCAAGTTGGACATTATAACATGAAAACCATCATAGGCAATATGTAAAAGAATAAGGATGGCGGCCGGGCGCGGTGGCTCACGCTTGTAATCCCAGTACTTTGGGAGGCCGAGGCGGGCGAATCACGAGGTCAGGAGATCGAGACCACGGTGAAACCCCGTCTCTACTAAAAATACAAAAAAAAGTAGCCGGGCATGCTGGCGGGCGCCTGTAGTCCCAGCTACTTGGAGAGGCTGAGGCAGGAGAATGGCGTGAACCCGTGAGGCGGAGCTTGCAGTGAGCCGAGATTGCGCCACTGAACTCCAGCCTGGGTGACAGAGCGAGACTCCGTCTCAAAAAAAAAAAAAAAAAAAAAAAAAAAAAAGAATAAGGATGGCTACGTTCTGATAAAATTTTACTTCGGTGTCTGTACACCTAAATTAAATTCACATAATTGTTTACATGACACAAAATTCTAGTCTTCTTTTGGTGCTTTTCAGTCTTAGCTTGAGGGTTGTACAAAAACCAGTAGGAGGTAGGTTCAGCTTGCAGATCGTGGTTTGCTGACCCCTGCATTAGACTTTCAGACCCATAAAAAGAGATTCTGTGTCTTATCTTAATTTGCCAACATAGGTCCAGGCCTTAGACAATGCTCTATACATTGTACATGCTCAACACATGCTTAGAGGATGAATCACTGCTAAATAATGTATGGTTCTCTTAATACCATGGTTACCTTGTTTGTGTGTGAATGATTTTTTTGCTCTCTCTCTCTCTCTCTACCCCCCCTCCCTCCCTCCCTCTCCTCTCTCTGCCTTTCTCTCTTTCTCTCTAAGATTCCAGTGAAGTCAGAACATGGTAGCCTTAGGGAGTTATTCTATTCTTAAAGGGTTATTCTTACTTTAAAGGGTAAGTTATTTCTATTAAGTTGTGGATATTTAGAAAGAGACTTAAGTTTTCAAAGAAGAGCTCAGTTAAATAACTCAAATGGTACAATGAACGGAATGATTATGTCCCTCCAAAATTCACATGTTGACAGTCTAATCCCCAAGGTAATGGGATTACGAAGTAAGATTTTGGGGAGGTGCTTAGGTCATGAGAGTGAAGCCCTCACAAATGGGATTAGTGCCTTTATAAAGGAAACAGACAGCTCTCTTGTCCCTTCTACCACCTGAGGAAGCAAGGAGAAGGCACTGTCTAAGAGCCAGAGTATGAGCCCTCACCAGACACCCACCCTGCCAGTGCCTGGATATTGGACATCCCAGCTTCCAGAACTGGACAATAAATTTCTGTTTAGATTATAAGCTACCCATCTTAGTGTATGTTTTATAGCAGCCTGAGCAGACTAAGACAAATGGTAATAAGCCACATAGCACATTATCAAAATTGTCACTGCTACCTTCCTGGAGCAGCCTGAGTGCAATAGTCAACAGTCTCCTAAGATTGAGAAAAACATATCTTTGGCTCTCTGGACCTGATCTACTTTGTTCTGGTGCCAACTACCAACTTTTCCATTAAATTCTAGTGCTGTGCCTGAGCCCAGCGCCAATGTAGCATTGTGTCCTTCTGCATATGCAAGGCTTGGCTGTGGTCTTCAGCTTTATTCTGAAGTGAGTGATGGGGTACAGCCCCGAGCTAGGTCCAGGGCTACTGTCACTCCTACCAGAGCAGATTTATTGCTGCGTACCTCCACAATCCTTAAAATCACATAGTCATTTTCACCCTACGCAGTTGTCACCAGCCCTTGTCACAGCTAAAATGCCTACAAAATGACATACCAGCAGCAAAGGATAACTCTGTGAGACCTACTCTATGGATCTATGCAAACCTATATAGTTTAAATTGTCCTTTAGGGGAGCATAAGATGTTGCAGAAACCAAGTACAAATTCTATAACCAATAATATTTTGAAAAACAATGTTATTCTTATTCACTTTGTATCACTTTCACATAAAAAGAAAAAATCAAAACAAAGAGAGAGTTAAAATGGAGCAATAGTATTTTATAGCTAGTAAGCTGCATGTTTTCTTGTGCATGACTCTAAAAGCAGTAAAAGGATGCCTTGCTAAAAAACATGATTGATATAAATTTTCTAACTTTTCAGCCACACGCTGTTGAAAATATTTCTACCAACGAACTCAAAACAATCTTATAAATTATCTACATTCCTTCATGAACCATCATTTACAAGTTACAATTAAGCCTTTTCTTCTTTTGAAACTGTCTTTATAAATATTACCCTGGGAATTTTATACATGGGGTTTGGTCCTACCTTCAGATTAGAGAAACTGTATTTTGAGTTCTGAGTAGAAGGCAGAGAGGAACTCGCTAACATGTTCATAGGATTTGGGAGGAAAAAAAGTCTAGAAGCTTTCACAGTGGTGCTAGAAGAAGCTTAAAGGAGTGTATTCCTTCCCTGTGTCAAGAATGTGTTCTCTATTCACCAAAGTAAATAAATAACTGCATAGGTATAAATTAAAATAGATAGATCAATACATAACATTTTTTAGAACCAGAAAAATCAGCATCCATCAAGCTGAGAGTCCCCATACAATATCATACTGTGGGGTGTGCTATACTGAGGAAACCAAGGAAAGAATGTTAAAGGCTTGACTGGAATAAAATCAGATCCTAAGAATAAGGCTGGCAAAAAAGACAGAGTTCAGAGCCCAGCAGCTACGTACACCTGAAAGGATTCAACAGGTCCCAGGAAGGTGTCTGCACCTCTGCCCTGACTCCTCCAATGCTCTGGTTTATACCACCTCAAAGCGGAGGTGGGGTCCTACTACCTGGGGTCCTATCACCTATTGTAGGACCCCAGGCCGACCCTCCTGCTTGCCCACATGGTGCCTGTGGTGCCTACTTGGACTTAAAGAACAAAACTTGGAAGCATTTAAAGGATAAGAGAAATGCTTGAGAGTCACTGCAGTGAGTCAGCACATTAATGCTGACTCCACAGTTATCTGGATTAGAGCCGGCCTTGTCTGTGACCTGGACTCTCACTTTGCCCAGTCCCAAGTGCTTGCAGAATGGCTGGCTGGCCGGAGCCCCTGCCAATTTGTTCTTCTGGCTTGCATTTCATTATTTAACATAAACCAGGAGTCAGTACTAAACCAGCCTTCTAGTTCTCATATCTTTCATCATCCCAGAAATTGACAAAAACTGACAGAGTTGAGAGGATGTCTGATTTCACCTGCCAAATATTTCCTAACTTATACTCTATAGCAAAAAAAAAAAAAAATGACAATTTCAAAGTATTTTCAAAGCAGAAGATTTTAATGTATTGTTATTCTTGAGGATAAACCTTTCAGGATATTATCTTCCAGAATTTCTGATGTAACAGGAAAGAGTAAGATCAGTATCTGAAGCAGTTTCCACAGATAAGACTAGATCATTATATTTTTTAAAGATATGTACATGGACATCGGCTTGTTCTGGGCTCTCGTATATATTTACTAGAGTGTCAGACACCTACCAAGTGCTTAATAAGTATGAATTCTTAGCTTTTCCTTCAGGGTTTTGGGTAAGCCTTTACAATTTCCAAGTCAAAGTCAGCAAAACGTTATATATCAAACAAAAGAAACCACCTCACCTACAACAATGGGCCTGAGACTCAGCAGGATGAGAAATATCTTTTTATGAATACGGTTTTTAAAATATGGAGCCACCCCACATAATAAACAGCAGGACAGGTCGCGTATTAGACAGCAATGAATGCCAGTGGGTGGTTTTGGCGTCTCTTTTGAACACAGTGGGCCATAGCCATGGTCCTCATTTCTTTCTAATTCGCATATGTGACATCTGGACCTCTCTATTAGCCTGACTCAGCACTTTGTGCAGGAACCACAGATTTAAAGAGACCTTGGTATGTATTCATAAGGCTGAACTGAGGATCACATCTGCGCAACTCCACCAGCCCTTTGCTCAAAGTCTCTCCAGGATCGATGATTAAGGAAAGCAAGATGATTGACAGGCAGTACTAAAAGGATTAGCAAATCACAGCTCCCTTCTCACCACCCCACTGTCTGTCCATCTCTGGTATCCATTCCTTCCCCTCACCTCCCAACTAACAGGTTCTGTGTTTCTTCCCCTAGAGAAGATGATGAAAGCAAGAGATCAGGTATTCAAAATTGCCATGAAGGCTCTCTCTTCCTTCTCATGCCATCCCTGGCATCTTGTCAGTTGGCTTCCAAGTTTCAACATTCACTTTGTAAAATGAATTAATTTATATGAAATTTGCTGATAGATGCAGGCTCAGCACTCTCAACACTAGAAAATGACAAATCTTCCTGATGGAATTTGTCTTTTAATTGTCTTCCCTTGGAGAATACATATTTTCACTCTCCCTATTGCTACCATGGGTACTGCATTTGTCTTGATCAGCATAGTAACATAAAGAGGCCATAGAGAAGGCATATGGCTGGCTGCACTTTTCATTTCCTGGTTCTCTGTTGACAGTATTGCTTATTTCCAGATGGATAAATAGTTTGCACCTTAATGTAATCAAAGACAAAAAAAGATGCCACTTGAAAAACATTTGGGAAAAGAGAAAAGAAGGGGAAAATAGGCTTCTGAGGCAGTATCTATAATGTGGTACTGAATTTCACTCTGTCTTCACAAACAATAAACCTCATGTTTTATAACATTTTACTGAAGCCTTATTTTCTAATAAATCCCCTTTTGTTTTGATTCTTGTTGCTGTATAATAAGCAAAAAAGAAAAGAACAATGGCTGGAAATTCTGTCTGTGTGATTTGAAGTGCTCTCACTTGCATGCTGAGAAGTGTTATAACGAATATTTTTGGCATCAGCTGATGATAGCAGCTTGGTACTAGCAGCACTTGATTCAGAATGTCATATGATACAATAATACAAAAATTGAGTGCACAGAGGGGGAAAAATCGTGCAACCTGTCATAGGTACAGCAATATTCCATGAGTATTCGGGGCTGGAGAGGTAGAAGTAGAAACCTGAAATATGAAATATGAAAAAAATGAACAAACACTTAACATCCACAAATACCAAGCAAAAATTAACAAATGAAACATAGCAGTTGTTATGCAATCAGAATACAAGAGGCTTCTCTAGTCAAAATCTTATGGCATAAATCTATGAATGATCTGCTACAACTAAAGTACTCAAGTCAATGGGAAAACATATTTATTCAAATAAAATGTCTTTTCTATGACTTTTTAACAATTAATTTTCTTAAAATAACAGGCCTTGCATCCATTGCTTAATCTTCATCTTCCACTGTTTTTTTCTAGAAGACTGTTTTTGGTCCAAAAAAAAAAAAAAAACACACACACACATCCTGAATGATTAGGAAAACTACTAGGACTGCTTTATTAAAAAAATATATTTAATATTAGCAAGGAATTTATTTCATGTTATCTCTAAAAATAAATACATTCTAAATATTAACTCCAGGGGCATTCTTTTAACCCCATGGCATCCCCTTGGCTTGAACTCTGTCACTTGTGTTTGAATATTTAAGTGGTTGCTGGGACTAGATTGTCAATTTCTGTTTGCCCTCCCCTCCTTTCTTACTTCCACTATTTCTCCAGTGGTCAAAATAGCTATTTCCTTCTGATAATATTAGTGAAATTTTTCTAGTTTCACTTTTCCCTAGTCTATATAGTTAGACTGCCATTGTCCAAGTTCTGGCTCCCTCAGAACCATCTGTGTGACCTTTATCAAAAGATGGCTCTCTAAGAGCCTCAGTTTCCTGATCTACCTCCTGAGGTTACCATGAGGACTACATGAGTTACAACAGCACTTAGAACAATGTCTGGCACGGAGTAAGCTCTGTGTTAATGTTCTCAACTTGAAAATTGAAGTGATTTCATTGTGAATGCTATTATTCAAAATATTTTAAAATATCTACTTTGATTTTTCTCCCATCAGTTTATGGATTAGTTTAGTTTAAGTAATTGGTATGATTATTTTAAGTTGGCCACCCATAGGAGTTTAAAACCAGAAAGAACCATAAAAATCATGTTGTCCAACTTCTACAGGAGGTTCTTCATCATTATGATTATCACCAGGCATTTTTTACTCAGCTAGTTATACTTCTCACGGATTCTGGTGCCACTGGAGTGCATTTTTATCTAAGCTTGGGGCACGGAGATGTTCTCAACAGTATCTAAAAATTCACTTTCGTCTCTGTCCCTCTCATCAACATCTTCTGAACAGTGAGGATCTTCACTCCACCATGCACTGTGATTATCTAATGGTTTGTGGTGTAGGCAAAGAGGATTCCTAGTTACTCTAGACTTTTCCTTGCCCCTTAGCAGCCTTAATTTTTTTCTTGTCCTTTGACTTGTACAGTACGGTGTAGTTTGTGATACCTTTGCACAATTATTACACAATGGATCCTAAAACCAACTTTCTAAAGGTCAGTGAAGCAGGCATAATTATTCCCTCATTCTCCCTCAGGGCACTGAGAATCAAAGGCTAGGATCTTGCCTGAGATTACAGAATTAGAAGTACCAGAGAGAAACATAAAGTCCAAGTCTTAGGATTTTCTCTCCAAAGATTTTTTCACAGCACCACACTCCTTCTCCCCAAAACACATTGCTTCATACAACCATATTAGTAGAAGCAAATACCTCAGCAATGGGCAGAGACCAAGAAAATGACAGAAACGATAAAATAATGTCTGAATGGGCAGTAAAATATTTACACCATTCAGCAGCTCTGGGTCAAGTTCACACTGAGGCCATCCAGATGATGCAGAGATTGAGAAAATAGATTCCTGAGTTCCCTATCCATCCAAAATGGAGATGAAAAATAAAGTCCCTTTGAACTATAGAAGAAAAAAACAGAAGAATTGGCCTCAGTCATGTTGCTCCTTAATGTTGGTTATGTAGGACCGAGTTTGCATTGTCAGGACCACTGTTGCTGTTCCTTTTGGAAGGTTAGAAAACCATTGTTATTTAAGTAAGGTAAGTATATTTCAACTCTACAATTAAAAGTTTTTCATCCCCTTCAGATATTTAGGTAAAATGAAGTTAGTGTGACATTTCTCATCATGTCTCCCAGGCCCACAACGACAACAGATGGTCTCTGAGTTCTAGAGATCTCTTTGTGTTCTATATTAAAATGTTTTCCAATAGATTGACATAGTGTAGGAGTCTGGCTCTTCATTAAAAAATTGTTTCTTAGGTTTTCTGCAAATTCTTCTGGAAAGTATAAGATTTTGAGTTGTCGTGGTTTGCAGCTTGGTGCACAAAACCCCTCTGCACACCGTATTGGAATCACTTTGCATTTTGGGGGTGGTCTGCAGAATAGGGCAATGGACTTATGGACACTTGATTGGCCTTGATAATCCCTGATGTACTGCAAGGCAATTAGCAACTAAATTTTTGCCAAGTGCACTTAAGAGTAATAAGAAAAATTAAAATGTCATCGAAATGCTAACCACAGATTCAACTAAAACTGAACCAAAGAATGGCATCTTTAGTCTTGAGCTTGAAGACCTAAATCATACAACTATAGAAGCACAATTGTGCATCCATAGTGCTCCATCTCTCCTTCCAAACCACTTCCCCCAGAAAAGCAGCTTTGGAGACTGTCTTTACTTCAGTTAGATGCTAAAGCTCAAGAAATGTGAAACAACCCAGGGAAACTAGAATTCAGCAGCAGTGCTAAGACAAAATTAAGTGCACTCCTTTCAGCTATTCATGAAATCCTCATAAAGAGGCCAAATTATTGCATTCTATCACGGAGAGAACATAGCTGAAATAATTTACATGTTCCCATTTTAGTGTAGTAAATCACCCCAGCATAAAAATCACACAAATATAGCAGAAGTTATCTTACCCATGATCTACCTACTAGAATCATTTAATCAACAACAACAACAAAAAAAAGTAACTTTACAGTGGAATAACATGACTATGCTAGCTCAGACAGGTGCTCAAAGTCAACATCAATGGTGATAAGTCATACTGATAGTATTGGTAGATAACCTTCATATGATGGGAGAAGGTGGCATTTTACCTCGGATTTTCCTCCCCCCAGAACCCATAATACTCTTCTAAACATGAAGAAAATATCAGACAAATTCAAATTGAGGAACATTCTACAAAATACTTGAACCAAAGCTCTTCAAACTGTTCAGGCCATTAAAAACAGGGAAAGTGTGCAAAGTTGTCACAGTCTAGAGGACCCCTAAAAAGACAGACAACTCAATGTAACACGGTATCTTATAGGGGATCCTGGAACGGGAAAAGGACATTAGGTAGAAACTAATGAAATCCTAGTAAATTGTGGGCTTTAGTTAGTAATAATGTATCAATATTGATTCATTAGTAGTTATGACAAACGCAGCATACTTACATAAGAGGCTATGTAAGAGGAAGCTGGGTGTGGGATATAATGAGAACTCTGTACTTTCTCTGCAACTTTTCTGTAAACCTAAAACTATTCTGAAATAAAAGGTTTATTACAAATAAAAAAGGGCATAGGGGTTCATGCTTATAATCCCAGCACTTTGGGAGGCTGAGGCGGGAGGATTGCTTTAGCCCAGGAGTTTGAGACCAGTCTGGGCAATACGGCAAGATCCTACCTCTATAAAAAAAAAAAAAGAATCAAAAAATTAGCAGGGCATGGTGGTGTGCATCTGCAGTCCCACCTACTTGGGAAGCTGAGGTGGGAGGATGGCTTGATCCCAGGAAGTCACTAATGACTGCATTATTAAATGAACCGAAACTATTTTTTATCTCTTCTGTTTTACAGATCAATGTGATGGTGCCCGTGGAAAGCTGGCCACAGTGGCTGGGATGCCCTCACAGAATGTCCATGCAGGGAAGTTCGCGTCTCAACAACACATGGCCGTAATTTTGTTTATACGCATTGTACTGTTGCAGCGTAAGAATTTTTGAAATCACAAGTATAATTGCAAAAGACAGTTATTTCTATGAAAAATAGATTGGATAATTTGGCAAAATCTGGTAGAGGCAAATGTCTAAGAGTATTTATTTAAGTATATGTGTTCTCATGCCATAAATGATTGAGGAAAGAAAAAAGTCATGAAAATCAAGAAGGATGCTGCACTCAGCTTGCTTATGTTCTTCAAGTTCTGCTCCACTTAAAAACACCAAAATTAGAAATCATAGATCGTGGGTGTGATTTCTGCAGAAACTCAGATCAGTTCAACCCTAATCAAAGAACACTCGGTGGAGCTATCTCAAAGTACTGATGAATGAGCATTTATATACTTAATATAAAATAAAATGTTCAAGGCATGTGTGGATCATTTTTAATGTTTTACTCTCTATTTTTGTTAATTTATCTTTTCAGTTGCTCCTGATCCCAAATGACTAACGAAGACATTCTATTGAAGGTGATTTTTCATTTTACCTTTTATGTGTTAGTATTTTACAGTATGTCTTTTACCATATTTCCTTTATTTGGTAAGTTCCGGTTTTTATTTTGCACTGTTTTATAATAAATGTGTTGTGCACTTCTGTCACCTTTTTTCCCTGGCAGACTCTAGACACAAGAGTGATTGCCTAATTATACTGTGCTGCTTATAAGAAGCAAATTAGTTAAGTGGCTTCTTAGATGAACAGTGCAAAGTGCCACGTGAAAGCTAGAGGAAAAATATCCCCAAGAACAAAAGAGCTTTAAAATATTGTTTTATTTTTTAAAAATCCAATGTCTGAGAAAACATCATTTCTTCAAAATTAAGTGACTCTATTTTCTAAGAACTCTTAAGTAGGAGCGAAGATGAGAACTGAATAAATGTGATGTGCTTCTCTCTTGGCCTCTAGGTAATAAATTCTGCACTAGACAGATTACATTAGATGTGAATCTGTTTCTTATTTTATGCTGAGAGCAAGATCACTAAGACATACTTTACCTTCCTTAACAGAATCTATCTTTCTCAATGATGGTGATAAAGCAGTTTTTTCTACATTGGTCGAAAACTCATTCTAATCGAAGTTGAATAGTTCCGAGCTGTTAGAATTTTCTAAGCAAAAGAACAGCAAGATGCTCCACGGATACAACGAATGAAATTCAATGGTTATTTACAAATTCAGCTGTTCACCAAAAACGAAAAGCTTCTTAAAAAATTAGGGTGGTTGAGTCTGAAGTATGGTTTGGAGAAGTGATTTTTTAAATAGTGTATTTATAAAAATATACTTGAGAAACCAATCCAGGGGAGTCAAAATGGATGCAACCAAATCTTAAGAGCGTAAAGCAGTGCAAACAGTCCAAAAGCAGTGCTTCTTAGGATTAAGCCATGTGCACATTTAAAGGTTAGGAGAATTTCAGCGTGTGGCTTGGCCGGACCTTTTCTGTTTCCATTATGATCGTACTATTGTCAGAAATCCCAGCTAGCAAGCAGGCAAGAGATCAAGAGGAAAATCAAGCAGGAGTAGAACCACTGGGGCTGCCTGAATTTCTACCTGCACCTTTCCCGATTTAGGCAAGCGGACTTGGCTGGACAGCGGGAGGTGGAGAGGGAAAGGGATGGTGGCAGAAGGAAGGAGGAGGCCCCGGAAGCGAGGTCTCAGGATAGCATAGGCTCCCTGTTTCTTTTCCTTTCTTTGCTTCCTACAAGCATTAACCTTGAGACTAAAAGCACAATATGAGGAAATAAGCAAACAAGATGAGGCGCAGCACAGAAGAAATTCTCTAGGCCCTAGGAGGGTTAGACTTTTAAGAACACATCAACTTGGGTAACACAAAATATGAGTAAAAACAAATATGAGAGAAAAACATATATGTAAACTAAACACAAAAATTGAATTGAACCATTAAAAGTTCGCTGATCTTATCCCTAAACAAACTTCTGGGATATGTGTATTTCAGCATTCGTGTGTTTGAAATTAAATTTTATTTAACTTATTTTTTTTTTTTTTTTTTTTGAGACAGAGTCTGGCTCTGTCACCCAGGCTGGAGTGCAGTGGCGCAATCTCGGCTGACTGCAAGCTCCGCCTCCCAGGTTCACACCATTCTCCTGCCTCAGCCTCTCCGAGTAGCTGGGACTACAGGCGCCCGCCAGCATGCCTGGCTACTTTTTTTTGTATTTTTAGTAGAGACGGGGTTTCACCGTGGTCTCGATCTCCTGACCTCATGATCCGCCCGCCTCGGCCTCCCAAAGTGCTGGGATTACAAGCATGAGCCACCGCACCCGGCCTTAACTGATATTTTTAAGCTAACTGTTCTACCACCAAAATCAGTTTTAAAATACACTTCTAGTTTCTGCTACATTCTCATATAATTTAAAATCAGCTGTGTGAAGAAAATACAAACGTCATATTCAAAGCCTAGAATCAACTATATACCTAAAATATACCAGAACTGATTGTTTTATAAATGAGCAACAGTGAGCATTCTTCTCTTTAGAACCTGGCTCGTAACTCATCTCTCCCACCAACCTTCTTGTTGCTTCCTCAAATCTTCCCTTCTCTCCAGCTGAAAACTACAACATCATCATACATATCTGCCTTCTTCTCATGTTAAATGTAATCTATGCCTCGAGACTCTTACCTAATCCCTGCTGGACATTTCTAAACAAATGTCCATATGTACCCCTCAGCAAATTATTCAACATCTGAAAAGTGTCTTTCCCCAGATTTGACAGTCCTGTTGTATTCCCTAAAGAAGTTAACGACAACCTCATCCTCTCAGTTGCTCAAGAGCAAAACTTCTGTATAATCTTCTATAACCCTTTCTCCCTGACCCCTCACCTCTAATCAGTTACCAAAGTGTGCCCTATCTATCTCCGTATGGACTATAATTTACAACCCCATCAGATTTTAAGCTCTATCATAGTAAGAATATTAGATTTGTTTGAAATACTGTACCCATTACCCAGTACCATATCTGGCACAAGAAGATATACAGTGCATATTTGTTGACTAAAGTTATATAGTACTATATCCAAAGGCAATTATTTTAGTTGTTAGCCTTTTATATTTCACATAATCACACATGAGAGGATTTTCAGGGATCTTTTGCCCATCACAGAACACTGATCTAAATTTGCTTATATTCCTTGTTTTCCTGACTCCCCAAAGTCCTTACCAATATGGACACAGACACACACACACGAACACACACACACACATCTGTAACCTTAACAACATTTCAAATTGATAATCACTATATAGAAATTATTTTTAAAAGAAAAAGGCTATTAGGCTATTGTCTTTTTTTCATCTTCTAGGCTTTCCTCAAAATAAAGTGGAAAATTGGCAAGCAATGAGCCAGTTTGATAAAATGTAAACATCAAATGAAATAGATCAGGCCAAATGCTTTATTGAAATATTTAGTTTCATCCATCTACTTAATTGACAAAATTGGCCATATTGTTAAAAGTTTAATTTATCTCAGCCTTGCTGATATATCTATAATCAAAAGCAGCATTTTGGAACAGAATAGTTCCTTATACATATTTATATGGAGCTGACTTTTTAAAAAGAGTTTTCAACAAAATTTCACATAATGTAGTTAATGTATAATGACTAAGAAAAATGGGAAAACACAATTCAATTGACAGTTATGGATTTCCTACTTTGCAGACAATAAAACCTGCTAAGAGTATGTTGGAAACATCGAATAAAACATGGGCTCCTCAGCAATTGGGGTAGGTAGAGAAAAATGTAAATTAATAAAGGAGGTGGATTATAATCCATGACAAAGTGGAAAAACAGAAGGCTTTGACTTCAAGCTCCTGTCCTCTCACTCTTGCCCTCTCATATGGCTTTACCCATTCCCTCTTGAACTTGGACTTACCAGTCAGGACTTACTCCACCTCTGCATGCATGCAGATGAGCACACCTGAGGGGAAACAGGCAGCTCCACAAGCACACTTTTCTTCAATCTATGACGACTAACCTCAAGTGGGCCTTTAGTGCTGGAAGGCAATCTTACAGTATTCCCTGGAGATCATTCTATCTATAACTCCTTTCTTCTCAAATCTTCCAGTACTTCACGCACACACACACACACACACACACACACACACACTTTACTCTCAGATAATGGTTTTACTCTGCCTTCACTAAGAAAGAAAGGAAGTGTCATCGGAAGAACACATTCCCACCACCATATCTAACAGCCACCTGCCTTTGTGTCCAGACACTCTGTCTTCCTTTCTGCTACTTTTGTCAAAATGTCCAGACTTTTAGATAGGGCCGCCTCCTCCACCTGTACCCAGATCCTTCCTCACACTGCTTGTTCAAGAGCATTGCCTCAGCAGTTTTTCTCCTTGAGTATTCTTTGCTTTCTTACCAGCTTCAGGAGAATTCAAAAGGTTTTTAAAATACTATATCTAGCATATTGAATTGTTTTCTGCAGAGTGTTGAATGGAGTGCCAGTTAACTGTGTTGGAAATACATTAGTGGTTAATCCTCCGTTACATCTCACTTGATCCATCAGCAGCTTTTAATATAATTAATCTCCCCTCTTTATTAAAACACTCTTCCATGTGGCTTCAGGAATCACGCTTGCTTATTCCTCCCATCAGATGTTTTTCCAGGTTCTTCCTCAAATCCCTGTGCTGCAAACATCAGCCTGCCCAATGGTCCAGCTCCAAATCAGGCCTCGTCACTATCTACACTGATTTCCAGGTGAAGCCATGGACTCAGTTACTAACAACTCCCAAATTTACATCCCCAACCCTCACCCTGTGCCCCAAATTCCAGACTCAGAAATCCAACTGTCTGCCCACCACCTCCACTTGGATGTCTCTTAAAAGCTTCTTAAATTTTGCATGTCTGAACCCAGACATCTGCTCCCAACTGCCAGATATCTTCCCACAAACTCCCAAACTCAGTGAGTGATAACTGTCTCTGCCCAGTTGCTCAAGTCAAAATAACTCAAATGATCTTTGACTCCTGTCAAGTCTACTTCCAGCATATGTCCAGAATCTGACCTCTCTCTACTGCCTCCACCAAAACCACCCTCGTCCACCCAACCATTATCTTGTGCCTGCACAATCTCTAGTATTTCATTCTAAATCTGGCCCCTGCCATCTATTCCTACACAGTAGCCAGAGTGGTCCTTATAAAACGTAAGTTAGATCCTGCCACTCCTTCAGTGCCTGCCACTCCTTCACTGAAAACCCTTCAGTGTTTTCCTGTCCCCTAGGAGTTAAAGGCAAATCCCTCACTATGTCCTACAAAGCCCTAAATGAACTGCCTCCAGCAGAACATCCTGCGTCTCTGACATCATCTCCTACCACTTTCTCCCCGACTCACTCTGCTCCACCCAAAGTGGACTTCTTGATGTTACCCAAGCCAGGAATGCTCCCACCTTGGCATCTCTGCACTGGCTGCTCCCTTTGCCTGGACTGTCTTCCCCAGACACCTGTATGCTCTTTCTGCCACTCTTTCTGTCCTCTGGGCAAATGTCAGTGAGGATTTCCTTAACCATCCTACACAAAACAGCATCTGCTCCACAGTGACAGCACTTGCTCTCCTCCTTTTCTGTTTTATTTTCTTTATATAATTGATCACCATCTTAAACACTTTTTGTTGTTGTGCTTACTTTATGGTTATAAACACACCATGAGGATGGGGATTTGACCATTTTTTTCAGTTCTGTTTCACAGATTTCAAAACTATAAATAAAAGGAAATCAATAAAGAATTGTCAAATGAATAATTGAGTGGAAATTTTAAAAAGATATTTATATGAACAATAAAATCTAACATTTATTGGGTGTTTGCCATCTATCAGGTTCATTCAGTATTTTGCAGGTACTGTCTACTGAACCTTCACAATTATCTTTGAGGTAGGTTCTTTTAAACCCCAATTTTACAAATAAGAAAGTTAGGGCTAACAGAAATCAAATAACTCACCAAATGTCCCACAGCTATAACAAGTATGTGGTAGACTTGAGACAGACACTCAAGCCTGCTTCACTTCACATCCCATTGTTTTTCTGAATTGATTCCATGTATCTTATGGTTGTGTCACTGCCACGAACGTAGATAATGACCTTAGTGTACATTAAACACTTAATAAGCATCTGCAATTAGTGTCTTTAAAATTCAAACTGCACACAGTAGGTAAAACACTGAATGATAACTTACTAGATTCAAAAAGCTGTGTAGCTTGCTAAGCAACAAATTTACCAACAGCGATTTTAGACATTTAGTGTATTCACTGCTAAATGGATGCTGTGACTTTGGAATTAGCTTATCTTCAATTTAGCCCTCAAAAGTTGGTTGGTGTTTATTGATGCAAATGTTCGAGTTATTAAAATCAGTTTGCCAAGTCACTACTGAACCCAAATCATCATCATCATCATCATCATCATCATCATCATATTGCACAAACAAGAAAAATCTATTACATTATTTTCTCTAATGATAAATAGCAAGGTATACACCTTGCTTTCTTCTCTGAAACCCAGTCCCTAGAGTCCTGTCTTCCTACTGAACCCCATGAACTTCTTGCTTAAAGGAAGCAGCTACCCTGAGATGCTACTTGGTTCAATACCTACTCTATTTTGGAATTGTCTTCCTGCCTAGATTCCTGTTGCTACTCTGATCCTGAATTCAGCCCTCCTATGTCCAATACTGTTAACCCTACGTTCTACCAGCTCCTGATTCTTCCCTAACATGGGTTCTCTATTCAAGCCTAAATACATTGAAATTGTACTTTCAAATTTTGCAGAATCACCATTACTCAGTCAGATAGGCTTAAGAAGTAAGAAAAAGGAATCGGTGGTCCCAACCAGCCTTCAAGAGGGACTCCAGTGATTCTCACTTCTGGATATTCACATTCTTTTATGGGCCCCTCCCATATCAAATAGGATAACTTGTGTAGATGAGGTTAGGCCATAGAAGACACTGGGCTATCTGCCTTGCACTTAGATTATTCTCTCTGGAGGAAGCCAGTGATCATGTCATGAGGACACAAAAGCAGCCCTATGAAGTCTACTTAGCGAAGAACTGAGGCCTCCTGCCAACAGCCAGCACCAACTTGCTATCCAAGTGCTGGCACCATCTTAGAAGTGGGTGCTCCAGCTTCAGTCAACCTTCAGGTGACTGTGCCTTCAGCCGGCACTCTAACCACAACCTCACAAAAGACTGAGCCTGAACCATCCAGCTAAGACATTCCTGAATTCCTGACCCACAGAAATTGTGTGAAATGATAAATGTCTACTCCTGTTTGAAACTACTGAGTTTTGGGGAAATTTATTATGCAGCAAAAAATAACTAAAACAGTGTGCATACAATATCCATTTGTAAGGAAAGTAAACCTGAAAAGTCATGAGTCCTGTGACAAAGAAAACTGTGTAGAAATTCAACTCAGCATTGAAAATGTATTGGTTATATAAAACAGATAAAACAATGATTTTGTCTTTTTACAAAGCTTAGAGTTTTTATTATGAGTCTTTATGAAAAGCTTTTAGCTGACTTTTTCTTCTGTCAGCACAGCCCTAAATATCAGTATTTCAATAAGTTTGTAAAATAGCACAAATAGCCTAATTAAAAAAACAGAGCTCCAATGACTTTAAACTTTAAACTCTGAACTTTAAAAAAAATTAAGAAGCATAATTTTCTGCTGTTAATGCAATAGTCCTGATTTAAAATATAATAATAACCAATCAAATGTGGATTGCCTAGGATAGAAACAGGTGTACAATACAGAAGCTTAAAGACAATGTCAGGGTGTGATTATGAAAGAAAATATCAAGACCGGGACTAAAACAGAAATATTTGCCTTAAGGATGAAAGTTTGGTATTAATATCAGAATAGCATTGTAATTAGATCAGTATTTTACTTCCTTATCTAAATATAAGTTTGCTAAACCAACTAGAAATTTGAACATAAATCATTCCACATATGAGTTCAGTCATTCTAAACTAATTTTTCTTCTTCCTGATTTATGACATCCTCCTTGGAGTGATATTATGGAGAGTGAACTTAGCCAAGTGAACTCAAATTGTCAACTGCAGTCAATTTTCAGATATTCAAGTAAACAGACGAAATAGGGTATACCCAACTTATAGATGCACCTAATGTTGCCAATATTTACTCCGGTCTTGATATATCACACGTTACAGAGAGGAACTGCTGTAAATCTAAAATTGAAGACAACAGACATGAAGATAATATCTGGCTTCTCTTTTGAAGCCCTGGGGAAGCATTTAGGAGATAAATACTAAATAATTTCAATGGCCTGCCCTGCCCGCAAATAAAGCATTTAGCATTCATCCCCTAATGAGGAATATACAACTCATCTTGTTGGAGAGGTACCACTTTGATGCTTCCCTAGAAGTTAGGCTGTAAACCCCTAGGGTACCAGAACTGTGTCTATTTATGGCTCTGCCTCTGGCCCCAAGTTTTGCATCCTGGTTTTGGCCAATAGATCACTACTGAGTGACAGATTAGACAAATACTCTTCTTCTAATCAGTACACTGGAATACAGCCAACACACACTGCATCTTATCTTCTACCAGGCACTGTATTCAGTGCTAAGGATACAAAGAAGATGAAGAGCCATTCCTGGCTGTAGAGGAGCTCATGGTCAGTGGGAGATTCAAGCATATGCATAGATATTGCAGGGCAGGGAAAACATATCATGCTTGAGAGAAGGCAGATGATGGAGGGGAAGACAAAAAGAAGAATTAAGCCTTCTGGAAAAAGTAGCTACTAAACAGGCTGAACAGGGCATTACAGAAAAGGATGTCATGAAAATCATGACCTTGGAGTTTGGTCTTTAGGCAGAAGCTCATCAATGGACAGTTGGCTTTTGACAAGGTAAGAGGGGACCCTATGCCACAAAGCTGAAGCTTCTGCAAAGTAAGACTGTGTGCCAAAAACATTGCTTAAAAAATAATAATCACATAAGTATTTCTCAAGGGCCCATAAGGCCAAAAGAATGAAGAAAGAAATTAGCATACCTATTCTCAAAGTGTTCAGGCCTTTTAACCTTTTCAACAATGAAATTTGCAGTGCACAGTATACTTAATTGGAACTATCCACCATCTATCAGAAAAAGGCCAGAGTCATATATTTTCACATTCTAACTTCTATGCACAATAAAGACCACCCCCTGCAAATACATCCACGTCCTAATTTCAGAATCTGTGCCCATATCATCAAACACGGCAAAGAGGGTGCTGCAGATGTGATTAAGGGTAAGGACCTCGAGATGGAAAGAGTATCCTGAATGACCCAGGGCATTTCTCTGGGTCCAATCTAATCCTATAAAGTGGGCCCAGTTCAATCATAGGAGGCCTTAAAAGTGGAGATTGCCCAGCTGTGGTCAAAGAGACGGCAGCGTGACATGAATTCGATGTAGCAGAGCACAAGCAAGGATGGCAGAGAGGCTTCTAGAACATAAGAGAGGCCTCCAGCTGACAGCCAACGAGGAAGTGGAGACCTCAATCCCACGACCACATGAAAGCTAACTTTTCCAACATCCAAGTGAGCATGAAATGAACTCTGTCTGAGAACCTCCGGAAAGGAACGCAGGGCCTTGATGCCTTCATTTTAGCCAGGTGAGATCCACAGGAGACTTCTGACCTGCAGAACTGTTTGATCATAAATTTGTACTGCTTTATGCCACCAAATCTGTGGGAATTTGTTACAGTGGCATTAAAAAAACTAATACACCAATAAATTCTGTTTGTCACTTAAAAATGGAGTCACAAGAACTGGCTTATAACTTGAGTTTATAAAACTAAATCCTGTACAATATCTAGAAATGTTGGTACCACTTATTTTTATGAACTTTTAAGACTAATAAGTGGTACCATTTATTGAGGAGACACCATGTACTTGTTATTGTGCCAAGTGCTTCACATAGCAATAATAATCACTAACATATTTAGTATATGTACATGTATGTTAGGATGTGATAGGCACTGTACCAATCATTTTCATGTATTAATTCATTTAATCTTCACAACACTCCTATAAAGCAACTTGTATTATCATTCCCATTTTACAGATGAGGGAACTGAGACACAAAGGATATCCATAAGGTGCCACAGTCACTCAACCCCCATTGCAGCTCTCTAACAGGAGCAAGCATTTATTAGAAATATACTGTGTTCTAGGTAATAGGCCATGTACTTCCCATTCACTAGTGCACTAATGTCACAATAGCACCCCATTTTCAGATAAGAAACCTGGGGCCTAGAAAATTTTAATAACTTTCAAGGTGTCTCACAATGAACAAATAGTGCTGCTAAAGCCAGAACTGACCTCAGGACAGGCCCATCTCAGCCATCCATGGTGTCCTCGAGACACCAGAAGGCTGGGCTGGCATCAACAACGTGTGGCTACCTGAAAATGTCCTTTCCCTAAGAACCTTCAGAAGACTATTTCAGTTCAAAGATTTCCAGACGTTGGATCAAGCCAGATATCTCCCTAAGATACTCAAGATCCTCTCCATTGGCAGAGGGTGGGCTGCACATCCACCAAGTGGACAACTGAGGATATTTGTGTTTAACAATAAAAAGTTTCAATCACTTTCCCACTTTTTAAATTCAATCCTGATTACAAAACTGACTCAACATGTGTTGGATGTCCACTATGAGCAGATGAATATAATGAGCATCAACGAACATCCAAACAGGTATAATTTCTCCAGGTGTACTGATTTATACTTTATAACTTTCAAGAGAAGTTAAAAGGGCTTCAGTAACACATTTGGGTAACACCATGGCCCTAAAGAAACTTACAGGATGTATAACGGGGGAAGTCTGATCAACTTCTTATAATGTTCCAGTAAAATTCAATGCAATTATGTCAGGAAAAAAAGAATTGGACTAAAAGGTAGCAGACCTAGTTTCTAGCCCCAGCTCTGCCTGAGTGATCTGAACAAGTCATTTTACATGTCTGCCTCCATTTCTTCATCTGTAAAATAAAATAATCAGTCTACAATATATCAAATATCTTCTGAGTTCTGAGTTCTGTGATTCTGCTCTTTGAAATCTGCCAGTCTGCCCTCACACAAGAGAGTGGTTACAGTCAG
Organism: Hylobates moloch; assembly: GCF_009828535.3. Lineage (NCBI taxonomy): Eukaryota > Metazoa > Chordata > Mammalia > Primates > Hylobatidae > Hylobates > Hylobates moloch. Next base: position 163,150,663 of record NW_026652279.1, read on the forward strand.
GCAATGTGCTAAACAATAAGGCTGGAGTGGGACCTGGTACCTGGGGTGTTATTGCGGGCAGAAGATGGCAAATATCCAGACTCGGGAGCCACTTTGTATATGAACTAGGAGGGTTTCTTATTTAAAAAAAAAAAAAAAAAAAAAAAAAAAAAAAAACAGACCCTAGAAAAAGAGCACTCCAAAGTATCTGCAGAAATGTAGTGAGTTTTCCAAGACCTGAATAAAAATGGGACACCAGAAATAGTAACCTTGCTATGTTAGTAACGGCCGATGTACTTGATACTTGGTTAATGGGATTAAATGAAAAGTAAACATGCACCCACACAAATGCATACATGCATATAACACACACACACACACACACACACACATCTCCTCGCACGGCAATGCGTGAGTGCCTCCCAGTCCTTCAAGTGGAGCACTGAGCCGATCAACATGGTGCTATTACACAAGCTTGCTGCACTGCACCAAACTCGCTGAGCGCACAGCATGCCTGGAAATGCTACCACGTTCTCCTACAAGCATAAAGGAGGTTCTGGAACTTCTCCAAAGCCCCATGCTTTCATCAGCTAGGTAAAGGCATTCACTTCACCGGCTGAAATGACGGGGCTATCAGCCTGAACTAACCAGCCCTGGGAAGTGCAGTTTTATAGTTTCTGGTACTGCAGAGTACCACAGAGCAAATGAGATTCTGCCTAGATCTGCTAGGAAAGAATCAAAGAGATGAGAAAGTTGCATTTTATTGCCCACAAGTGATTTCTCTTGCACAAAAGGATCATACAATTTGGGTAAAAAGAATTGAATCATGAAAAAGTAAAATCAATAATCAAATGCAAAAATCGGATGAGCACTGAAATGTTTAATAAACAATATGCTAAAATTAGTGCTGTCTATTATAAAATTACAAAGGATGAAGCAGCTACATGTTTATCCATCAAAGGGATTATATAAATGAAAATTCTCAGAATTTAAAATCTTCTTAGAGCACATATCCTGGCTCTTTTCCCCTCCTTCTTCATATATGATGGCAGGGACCTCTCTGAATCTTCATCCTGCATTTGCTTTAGCCTTTGAATCTCAGCAACTCTTGGACAAGTTTCATTTGAACCTAGCAAACTCATCTGGATAGAAACCTCTGATAGGGTCTCCATGACCTCTAATTGTTTTTTACCCATGCATAGATATCTCTTAAAAATATATAAGGCATTCACTTCCACAAACATCTCTGTGTGACTCTAAGCTGTCACTTCACCAGTTTAGAACTCCTTTTCTTACCCTATAAAATGAAAAGGTTTGCGTCCTTCTATAATAGCTCTGTCATTCTGGCATCAGTTTATCTTTAAATGGCTTGGCTTTGAATTGGGAAAACTTTGGAAAGGCTTTAATTCTAACAAGCCCAGAAGGTGAGAAGAAGGAAAAACAAGAGCATAGTTTTACTCTTGCCCTCTTTGGTCTTGGTTAAAATGAAACACATGTGCGTGTGCTTTCCTCACTTAGAGTCTTTTTTTACTGTTTGTTTGTTTGTTTGGATCACCAACTATTTAAAGTGAGAAATCCTAACAGGCAGAATTCCCGAATTTTAAAAATAGAAGTGACCTTGAGGAGCACAAGGAATGAATGGAACTAATAAATATTAAAGGAGAAGAGAACTTACTTTTTGAAATTAGAGTGAAGTCTTTTTGCTTTAAGTATGAGCTGAGCTTCCATATGCATCTTTGTTGTATCTGTCTTCAGAGTTTGTGCCCACAAGGGACTGAAAAGTGTCTTTCTGGGCCAGGAGATAGAGGGAGGCAATGAATAAAATCTTCCTTCCTTTCTCTCTCTCTCTCCTCGTTTCTCTCTCTCTCTCTCTCTCTCTGTGTGTGTATGTGTGTGTGTGTATGTGTGTGTGTGTGTGTGTGTGTGTGTGTGTGTTTAACTGCTAGAAAACTCCCCTTTCCTTTGTCTATAAGGTAGCCAGCCCCAACGTCTAGGTAAAAGAAGCCTGGCCTCCACCAAGTCTGAAGTCCCTGGTCTCAGGAGTTAACTAATCATTTGGGGCCAGATTCCAGACCAGATTGTTTCTCCTTGGGGGCGGGAAGTCACTGCCAGGGTCTCATTTTCAGGAGCTAAGAACTGCATCCAGGGCATGACCTAATTCAAGCCTGTGTCCTTCTACCACACCAGCATTGCCTCTGTTAATATGACCAGCTGTGTCCCATATGGCCCACTAGCATCAAAATTTACACCCACATACACACACACACACAAATTAAAAAGGATTCAGTCAGCCATTAACTAGGCTAGACTGCTCCGTCACACCCTCATTCAGTGTTCTTCCATTCATTACATGCAGCGTGGTCCAAGGGAAGAGGTTATTTCTTAAGGGTGTGAAGAAAGATGCATTTGGACATGCATTCCTCAGGGAGAACAAAGATGTTCTTTTCTAAGAAGGTCATGAACAGATCACATTGCATTAGGAGTTTCTCTTGCCCTGGTTTCTGGGCCCTGGGGAGTTGAGCTTTATGGCATACTAGGGGCAGTTATCTGATCAGTGCTGAAGAAAATATCTTTTCTATGTGAGCTCTTTAAAGTAAAACTAAGTTTTGTCAATGATTCTCCCCAAGAAATAACGGTGTCTTTAATTCTAGCTACAATGCCCCTGCTGGCAAGAGCCCATCCTTCCCCACAGCTGAATCGGGCCAATTTAAAAGTCACCTCATGCATTTGGGACAGGTTGGAGGTGTGGAAAAACACTCCCATTACAATTCAGAAGTGCTGTCATACTATCAGAACCAAAAATAAAGCTGTAGAAAAGGAGAGGGGAGGGGAAAGTAAGCAGAAGAGATTAAGGGTCAGGCGAAGCAAAGGGCTTACAAAGACAGCGTGTAACACAGGATATTTAAAACGAACAAAGAACTGAGCTATTTTAAAGCACAACTATAAACACTTCTTGAATATCTGTGATCATAGATGAGAGCTGAACGAGTTATCCCCCATCCCTTTATGGTTCTTAGAAATACAGAAGGCATAACAACATTTGCCATACGAATAGACAACTTACTGATGTGCTAAAAAGTCTCTTTCAAATATTGAGGTAAGCCAAAGGGAAATGAGTATCTGAATGTTACTAGGGTCTCATATTTTCCAACATTTGTTCAATTTGGCTCACACATTTTAATGTTTCATATTTATGGGTTAATAAAATTTGAATGTAGGAACTAAGTGACCTGAGTTTTAGTTTAGCTGTGCTGCTAAGAACTGTTTGACGTTTGGTATGTTACCTACTCTGAGTTTCAGTTCCCTATCTGCTAAAGTATTCCATTTTCTTTAAGGTTGTCTACGATTTATGAAACCATTATTGTCCTCTCTTTTGTACTCTCCGACTTTCCATTTTATTACATAATGAACAAGTACAAGACCTAAACCAAAAAAAAGGCAAACTCTGCTTGCTCATTTAAATGAAAGCAGAAAAAAAATCTTAAGTGCGAGAGAGCTTATATTAGCAACCTACTTCTGGACAATACCAATTTTCAAAAATACTATTTTCAAGGAGGTTTCATTTACAGAGTTGTCTTTCATTCTCACAACAAACTTTGGAAGCTAATATTTATTACTGTTTACCAAGGGGAAATTCAGATCCAAGATCACCAAAATAATGTCAATTAAAAGAATAAATAGGACTGATACTTGGGCCAATGGTTTAAAATGTCGGTATGTTTTATAAAAAGTCAAATCCACTAGAAATCGTATTCCCCACAAACACTTACGAATGGCATTATACCACTGCACTATTAATCCTACTGCTATTAGGAATTCCAACTACCCCCTGGATGGCTTAAAGGGATAGAGACATCAGTGATAGCCCTAGGAAAAATATAAGAATGAGAACTTATAGGAGAAGGCAGTTTATAGTTTTTTTTTTTCAGGGCATGGATTTGAAAGCTTCTAATAGCAGAAATTTCCTGCTGATTGTTTTCTGCGGTCAACAACATCCTCAGAGACATATAAAGAATAAAGAAACATTTAGCTCATCCATCAAAGCCCTGCTTCTGGTCTCCATCTAGAGACCCAGATATCCCTTTCAGTCCAGAGCTCTGCAGGGACATCACTCAGGCTGTGTGAAAAGTCAAGTGGGGTAGAGAGGAGATACAACCCTGACAAAAGCAAGGGAGTTCTCCTTCTCCTGTGGCGGACCAACCTGCTCCTTCCTGAGCCACGGCTGTAGGAGCAGACATTTAGTTCAAGGACAATAGAGCACCTTCCAAGTACTGATAGCCTTACAGTTCTCCAGGGGAAAAGGCAGGGCCAAGCAAGGCCCCTCTGCAAGGTTCACATTCAGCTATCCAACAATCCATTCAACAGTGTCTTCCACCTCACTGTGGGCAGGGCACTGCTCCTGGAAAGCAACACGCAAGGTAAAACCCAATCCTGAGCCTGGAGGCACTCACACACAGGGAAAGCAGCCGTGGAAACAGCCAAATTACAGTTATGTGCTTGGTCTCTTCATCAATTACAACAGAAGTGAGAACTCAGAAACTGAGTCTCACGAGGTAACATTTAAAGTCGATCTTGAAAGACAAGCAGGAGTTGTTCACTGGAGCCAGGGAAGGGCACTCTCGTCTCAGGGAAAGGCATAAGAGAATGCAGATCATCGCTGATGAAACAGTCCCGATTTTACAGGAAATGGTGAGAAAGTGAGAGTGAAAATTGTAGTTGGTGGTCCAAACAAGATATTATTTGGGAGTTCTCTCAGAAATACTCCATTTACCTTTTAAGGCATTGGGCGGGGGAGGGGGGTAAGAGCTCAAAGTAGTTCACATTGTTGGTTTTAATAGATTTTTAAGCTAATAACATAATGACATTAAAATGTCTATCTTCAGCCCCAACCCCAAAAGAAATATACTCTTGTTTGCATTAAAGAAGGTTTCCACCAAAACTGTTCAGGTTCATTTCTATGGAAAATCATTCACAGTCATCAACCCTCATGATTTCTTCAACAGTCCAAATGGAAAGTAACAACATCACGTCACAAATTCCTCCACAAAGTAGTATTAGACATTCAAGACAGAGAAATTAAAATACCAATTCTTTTCTCTAAAACTACCAAACGTGTTTTCCATCACTCAGGCAGAAAATGCAGCCATTATGAAACAACTCCGCCAGGCTGAGGCCGGAAAACACAGCCAGCACACAGACAACCAAGGTGTTCAGTCCACTTAAGAAAATGCACCTCTCTACTCCAGGGGCCATGCAAGCCATCTTCATGAGGCATTACATATTGAAAAAAAAAATGGCTAATTTTCTGAGAGGTCAGTTGAAATATAAGAGACAGAAATTTCTTTCTGCTGCTTGTACAATCAAAATTTATTGAAGTCAGTTAGCAACAATGTAATTTGCCTGACCTGATCATCTTACAAATTGAAGTCATCAATAAAGTGTATTCACTTGTGTATCATCATGTTTTATTCAGCTGGAACTGTCTCTCTCCACTGATGGCCCCAAACATATATTACATGCACAAATTAAGCAGCACCCATTCTATACTGACTACTTACTAGTTCCTTCTGAATACGTCCTCAATTGCACTATACATATTTCCTGAACTGAAGGGACCATTCCAAGTGTCTTTACGGTGTAGGTTACTTCAACGAACCGAACATATTAATACTACATGGAATGTCTGCATTTTCCAGATACTGTACTAGATACAAGGATCCAATGATTAATAAAGAAGCTTTCCTGCCCTCAGAGAGCTGAAAGTCTAGTTTTATTATCACAGAAACTCATGAAACAATTATTCATAGTAAGTACTCAGAAAATATTTGGTGAATAAACAGGTAGAGGTACCTGCAAATAAACAAATGCCAATCACTCTTGTTGTGATGGCATGTCTTGCCAAAGTTATTTACAACAAGAGTTATTATTTTTATTCTGAAAGTTAATTTCTGCTATCAGAAAAAAACATCATCTTGTGTATTAACTCAGGAATTTCCTACGAAGCTCTGAAAGCAAGTACTTGCTCACACCTGCCAGAAGGATTTGGTATTTCTCAACATGAGAGTAAATATAATGTTTTATTGATCTCACTTCTATTAGCTTTAGCTAAAAATTTATATATAAAAATACATAATAAATGTACAAAATTATACATATAATATTAATATATTACATAACATATACATTATTATAAATAACATATTAATGTATAATAAAAGATTCACATAATAAATGTTACACACACATACAAACATATGTATACATATATGCATATATACATAGGATATACAAACATATATATGTACAAAAATGTATATACGTTTGTGGTAATGTGGTAATATATATGTATATTGTGTGAATATTATATCACACACACACGCCTTCCCTAATAAATAGATCAAAGAAATGAGTAGCAAGGAAAAAATATTATAAAACCTGGCATTCCTCCTTTCTGTAAAAGGGATCTTTTTTTTTTTTTTTTTTTTTTTTTGAGACGGAGTCTTGCTCTGTCGCCCAGGCTGGAGTGCAGTAGCGCGATCTCGGCTCACTGCAAGCTCCGCCTCCCGGGTTCACGCCATTCTCCTGCCTCAGCCTCTCCGAGTAGCTGGGACTACAGGCGCCCGCCACCACGCCCGGCTAATTTTTTGTATTTTTAGTAGAGACGGGGTTTCACCGTGGTCTCGATCTCCTGACCTCGTGATCCGCCCGCCTCGGCCTCCCAAAGTGCTGGGATTACAAGCGTGAGCCACCGCGCCCGGCCAAAAGGGATCTTTTTGAAAAGAAACACATATTGCTCTAAGATTCAGTCACACTTTCATAGACAGAAGATATTGCTTCCAAAGTGCCTCCCAGCCTGCACCCCTTCAGGAGACAGTAGAGCAGTTCCCTGAAGCCCTACCTCATGTTCAAAAACTATCACTTCTCTCAACCCTCCCCTGTAGGTAATGCCTGTAATATTTCACTGCATTTTTTGCGGGCCTCTTTTACTTGACTAAGTTCCCTGAGAGCCAGTACTATGAACCATTTGTGTTTAAATGCCTTGCATTTGGCGCAGTTTGGGTCATAACCCAATACTGCAAAAAGGGAACTCAATGGCATGGGTTAGTTTATTAAAGTAATTTTAAAATAATTTTCCTTTTAGCTGTCTTGTAATCCTTCTCGAAATAGTTGTGGATTCCCTAGCATTTCACAAAACAAGAGTTGGAATTTTCTGTCCCAAATATTATTGCCTCTAAAACATATCAGCTTGAGTCCTGTGTACCTTAGGGAGAACCCCAAGCTTGAAATAAACTAGGTAAGACCTCAAATACAGCAAGGCAGTGAGCCTAACACAGATTTATTGAAGCTTTAATTCCCTCTTGTTACCTTTCTAGCAAATTACTCCTTTTTACAATATCCCAAGATATTAAAAAAAAAACCTGTTGTATATTACATTACACTCTTTCATGAATATACCAGCACTGCAAAAGAGCAGAAACTAGGACATGACTACTTGGATGCAAAATGAGCCCTATGCAATCCCACAGCTACACTGTGCAGAGAAGAATAAAGCATTTGGCCAGTGCTGTCTCATTAGGGGAAAATATGTCCTGCCAGGAGGCAAGGGTCTAAACTAGGAGCCCCCTTGGAGTCCCATATTAAACCCAGAAGACTGCAAAATAACAGAAATTAACAGAAGGATAAGCTTTGTGCCTGGAGAAAAATTTAACTTTCTCAAATCCTAAAATCCTGACCTTTCTGCCACGGTACTCAACCAAGTTTTCACGGAACACTATCATGTTACATACAATCAGTTGTGGGGCACGTCAAAAGCAATATTACCAGCAATAGTCTCTCAACATGCACATCAAGGGTTGAACATTCAACAAAAATGTGGTAAGTTGATGGGGTGACAGATATGTTAATTAGCTCGACTGAATCTTTCTATAAGGTATACATAGATCAAAACATCACACTGTGCCCCATACATATATACAATTATCATCAATTAAAAATAAATGAATAATTTTTAAAAGGGAGAATATCTTGCACATAGAAATCCCACACATCATGCAAGTTGACTATGAAACTAAACATGTTAAAACATTGAGAACCACTTAGGACAACTTAAACAAAACACATTTACAAATTGCCTTGAATCACTCTCTTGAACTATCTTTGTATGTGTATGTGTGTATATATATGCATATAAAATATTACAAATATTGGCATGTGGTTTTTCAGCCATGGTATTATTGTAGGCTTTAAGCTTTTTGTTCAGATGTCCTGAAACAGACCACTTTAAAAATCAGAATTTTTGAAAATATTAACTACTTTTTGCATGCTTAATCATACAACCTCTGAAACACCTGAGAAATTATAGTAAAAATAATGTAATCCATTCTCAGGGTTATCATCATGATTATTGATATTAAACGCTGGCATCTTTCAGGGTGATTGAGATTGGAAGAGTAGCTCCGACATGCGGTAAATTCACCTCATGATACTCATGATTCTTCTTTTGATTGTGTGGCTGTTTTAGGCCATTTTCCATCCTTTTCTAGGCCATTTTCCATTCATTAATTCATTTCATTCCATCATGTACCTTCTCAGACATGTGATACAGACAGGCACCGATGTCAGTATGCCTGCCTCTAGCACGGATGCATTTCTCCTACCCTAACTGCTTGCTACATTTATTCTGCAAGAAGCCATTAATTTACACAATACAGTCACTAGCTTTGTGATAAAATAAGAGTAAAAAGGTTCTGAGTAAGATTCTTAAGACCTTTTCTAGAAGTAAATAATTTGAACAATACATAAACATTTGCAAGATCGATTCAGTAATTTATATTCTTTCGTTATTCCTTTATTCCCACCTGCGTTCTGTATAGTGGTAATAATTATTAGAAAAAAAGATCCCCCAAAACAAGAGGAATTAAATATATATATGGATATTATGAACCAACTGATATGTTCCTTCCTTATTTACACACATTGAAGGAGTTAAGAATGTTTCATCCTTTCTCCTGGTTTTCTGCTTCTGTCTCTATTATAAATTATATCACTTAAATATAAATGAATGAATTTTTTCTCTATAGCTTTGAGACATTCTGGTTTTTAAACCTTTGTTTTTTTTCTAAACACTTTCCAAAATATAGGACCAAGTTTTTAACATACTTGAGAGGCCTGAGCAAGCTGAGAACCAAGGAGAGCAGCAGATCCCTCAGTCCTGGACAGGACCTGCCCCTCCCTTCACCACTAGGGAGGGAACATCCCATCCCTTCTGGCTTCTACCAAATGTGACAACTTGCCTGCTTGACCTTCTGTTAAGAGCCGGATTTCCTGTCCCCCTCCCACACACTGGGCAACAGCCAGACTGCAAAAGTCCAGTTTGACCACGTGGAAACCTTTGCTTGGTTCCTGCCAGAGCCTTTCAGTAAGTTGCCCTATTTAGAGTCCAACTCAGATAAATCCTCCCCTTCCACAATCTGGCCTACGACAACAATTGCAAGACCACAGACATCAGCTACATCAAAGTCTGACACTACCCTGTGCCTGGGCCCTCACCCAAGGTCCTTGAAACTCATCATTGGCCCCAGTCATGCTTGGTTTTTAATTTTTGTTTGCTTAGACTAGGGTTTATTCATTATGGTACCATCATGTCTGAAAAAACTGATAATAGTATCTGGCATTTTCAGTAAATGGAGGGAGTTGGAGGCCCCAGCCACCTGGGTCTTTCCCAAGTATCTTGAAAGCTGAGAGGATCAACACTTCAGCACACCTGCAGACATTTAGGGCCAAGCAGTGGGAAGATCTAAACCCCTGGAAGGAGCCAGAATTCAGTTTGAACTCTACTCACACAGGGAGTGCCCTGGGTGCCATAGGAGCTGCTGGCAGCAGGGGGTCCCAACTGCATATCCTCAGCCTTACAGCACCCACCCTACCCAAACTGGGCACTCAGATGTATTTGTGTCCTAGGCTGCTGTAACAAGGCACCATCAGCTGTGTGGCCTAAACAACAGACATGTATTGTCTCACAGCTCTGGAGGCTGGAAGTCTGAGATCAAGGTGTTGGCAGAGTGGACTCTCTCTGAGAACTGGGAGGGAGACTCTGGTCCACGCCTTTTCCTAGCTGCTAGTGGTTTTTCTGTCTTCAGCTTTCCTTGGCTTGCAGAAGTATCACCCTGATCTGTGTCTTCTTCTTCAACTGGCATTCTCCCTGAGTCCCTATCTGTGTATAAATTTCCCCTTTGTGTAAGGACACAGTCATATTCAATGAAAGGTCTGCCCTATTCTATCTAGTATGACCTCATCGTGACTAATTACATCCGCAACAACAGAATTCCCAAGTAAGGTCATATTCTGAAGTTCTGGGGATTAGAACTTCAGCACATAAATTTGAGGGGGGCACGTTTCAACCCATAACTCCAGGAATGACATTGATGGCTACTTGTAGATCATCTGAGACAGAGTTTGGCACAGAGTAGGTTGGTACTCAATACACATGTGAGTTAAATAAATGAATGCATGAGTGAATCATCCTTTCTGAGTGCCAGTGAAGAAGTCTCTGACTTGGGGTGTCGTGATTTTCATGATCACCGTTGAGCATTGAAGACTATTGAGGAGAGAAACCGTTGCTGCGAGCTTTCTGAGGCTGCTTGCTGAAAGACGAAGGCACTCCTCGCTGTCTGATCACAGCAGAAGGCTCTGAATTTGAAGTCGGAGTGCTATAAATAGCAGTTAGTCTTATCCTTCAAAATGTCATGTGTACTTTTTAAAAAGATTTTAGTGTCATATGAGAGTCCCTGAGTAATTCAATTTATAGGAAAGGGAGACCAGAAAGAACCATATTATAATTAATTATATATAACATATGCAAATGATGGACTACATTTAGATGCATGAATCCATGTCTAATCATAGTTGGCAAAGGTTGGCAACTGCACACCTGGACTGGGGAACACACCCCCTGCTCTGCTTAGATACAGACGCCATCAACAACCCCTGAAAATTTCCCAGAAAACCTGGAAATTCAGTCCTGCAAGTGCCAAGCCTCCTGCCTTCCCCCATCCCTCTCTGGGGCTTGCCCTCACCAGCACACAGCAGTGCAGACACCACACAGCATGGCTGCCCTATGGTGAGGCATGGCCAGTGGGAGGGAGGCCACCAATTGCATACAATAACAACTTTGTTGTCACTGCTAGGAGCCAAACCAGCCGTGATGCCTTACAATTGCTACTTAAATGTAAGCAGTGTCAGGAAAGTCTCAATGTAAAGAAGTTTCTCAGTTCTTGAGCGAAATGACCGGTTGCTTGTGTTCTTCTATTAACTCTAAAACAATTAACTCTATCAGCTTATGCTGACAGCCACTGTGCATTTTTTGGAGCACCTGGGCACTAGCTAAGGATAGTGACTGATATGCAGATGATGAAATATATAATAGAGATGATATAGACATAGATGTGCCAAATGCTATATATATGTGTATGTATGTATATATTCATATATATGCGCATGCATACTGATGAAAGCCACTTTGCTGATATCCCCAAATAACCACTGAACTACAGATACCAGATTTATAGAGCATATTGTTGGTGTTGTTTCTGAGAGCACCTACCATAGTATTTCTGTGGAAAGATACACACCTATATAGTTTCCATTTTCCAAATGCATGCATGTGCCTCTGTGTGCGTGTGTGTGCTCCCAAAGCAGCAGCTGTAGGGCACTGCACAGAATAACTGTTTGGGAGATAATCAGGAGTCCTAGATTTGAGTTCCAGTCTTGCTACTGATCAAAAATGGAAAGAATGAGTTCTGTTACCCAAAGTATGAGTGTGAAATTAAAGAGATTATATGAAAGAACCTTGAAAATTCCAAAAAAAAACAACAACAACAACAAAACAAAATGACCCTCCTCAGACTTCACAAGTCAGCAAAGGTAAAAATCAATGGCAAAAGTTTCAGGCAACCTTGTGTTCATCCAGGTGGAGACATGCTTGATGCCTCCTGACCCTGCAAACACTTCTGGGCACCTCCCTGGCATGCATTCAGTTGGTGCTGCACTGGAGTTGCCATATGACTGCATCCTGAGTCTCTGCTGTGGGACTGGAGTTATCCTAGGGAAAATGGTGACTAGACCAAGTTCCTCTTCAGTGTTCTTTTTCATTCCCATTTCCTCCTGTTTTGGAGACTTATTTTGTCATACAGTCTTAAAGGAAAGGGATCTGGTTTGCTGGTTCACAATTAGAGGTTGGAGGCAAGGTAGCTCCTCCCCTAGGAGTTTTTGCTCTTTCAAAGCCAATCTGGGAGGACCTCCCTAGAGGCACATGGAGATATAGCTGAGCAGCATCTATCTACTCACCTACATATTCCCTTGAATGGGGCTAAAGATGGTGCATGTTATGCCAAAAGCTGAAAAAAATAGCAGCATGAGATAGGAGAATGGATAGTGAATGTTCATTGTGAACTCTTTAAGGAGCAATACCTCATTTCCTATTTCCTTCATCCCTCCCATTCACCTTTCACACTGAATTCTTAGCCAACTCTACATAAAATAGACTCCCAATAGGACCAGTATGGCTATACTCAAAATAGCCTCTCTCCAATATGGGCTCAATTTATAACCTGGGTAGCTGGTACAGTTCATACGAAGAGAAGTTTTGGCCATTCAAAAATATGGGAACGTCTGATTCCTGCTTGACATGCTGTAGAAGTAAGGGCACCAATTTGCAAGTCAGGAGGCCAGACTACAGTGTCTCCTTGACTGCCAAACTTCTATATATCCTTGGACAGACCCCTTCATTGCTATAGAGCACATTTCTTATCAATAAAATGACTGAATTGAAAGCTATAGCTCTAAAAAGCTTTCAATTCAGTGCTGGAAATTCAAGTTATATGGACTGTTTTAATTTCCATGGTAGTCGATAAATAATACGGTATGGCATTTTGATTAACTTGAAATTACCATGTAACTCCATATATGGAGTTACTATATAATTTTCAATTCTCAAAGAATCATAATGCAAAAAGTAAGTATTTAACAATGCAACATATAGAATACAATTTTTAAATGAATTTGAAACACAATGCTTCCCAGGGTCATTATAAACACAAATTTTCATTTATTCATATATTTTAAATTGCTAATTATTGGAAATTTTTGATAAATTCTTGTCAGTGGCTTTTCCATACTGTATTTTTTAAAGCACATTTGTGTGCATGTGAGATTATTACAAGCAAAGGTAACTGAATAGGGACCTACTGCCAAAATCCGCTTACATTTCACTAATTTTGATTGGGCCTTAATGTGTTTTCTAAACTTGGGTAGGGCATACCAAATACAACAAAACTAGATTCCACATCTAGTTCATAATCAGGAGCATTAAGTATATGATGACTCTATCAATTCTCGGTAGTTTGTGATTCCATAACTAATAAAGAATCATGGTTTATCCTGATTAGTTGGTTCAGATTAATTTAGCACCCCCTACCAATGTCCCATTTTAACTTTCTTCAAACCCAAAGGTAGACAGTGACCTTTAAATGTTTTTCAACTCTGTACCGGGAGCAGACCAAATTTCCTAAGTCAGATCCAAGCCAGAGTGGTTTGACCCAGACAGGATTAGACTGAGCCTAGGAAGGGTGAGAGTGGAGAGAGGCACCCAAACCCTGGAACACAAGGAGGGTGGTTCACAAGCCCTTTTTCTTCCAGCATTCACCGTAATGAAAAACTAATGGGCCGGAGATTTGCCTTCTAGGAAGAGCTTAAGCATTGCTTTACTAAACACACCTGCATATTGTTTCTAAATGTCATGCTAAGATGTGCAGGGTATTGCCATGAACTTCTTGAGCAGTTAACTCAGTGGCTTAATGCTTGCCATGAAGCATCTTTAAACGAAAACATCCTTTACTACCAAGACTGAGGCTTCACCATAGTATCAGAGGAAGTCAATAAAATGTACCTTGGCATAGAGTGCAGGGACATATTTATTATTGGTGGGAAAGACCTATTAGGCCTGTCTGTCACAATGCCAATGTATAATTTATCCCTGAGGCTTTTGGGGATCCCATAACTGCCATGATTTTAATGGCTGGTGGTGAGTCATGGGCATTTATGAAGATAGAGCACTTCAGTGACTATTGATTGGACTCCTAAGATGCACATAATCCTTAAAAAGTTATCCAAAACTTTGCCTTAAATTTGAAGTCTTCTCATACTTATAAATAAAGTTGTGGTTCAATAGCTCTTTCTCTGTCTTCTGCATGACTTCCTTTTGGTACAATTATCATCGTTGACTTGGCAAAAACAATGTAAAACACAGGGCTGCATGGAACTTCTAGAATTTCAGAGGATGAATACATTTGTAGCTTCATACTAAAATGTGTCTAAATTATTCCTAAAACATGCATTATAATATGTGTTCTAATTCCACATCCCTATTATAGAATCAAATATGCATCCATTCCCATACTGTCCCATCTCTACCTCTTCCAGTCTATCACCAAACTTAACATTAAAAAAAAAGTTGCCATGTGATATTGAAAACAAAACAAAGTATAAGCTAAAGAAATATCCTACTTTAACCTCTTTGATCCTTGCTTTTCTCACAAATTGATCCTTACGCTAGCATTTCTTAAACTGGCAAACAGCATAAAGGTGAAACAGAAGCCCTGTGGTTTCTGCTCATAAAGTAAATTTGGTTAGTATTGACTCCAATGGCTTTTGTTTCCATTTTTGCCCAAGTGTAAGGTTAAAAAAGTTGCTGCAATGTCAATTTATAAATTATTGTTAATCTGTGTCAGCATTTGACACATCGCAGTATATGAGAAACACTGAGAAAATTGTTCCACGTCAGTTTGAGACCTTTTAAGCTGCATTAGTCACAGATTTCTCTAAGAATACCTGGAATTCTGAGTCTTCAAATTAAATCAGGATTATATGTAGCTATAAAGGATTTATAAGTTCATATTTTCTTTAGTTCATTAACTTGCTTCTTTTTATTTCATTTCCTGTCTTTGTTATTGATGAAGTAAGCTAAGGGAATTTCATTAAAGTCTGTTTTATAATTTTCATATAAGTTGTCTAACCAATAAATACATAAAAGACTGGTTTCACCATATGAAAGGCATTGATATGACACTGGTAAAGATCAAAAGCTGATCTCAGAGACAAACTGAAATCATATCATTTGTGTAGTAATCAGGATTAAATTTACCAAGAGTCCTTTCTTTTTAAAAACTGTATTGGCTCCTTTGTGAATACAGAAGTAAGATTTTACCAGACGTCCCTCTATATTTTTTGACCTTTGAGCCTTGAAAAGATAAATGACCTACAATAATCAATATTCTATCAATCATTAAGAACAAATTGGAATTAAGTTAACCTCCTAGTAGCAATAAAATCTCATACTCATAGGAAATTTGAATTCAGGTTCTGATATTAGTTTGCTGCTCTCCCACTTGTAATGTACAACTAAAGGAAACAAATTTAGTTCAGGTCAGTGATTATTTCATTAAGCCTTCAAACCACTGCTTAGCAGAATGTTATATATCAGATGACTCTTTAAAGGATCCCAACGTGCAGTATGCGTGTGTGTGTGTGTGTGTGTGTTTGTGTTGCTGTACATGTGCTGTTGTATGTGAGCACAGGCACACATCTGGAGGCATTACCATATATATCCTTGTCTGATTTTATGGGAAAAAGAAAGCTATGACAATATTTTTACACTCAAGGACAATAATCATAGCTATAGAATTCAGTGTGCCTAATGCCATATCCTAACTCCAAGATAAAAGTGGAGAGAAGAGGCTGTGGGCTTAAGGAATGGAGGGAGAGAACCCTCTTTTTAGTGCCCTCCACACAACACTAATAAAAGCCTCATATGTGTTATGATGAAGAGCTTGGGCTCTAGGGTTAGACTGACTGGGTTCAAATTCTGTTTCTACCATTTACTAAGTATGTCCTTTGAGTCATTTATCTAATCTCACCAAGCCTCAGTTTCTTCATCTGTAAAATGGGGCATTTCTTTTCACTCATTCAACAAAAAAAGGTCTTCAATGTCTAATACATGCTGGGCGCTATGCATCCTGAGATGCAATCATGAACAATACCTAGATTTCTTCCCACCCCTTGTGGAGCTTTCATGCTAGTGGTCCTTTTGAGGGTTAGATTAGATCATGCATGAAAGTCTTTGACACAGTGGCTAGAACAGAGCAGGCCCTCAAAAAATGTCAGTTCATGGGAGGATAATTATCACTGGGTGTCAGGTGACATGATCTCCAATCCCCACAACAATAGGGTAACTGTTATTAACTTTGTTTTACATATTAGGAAACTAAGACTAATAAGGTGAGATGTCTGGCCCATTTGCAGTTTGTTTTTCTCTATTAAAGACAGATATTGCATTTTTATACGAGAAGATCTGTGTGTTCAAAACACATTACAAATGTGAATACATTTAAATAATAACTCCTTAAAACTCACCCCCTTTTCACTGTACCATATCATCTGCTAACCAATAATTGGTATTTGTTGGGTTTTTTTGATAATTTTGGAAATGTTAAAGGTGAATTTTTTAAAACTTTACTGTGATTCTCAATTCAATATCATAAGCACACACATACATATGCACACACAGCACCATCAAAAGATTTTTTTTAAAAAAGAGGAAAAGATCCTTGCAATGATAGCACATAAAAGAGAAAATGCTCAAAGGAAATGGAAGGAACCTGAAAATAAAAGATGAGACCAGACTTCTACAAACAGCTGTCAAATAGCCTACAGAAACAAGGAATAAAGGATCCCAAAGGAAAGATGAAAAAATTATACTGGGTTTTTAATTAAACCTGGAATTATTTTTTTCCAAAGAATTTTGAAAAGAAATGGAGAGAATCCTATTAGATCAAGGTTATGAACAGAAGAAAAAAATTTTAGAAAAACATTATTGTGAAATTATTTTTCTCTCTTTTTATTAAGAAAAAACAATACCAACAGTCCTTACAATATTGCTTTGGGCCATTCAAAGACTGTAATTCCTTTTGATGATCATTTTCTGTCTGATCTTGGGTCTTATCACACCCTCTTGTGCACACCACTCAGCCATCGTGGCCGCCGTGGTATTACTTGAATGTGCAAAGAGGCATACTAACAGGCTGTTTCCTCTGCCTGGAATTCTATCGTCTGGAGTGTATCATGGGTAAGGCCCTTCTTTCCTTCAACAGGCCTGCACTGTCCTTACAATTTAAAATTTAAATTTGCAACCTCACCCATACTTTAGTAATCCTGATCCCAGTTACCTAAGCTTTATTTTTCTTCTAACATCCTCGGTCACACTATGTGCTCTACTTATCTACCACATTTATCCTTTATTTTGTCTGTTTCCTCCTGCCTAGTCCAAAATGAATATAAGCTCATTGAAGGCACAGATTTTTTTGCCTTCATTTGTGTTTATTTTCATTCATCTGTTCACTGGTGTACTCTGGTGAATATAAACTGTGACTAGTGTGAACAAAGAAAAAGTGTTTGTTCAATAAATCCTAAATATCTATAATTTTTTTCATACTTGCTCCAATGGACATAGGTGATGCTTAAAAGCAAAACCAAACAAAACAGCCTAGCACTTCTGATTGGGCATCTTTAAGAGTAAAGGAAAACTAATCATCTCTGTTACTTGTAGAATTGGAATGTGAGATGAATTCAGATCACTATGAGTATTATTCAATTCAAATTTTAAAGCGTAACCTCAAATAATAACTAAATGAAATTTGTAAATAAGCCCAGAAGCCCAGAAATAACAATCAAAGCATCAAATGCAAGCATCAAATGCAAATGCAATAAATTTCTTGACTGAAAACATGTCAGCCAAAACACTGTATTGAAAAATGCCATTAAATATGCTAAAGTTACAAACTGCACAATGGAAATAAAACTATAATTAGGCCAAACTTATACAGAATTATTATATAGCCTAAGTTCAATTTAAATAAATCAAAACCAAAAGAAGAATACTGACCTCCTGCTTATGATTTCCTTGGCCTTTTAAACTCTTTTCTTGGGACATATTAATGATTATTAAATAGATAAGGAATGGTATAAATATTTAGCACTACTTCCTCATCGCTGAAGGAAGAAAAAAGTACTTATCTATTTATAAGTTGGCAATGAAATGGGGTTTGGGGGACAGAAGAAACATGCACAAGAAAATAGCTCAAAAAGGAAAGAAAGAAGGAAGGAAGGAAGGAAGGAAGGAAGGAAGGAAGGAAGGAAGGAAGGAAGGAAGGAAGGAGAAGGGAAGGGAAGGGAAGGGAAGGAGGGAGGGAGGGAGGGAAGGAAGGAAGGAAGGAAGGAAGGAAGGAAGGAAGGAAGGAAGGAGGGAGGGAAGGAAGGAAGGGAGGGAAGGAAGGAAGGCAGGGAGGAGGGAAGGAGGCAAGGAGGGAAAGAGGGAAGGAGGGAAGGAGGCAAGGAGGGAAGGAGGCAAGGAGGGAAGGAGGGAAGGAGGGAAGGAGGGAAGGAGGGAAGGAGGGGAAGGGAATGGAAGGGAGGGGAAGGGAATGGAAGGGAAGGGAAGGGAGGAAGGGAGGAAGGGAGGAAGGAAATATATATGAGCAAACCAATGTTTCAGATATGAGAAATTGTGACTAAAAAAGAGGGATCATGAAAACTAAAATATATACACTAGTAGAATATGATTTTGAAACAGTCAAGATAACCCCAATTATTCCCCACAGAAACTGAACCTGAAGGGAAGGTTCTGTTCAGCTCATGTGTTAAACCATAATAATAGTTCAACCTAGCATAGGATAAACACAGAAAAAGCCCAAAAGCCCAAATTGAAACAAGTTAAATAAATAGAATTTCCCAGCAACTATGATCACAGTTCAAGGTGTCTTCATCAAAATAAAGTTCAAAAATGCCAAGTAATGGTCTACCAGCCTACCTGGCGTGGATTTCTGGTCCTCCAAATTACATAAACTATTTAAGTCTCTATTTCTTTACTTTCAGTAACATTAATGTTAATATAAAATTATAAACACAGCTTCTCACATTTGGCTGGTTTGCAACACATCTGTTAGGATCCAAGGTGACTTGGCAGGGAGCAGTGGGTCAAGTCAACGCACAACAACATAAAACCACTTAAAACTCAGCACTAATTATTATGGTTATCTCACATAAGCTTACACCAATATACAATGCAAGGGCAAGTATCCATTGAATTACTAACAGATGCCTCCAACTCCAAACAATTACCTTAATTCAAATAAATAGATTTGGCCAAATCACTTATATAAATCTCTTTTATCTAACAGAGGGCAACTGTACTACGACCATGAAAACAGAGGAGATCAGCTGGGTGTGGTGGTTCACACGTATAATTCCAGCACTTTGGGATGCTAAGGCAGGAAGATCACTCAAAGCCAGAAATTCGAGACCGGCCTGAGTAACATAGTGAGACCCTGCCTCTACAAAAACAAATTTAAAAACTTAGTTAGGCATGGTAGTGCATGCCCGTGGCCCCAGCTACTTGGGAGGCTGAGGCAAGAGGATCACTTGAGCCTGGGAGGTCAAGACTGCAGTGAGCCATGGTGGCGCCACTGCACTCCAATCTGACAGAGTGAGACCATGTCTCCAAAAAACAAAACAAAAAACAAACAAAAAAAAGGGTATCAAGAATTGACTCATTTCCAAAAAAAAAAAAAAAAAAAAAAAAAGGGTTTATAAGCAAAAGGCAAGATAAAGGAACCTGGAAGGATCAAAAAAAAAAAAAAAACTTAGAATAAATGCTGGAATGTGAATTAGGGTCTCCTCTTCACTGCTATGAAAAAAAATGAAAGTGGCCTAAAACTCATAAGTCTCCCTATTATCTCAAACCAGAGCACAAATGGTCTTCTCCATTCTCCCTTCTGGAATGAAAGGCAGTGGAGTCTCACTGTTTTATTTTGTACATGAATTTTAACATAAACATTTGCAACTTATTCCAGTTAACCATCTTGAAGGTTGAAGTTCTTCATAAGTACATTTATTATTTAATCACTTATTTATCAAAAATTTTGAACATTAACTATGTATAAACCTGTGCCAGGCACTAACTGGGCAGAAATCAAATTCTTTGCAAGTGGCTATAAAATTCTGTGAGTGGTCTGGCTAAAATGGGTGAATTTGTCTTCCAGATAGATTATTTTATCTTCCATATTTCTAGAAAAACTGACATCTAAACATGTCTCTACCTCCTCTATTTTCCCACATAAATCACAGGTTTCTATCCTCCTTGTAGTTATTTGCTAGAATATTAGTCTGCCCCTCTAGACTGTGAACTCCTCAAAGCAAGAATTCTATCCATTCATGGAGCTCCCACCTACTCCCACACTTAAAGCTCTAGAGCACTGCCTGGTACATTGTGGATGCTTAGAATAGCTGTATCGTGTGATACACGAAGGAGGAGCAATAACGTAGACTGGTAAAGGGGAAAAAATCCCTAGTTTCATAGCTGAGCATTCTCACAAATAAAGAAAATGAGTTCCTTAGTATAAATATCTTGCATAAATTAAGATGGGGAGCCCTAACACTGCTCATATTCCAGGAGTTATAAGAGTATTCCAGATATTCTGGTGTTCCGGTGAAACTGATGCCATTATTTGTAGGAATAGGAAAATCCTGAAGCCCTACACGCTCTTGGCAAACCCCCCATTCTCCTCTCCCCTTATCACACCAAGCCTCACTACCACAATGTCCCTAGGCCTCCTACAGCCTAAGTTTATTTTCCATTTTTAAGAAGCCTAGGAGTTCCAGTTCATTCCTGACCTCTCAGACTGTCACCCCATATGGTTCTGTACATCCTCCTCTCTGGCCCTATCTACTATGACCCAACTGCTGAAGTTCTTTCACTTTCAACTTTCAGTTGAGCAAATAGAGGGTTGCATTAATACCCATGAGCTTACATCAAAGCTCATGGCTATTAGTACAAAAGCTCATGGTTATTAGTATAACCCACTATTTGATCAACTTCTCTGATTCTACCCTTCAGCTTCTTGCTCCAAGGCTAAGAGCTGGCTCTCCTCTGAAGATTTGGCTTCTTCTTAGCCCTGTGAGTGAAGGCTGCTTTTTTTCCACATGACCCCAACAGTAGTGTCAAAAGCCTCCTTGTTCTTCTTTGCCAGATCTCTCTCCATTTCCCCTCCCGAAAGACCTATAGCTCTTCTGCACTGCCTGTGAGCAAGACTCAATGTGAGCAGACCTTTGTCATTCCCTTAAAATCCATCAACCACTTGCTCTGTATTGCAACCACCTGCTGACCACTCCCTTCCCTGTTGGAGTTCTTCAACTTTTAGTTCATTATCAATCTACCCAAGAGTATTCAAAATAATCCTTGGTGATTTCACTTTCCAGTTCATGGTGGTCTTTCAGTTCCTTGGATCTTTCCTCCAACCTTGTGCTCTGTTCAACTTCAGCTGCTCAGACCTGTGGATGTACCCAAGAAGACTGAATCTCCTGAATAACCTCGTTATCAAGAACCCCTGCTCCAACCAGCACCTCCTGTTTTCCACCTTACTCCTTTACTCTTAACCCTACCATGCTGTACAATCCATTCATCTCCTCACCCTTTCCATGGCCCTTACCCACCCCCATCTTGTGTCCTCACTTCTCAGCTTACATTTCATAATTATTAGCTCTTTATTACACTCTTCTGGCAAAACTCTGACCACGTTTAAACCTAAATTTTCACCAACTAATCTGTGAATCCTGAACCTGACTTGAGCATCATGTTCACTTCCCCAAAGTTAAACCCGCAATCACGCCAGTTATTCTCACTCTGATCACACAACCACTAACCCCAAGTGGACCCTTAATGCTAACAGGCAGAGAACCAGCAGAGATGTGTTTCCGTCACTCTAACCCTCTTCTAGACGACAATTCAGGATTGTTCTCCACTCCAAATTTCAGCAGAGCCTGTCTGCACTCTCAGTTCAAGATCTGATTTTGCCTTTACAATGAGTAAATAGAAGTAAACAGAAGAGAATGCCCTCAACTCCCACAGGTTCACCTCTTCACCTACCAGCATCTGTGCTCCTATCCTCTGCCTTCCTTCCTATTATTGTGAACCAATTTTCTCTGTTCTTATCTAAGATCAAGTCCCACACTATTGTACTGGGTCCCATCCCATCTCACCTACTCAAGAACATTTCTATAGCAATTCTCAACTCTCTCTCCTGCATCATCGATTTTTCTTTTACCAATTAATCATACTATAACATCTCAAGTCTTACAAAATTTAAACAATCCCATACTCCCTTGACACAGGAATAATTTTGGGACACCTAACTCCAAAACACTGACTGTATTCTTGCTGCTTCCAGTTCTTCCTCCAGTTTCTTTTTAGCTATCTACAATAAAGTTTCACTCACGCCCCACTCCCATTTCAATTATACCTCTGTTCATGCCTTTGCTGCAAGGTGACTTTCTTGGCAAGGCCTTCCTGACCACCCTACTAAAAACTGCAAGCTCCACACCCTTGATCATCACTCCCTCCTCCCTTCATGGCCTCATTGTCCTCTAAAGCTTCCGTTACCATGTGACATTCCATGCATGTATTTATTTCTTCACTATCTGTCTCCCCTCTACAAGTAGGAAAGTGCCATGAAATCAAGATTCTTTGTCTACTTTATTTTCTGCTATTTTTCTGGCATCTAAAATAGCAATGTGCCAATAAATATGTGGTAAATAAATTAATGAATGGATGTGAGAGAATTATAGCATAGTGCTTAATTAACACCAGGGCTTTGGAATCAGACCGTCCTCCATTTGAACAGCAGCCTTGGTGCTTGGACATGTCATTGAACCTCACTGCAATTCAGTTTTCTTCACTGTAAATGTGGATAATAAAGTATGTCATAGAATCATTAAAGTAAATAAAATGTTATATATAAAGCAGTCAGAAAATTCCTTGGGACACAGAAAACAACCAACAAATGAATGGCCACTTTTACATTGTCCCATATCAAAAGGTACAAAGCTGTTTTAATGATTAAATTCTGAACTGCTCCATTTTCTCATATTTTAATATCCCAAGGCCCCTAAAGACATAGTTTCAGCTTATGCAATTTAACATGGATATTGGTATAATCCCAATAGCTTGGGCCCATACTGGAAATGCTGTTCTACTCCATCACATGTGTGCATCATCAGCTTGCATGTATTGGTTAAACATTTGCCTTCATTATTGTACATTCACACTGTGCTAGGCCCTGAGAACAGTAGTTCACAATGCTCCTAACGTGTGGGTGCACATACCACCCAGCAAAGAACAGAAAACCACCCACAATGATGTGAAGAGACCTAAAGCAAAATGTCAACATTTGATTAAAATAACTTCACTCTTCCTTTGAACACTGCATCTCCAAGGGGATTGATTTATAGCATTATTTCTCATGCCATCTTTAAGAACAAGGTGAAATAAAATAACTAAAACACAGTATAATGAACACAAGCTACGTGAAACGTACAATGAAGGATTTTAGGGTTCAAATGCATTTTTTATACATAATTGGTGAACAGACAAGAGAATTTAGAGAATTGGTAGTACAGCATCCTTATGATATAAATGAGAAAAGTGAGAAGACCCACTGAGTTTATGTGAAGGGAATGGGCATTAAGAAAATCCTTCCCCATGGAAAGGAAAAACATCCACAGAGTAAATTCCCCATAGCAGAGACAGACAGGCAGTTTAATGGAATAGAAAGGGCACAGAAATAGCAATCAGCACAGCACCCAACACAATAAATATTTGTGCAAGAACTGAATTAAGGGTACGATGACCTGAATTCCAGTTGCGGCTCTGCCCAAATTCTCCTTGAATAAGTAACTTTACTTCTTGGTCTCCTTTTTCTCCTCTTTGTACTAAACGGCAGAGTCAGTAGGGTTCCAGAGACTTAAGAGCATGTTAGGTGGCTGATTGTAATTTGTAGAGATAGGAAAAGAAGAGAAACTTTTTAATGTTTTTTTTTAAGACTCCCAGAGCTGTGGTCTAAAGATCACAGTGGATCCTAAAGATCACATTCTATTTCAATAAATAGAAAAATTAAAACATTTGAAAAAAGAGTAAATATGAATAAGGAGTTGACTGTCCATTTCCCCAAAGAAAATGCATAAATGATGCGGTAGAAGTAAAACACTCATTATTCTGAGATGCCATTGTATGTTAATATTTTAAAAATATATCTTAAATCTAAAATCACATTTTTAATCATCAGAGATTTTATTAACTCTGTGTGTGTATGAAACATTAATGAGAATCCAAAAATGCAAGAGTGAGGATCCCTTCTGCCATGTTTGTAAAACTAAGGGAAAATTCCATTTTCCCAGAATTTAAGGCTGCAACCCATGATTTCTCCAGAAAGAGCTTTACCAACATTTTTTTTTTATAAATTCAACTTCTGTGCATCATGTCCTCAAATACATCATCCACAGATGATGACTAACTCACAGCAGACCTGTCTCCTCTCAAGTGCTGGTTGAAATGTTACCATCCTTCTTGACAGGTCTAAGTATGTCAGTTATTAATAATAATTTTTACTTATAAGTTTCTTAACACTTATAAAAGAAGACCCCCCAAAAGCTTTGCAAGTTAGCTCTAGTTTGCATATATATTTTAAGCATCAGTGAAAATACATTATAAGTGATATTTCTCAAGAAATAGCTCAGTTACAAACAAATCAGAACTAAGACCAGAAGTCTCATTTTTTATTCCTTGACGTGACTGTCCCATAATGCTTCTAGCTAACTAATGAGAATTAACTTAAAGGAGATCACAACATAGAACTCTTATGAAGATATTTCTATATGCGGTATTTCTAGAAACATTACAAATTCTATGTGTTAAGCTATGTAAAATTTGGGAACTAGATTATCATACTGCACTAAGTAAATCTTGGGATATCCAACATGCCACCCACGGGCCATATGAAACTTCCAAAATTGAAAAGCCTCTTGATTATATATATGTAATTCATGCCAAAAAGTAAAACTTCCCTTCTACCTTAACCCAACGTGGCTCTCACATATGCGAAATGTTCATTGTTTGAAAACACATCAAATGTCCATGATTTATAACTAGAAAATCAGTGTGCGTCTGTGAGAATATGAGTCATAGATCTGCAAGCAAGGTAGGAAGGTCTTTATTCCAAATAAAAGAAAGCTGGCCCATAAAACAGTCTAGCCCAGGGTCAACTTGTTATTTGAAGATCAAACAAGATTTAAAGCTTATGTCATTGGTTCTAAACTGAGTCCCCTGCTATACCATTTCCTGTGGACTCACTGAAGAGTCAAAACCATGGATGTTACACAAGAAGACACCCCTGGGCTTTCGGTACAGTAGGAACACAAAGGCAATGTCAGAGATATTCAGCATGGTTCTTGTTTATGATTTCTTGTGTTCTGATGATGGGACATGTAAACAGTTGTCAACCAGTTACCAAAAATACTGAACTCATTCAGAAAGGACATAAAGTGTCTAGGAGTGAATAAACAATGCTCATTCCAAACCTGCTGCTGCCATTCAGGGCCAATATTTGATCCAGGACAAAGAAAAAAGAGGTATTTGGTCATTTCTTATGGTAATCTCCAGCGTGTAAAGGGCTCTTCCCATCAGAGAAATCACCCAACAGCCACCACAGGATGTTTCTTATTTTGATGACTGAAGGATACATGCTGGGTCTGGAGGAGGGAGCCATTGATTTATTTTCACCACTTTTCCCTGGCTGACAGCAATCTAAAAGAGAAGGAACAAGCCAGATCACTCATCTGCCTGCTTGGCATGCCTGGTAGTCATGGGAGCCCATATAGAGGCCATCTGTTCAGGTCCCAGTCTCTCCAAACATGCACAGAAAGGTGACGTCAAAATGGGTGTGCTTCAGACCCATTAATGAGCCACCCGAAGTAAACTGGAAGACTCAGCCTGAGTAGCCCACCCATTTATCTTCTCTGTTAGCAGCCAAGTTCAATCAAGTCATGGATTAGGGCAGGCACAATTATTTTTAAGTTTATTTCCCTAGGCAAATGTTAAGTTGATTTGAACATCTGTGGTTTAGTCCTATCTGATAGACATATAGGTGGGTAGATTCCATGAGTCAAGAAAAATGCACGTTGCTTACAACCTACTAAATGAAACCCACCTCAGAAGACATGATGTTCAGCATTAGCCTGATGGTTTGGTAGTGCACCTTCAAACTCAGCTTTCAAATGCCCCTAAATTACTGCAGCCAGAAAAACTCTCTGCAGCAAGCCATGCAGATGATGGCCACTCTTCAGAAACAGCAGTGTCATGTAGCTCTACTCAGTGAAATAAAACAAATGAGATGTTCTCTTTTGCCTCAAGATGATCCTCCCATTGCACCAAGATTTATGATCTATTACAAAGAAATGCCAATCACTACAGATTAGTTGGGACAAAAAAACGTATTTGTATAAGGCTTCTGTGATCAGAATTCTAACTTCATGTTATATGCACAGTATTTATGAATTCAAATAGAAATAATTTGGCTTTCTAAGATGTTTTGAATTTTTTCTTTTTGTACCCTAAAACGTGTCTTGCATTTTTAGTTATCCTTGAGATGATCATGTGAAGGATGTCCTAGATTTTTCAAAATAACCCATTATGATATCAAGAGAACTTCTGGGATCTAGGACCATTTCGGCAGTTATGTTGGTAGAGGCACCCCTCCATCCTCAAGAAAGGACCTGTTTTCAATCCACAGTAAGACCCCAAGTGACCAAGCAGACCCTCACTGACTAGAAGCCACATCTTAGAGTCATCGTCACATCTTCTGCTTTTTTCCTGTCTATACCCTCTTCCATCAAAACCTACTTTCCTATAATTGCATATCCATATTCCTTCAGGGCCCTCCCTGTGTCTCTGTACGATGAAGGTAGCTCATCGTACAGACTTGTTAATACATCACATCTCAGTTTATTTCTCTGCATTCCAAGTTAGACTCCCTGTTTTACTTGGCCCAATCTCTGAAGCTACTGGAAAGAGAGACAACAACATCTTCACCGATACACAAACATGCCACACTAGCCTTCATGTCATTATTCTTTGATCATTTCAATACTATTATTTTGTTTGGTCTTTCCTCTGAAACCCCTGTTAGATTTTGGACCTCATGGATTTTCTAAATTATTTCTAATTCCTATCTATGCATCTACATCTATGCACTGGCCTATTCCATAAATAACCATAAGGGTTCTCAGTAAGAGAGTCTTTTGTTAAGATTAAGTAATTTTAGCAGACACAACCCAAACCCCATTCCACCAAGAAATAAAATATAGTGAAAACATTTCATAGAAAAGAGGAAAGAAAAGCCCAAGTGCCTATGAAAGAAAGAGACCCAGAAGATGCATTCCATTTTACCCTGAAGAACCCACAAAAAGCCTAGGAGTTGGAAGTACCAGATACAATGCAAGGGAGGAGTGCAGGCATGACTCATTTTACTGTGCCTCTCTTTAATGCCCTTCACAGATGCTGTGCTTTGTTACAAATTGAAGGTTTGTGGACTCTGTGTAGCGCCAGTCTATCAGTGCTGTTTTTCCAAGACACTCTGCGTCTCTGTGTCACATTCCGGTAATTCTTGCAATATTTCAAACTTTTCATTATTGTTATATCTGTTATAGTAATTTGTAGCCAGTGATCTTTGATGTTACTATTGTAATTGTTTTGGGGTGCCCCAAACTGTTCCCATTTAAGACCGTGAACTTCATTGATAAATGTGATAGGTTCTGACTGCTCCAGCAATCGGCTGTTCCCCCATCTCTTTCCCTCTCCTCAGCCCTCTCTATTCCCTGAGACACAAGAATATTGAGATGAGGCCAATTAAGAACCCTACATGGCCTCTAAGTGTTCAAGTAAAAAGAAGAGTTGCTGTCTCTCGTTTTAAATAAAAAGCTAGAAATGATTAAGCTTAGTGAGGAAGGTAGGTTGAAGCCAAGATGGCTGAAGCTAGTCCTCTTGCACCAGTCTGCCAAGTGTAAATGTGAAGGAAAAGTGCTTAAAGGAAATTAAAAGTGCTATTCCAGCGAACACATGAATGATAAGAAAGTGAAACCGCCTTATTGCTGGTATGGAGAAAGTTTTAGTGATCTGGATAGAAGATCAAACCAGCCACAACATTCCCTTAAGCCAAAGCCTAATCCAGGGCAAGGTCCTAACTCTCTTCAGTTCTATTAAGTCTGAGAGAGGTAAAGAAGCCACAGAATTAAAAATGGAAGCTAAAAGAGGTTGATTCATAAGGTTTAGGGGAAAAAAAAGCCATCTCTCTAGCATCCAAGTGCAACGTGAAACAGCAAGTGCTGATGTAGAAGCTGTAGCAAGTTATCCAGGAGATCTAGCAAAGATCATTGATGAAGGTGTCTACACTAAACAACAGATTTTTAATGTATATGAAACAGCCAGCTAATGGAAGGAAATACCATCTAGGACTTTCATAGTGAGAGAAGGTAAGTCAACGCCTGGCTTCAAAGCTTCAAACTCAGCCAAGAGAGGCTGACTCTGTTGTTAGGGACTAATGCAGCTGGTGATATGAAGTTGAAGCTAATACTAATTTATCATTCTGAAAATCCTAGAGCCCTCAAGAATTATGTACCTATCCTCTATAAATAGAACAATAAAGACTGAATGACAGCAAAGTTGTTTATAGCATGGTTTACTGAATATTTTAAACTCCCTGTTAAGACCTACTGTTCAGAACAAAAGCTTCCTTTCAAAATATTACTGCTCATTGACAATGCACCTAGTCACTCAAAAGCCTTGATGGAGATTTTACAGGAAATTAATGTTGTTTTCATGCCTGTTAACACAACATGCATTCTGCAGCCCATAGGTCAGGGAATCATTTCAAATTTGAAATCTTATCCTTTAAGACTTACATTCTGTAAAGCTATTACCACCATAGATAGTAATTCCTCTGATGGGCCTGTGTAAAATACATTAAAAACATCTGGAAAAGATCCACTGTTCCAGATGTCATTAAGAATATGCCTGATTCATGGGAGGAAGTCAAGAAGTCCACATTAACTGCAATTTGGAAGAAGTTGATTCCAATCCTTATGGATGACTTTGAGGGGTTCAGAACTTCAGTGGAGGAAGTAACTACTGATTGGGTTGAAAAAGCAAGAGAATTAGAATTAGAAGTGGAGCCTGAAAATGTGACTGAATTGTTACAATCTCATGATAAAACTTGAACAAATGAGGAGGCGTTTCTTATGGATGAGCAAAGAAAGTGTTTTCTTGAGATGGAATCTACTCCTGATGGAAGATGCTGTGAGTGTTGTTGAAACAACAATACAGGATGTAGAATATCCCATAAACTTCGTTGATAAAGCAGAAGAAGGGTTTGAGAGAATTGAGTCAAATTCTGAAAGTTCTATGATGGGTAAAATACTATCAAACAGCATCATGTGCTACAGAGAAATTTCTAATGAAAGGAAGAGTTAATTGACGCAGCAAACTTTACTGTTGTCTTATTTTAAGAAATTGCCACAGCCACCCCAACCTTGAGCAACGACCACCCTGACCAGTCAGCAGCCATCAACATAAAGGTGAGCCCTCCACCAGCAAAAAGATTATGGCTCATGGAAGGCTCAGATGACTGTCGGCATTTTTTTTTACTAATAAAGTATTTTTAAATTAATATGTGTACATTGCTTTTTTAGACAAAATGCTTTTGCACATGATTGAATACAGTATAGTGTATACATAACTCTTATGTGCACTGGAAAACCAAAAGATTCACGTGACTCACTTTATTTCTACACTTAATTTATTGTGCTGGTCTGCAATATCTCCAAGGTATGCCTGTACATTCAAGGGAAAGGGTTGAAAAACATGGTAATATTTTGTCTGGTTTTCTGTTGTTGTTGTTTTTCCAAAATCAGATGACATATGCATACAAGGAAATATTTTGAAAGTCTCCATAAGGAACATTTAATTTCTTGCATCCCTACTTCCAACACAATCTATTACATGATTACCCATTGTTCCTTCCCTCAGGAATGTTGAGAATTATTAGATGGAGAAATTGAGTCTGAGATTCTTAGGAACATTGGAGGGTGACGGTGAGAAACACTGACATCCATGCCCCTCCTTCTGCCCAGCTTAGGATGTGAACAGTTAAGTTTCTGCTTCCTTAAAAGGAGACTGGAGAATCCTGCTCTGGAGAGAGTGGGGGAAAATGTGGACATACTGACTGACATTTGGGGACCCCCAACCAAAAATGATCTGGCTGGTTATAGAAAAACTAATCAATGAACTAATGTAACTTTCTCACAAAGCTTCCCATCCATGTTTAATGAACGTAAGTAGAAAAGCAAGGATTACACATTTGAGAAAGCCTCCAATTTAAAATAGAGAATAAAATAAGAAACAAAAGTGAGAAACAAAAATGAAAAATTCAAATAATCTATCCTTGATGTCATCAAAGATGGGATATTGTGCCCAGAATTAAGAACAAGATATCATAAAAAGGAATAACAAAAAAATAAGAAAAGGGCCGGGAGCCATGGCTTATGCCTGTAATCCCAACACTTTGGGAGGCTGAGGCGGGTAGATTACTTGAGACTAGGAGTTCGAGACCAGCCTAGCCAACATGGTGAAACCCCGTCTTTAAAATACAAAAAATTAGCCAGGCATGGTGGTGCGTGCCTGTAATCCCAGATACTCGGGAGTCTGAGGCAGGAGAATTCCTTGAACCCGGGAGGTGGAGGCTGCAGTGAGCCAAATTGCACTACTACTCTCCAGCCTGGGTGACAGAGTAAGACTCCATCTCAAAAAAAAAAAAAAAAAAAAAAAAAAAAAAACAAAAAAAAAAAAAAAAAAAAAAAAAAAAAAAGGAAAAGAAAAGTTCCCTGAAAATAAAAATATAAATATGTAATTTTTAATCCAATAAGAGGATTATAAGATTAAAAACAAGGAATTCTTGAGGGTGTGAACACCCCATTTTCCATAATGTGCAAATTTCACACTGCATGCCTGTATCAGAACATCTCATGTACCTCATAAATATATATACCTACTATTTAACCACAAAAATTGAAAATAAAAAAATGTAAAAAATAAAAAAGATAGATTCAACGAAATTTGTTTCAAAAAAGAATAAAAAGACAAAGGGCTAATAAACAAACAAACAAACATAAAGAAATTATTTAGAAAAGCCATGAGTTCCAAAATCTTACAGAAGTTTCAGTAGAAAAGACCAAACAAAAGAATTTGTATGGAAATGATCAAAGACATAATTTTAAAAACAAAATTTTATAACTGAAAGATGTAAATCTCTAAAATTAAAAGTCCTTGAAAATGTCTAAAAAAATCAATAAATATCTACATCATATACTTAAAAATTCCAAGGGGTGAGGTGAGAGTAAAGGTCCCATACAAAGGATTTTTTTAAGTGGCATCATAGTTCTCAATATTATTGAAAGTTAGAATCTAATGCAGTGATATCCTCAAAATTCCAAGGAAAAACAATTTTCATTCTATAAGTCTGCACCTGGCAAAATTATCAATCCAAAAGGAGGATAGAAAAAGACATTTTTAGACATGTAATATCACGTATTATTTTCTTTTATCAAGAAGTCATCATGGTGAGAGATAATAGATCCTAGAGATAGAAGGTCCCACATAAAAAGGGTTAAAGAAATTTGCACAATGATAGCATGGGCTATGTAAACTCACAGTAAATAAGAACAAAAAAGGACCACACCGTCTAAAGTGAGTTAAGCACTCACCACAATTCATTTTCCGTTTTCCATTTTTACTAGCTTGCTAGGAGGCAACTGGAGGCAAAATTGAGGTTAATGACACACGGAATAAGAAAGGAGCCTACTAGTGTTTGGATAAGAGATTAACAGAATTTCAAAGGCACTTGGACTTGTTTAGTTCATTTTTAAAAAGAGAGAAAAAAAAACACAATAATTAGTATCTTCAGATTCCTACTAGACTAATGGAAACACAACCAAATTCAGCTCATTTACAATTCTGTCTAGTAGTGCACAGCCCTAAATTTCTTTCCAGTTGCAATGTTTTCAGATTCAAATTGCCCGTCCCCACATCTTTTGCCATTTTGGCGAATCCCTTAGAGGGGAGCCATGTAGTTTAGAATCAGAAGCAATTGCGTTTCACATCAAAAAATATTGTTCTTTGACAGAAACTAAGACAGAAAAGCATAGCCATAATAATCTTGCTTCTCTTCTGAGTTACATCTAGGATTGCTAGCAATTCTTTGCCCGCACATCCTTGCCACAGTACAAACACATACACACACACACACACGCCAAAAAAAAGTGTTCATCAGTTCCAGAAGGTTTACAAAATATACAAGCCTTTTACCCTAAAACCTTGTGATGCATCCCAAAATATCTTTTAATTTATCATCAGAGATTCCATATTAGCTCATCAGTCCTTTTGTCTAACTATCATATTTCCTGATTCTGAAACAATAACTCACAACTAGAATGACCTTTAAATATGAAAAGAAATAGAGAAAGTGTCCAATAAACAAAACTTAAAATCTATATGTAGATCAAGAAGCCAGTCATAAAATGCAAAGGGCTTCTTATTACAGTAGCTAAAGGCAAGGTAATCAGTTAAATTACCATGATGGATGTACTTTCGTGGGCATTCAGAGTTTGTAATAAAATGGCAATCAGATTTACTCAAGAAAGCAAGAATATCCCATGCATGCGTAATAGTTCACTCAATCAAGAAGGATTTGCTAATTAACTACTATCTGCTCATCACTGAATTTGATGCTGAGATTTTTATTAAGTCAAATATGTGCTATTACACTTGTTGCCAGTGTAATTATGGTCAGAAAACTAAATATGTGTTAAAGAGAAATGGAGTAAGGTAGAATAACCAATGAGAAGCTTCAAGGAGGAGGTGCCACTTTCACTGTACCTTCAAGGCAAAATTAACAAAAGTAAAACGGGGGAAAAAAGACTCCCTTAGCCTGGAAAGAAACCAAACTTTTGTTTCTGACAATTTTATAACAAAAAAAAAGAAGTAGGATGGGATGTAATCCAGAATAAAGGTGAATAGCTTTACAGAGTAGAGAAAATGCTTTTATATGAGACTAGAGAAGAGTAAGAGGACAATATTTATGCAAATAAAAAAGAAAGAAAAATCATTCCATTATGAGGAGACAAATTTGTTTTGGGTTCCTGCTTCATTCCAAATAACAGAAAGTAGATATACAATATCCATCCATCATCCATTAATCTACCCATTCATTCATTCAGCAGACACTTCATAGTGCAGATTGTGTGCTGAAGACAATAGCAGGCTTTGAGGAATACAAAAAACATATAGTTCCTTCCCTGAAAGTGCTGCTGATGTATAATTAAAGGCTGTTCTTCTCCCCTTCCCCAACCTACCTACTATCCCTATTGTGAGCTCAAAGCAGGAAGGCTGACAAAGCTGTTATTTGAAATATCTGTATGATTGAGAAGGCGACCACCTTTCAAGGTTTCCAAGACACGGCATTTTTCAAGAACTGTTTATGTCCTTCTTCCTACGAATAAGACAGAAAGCTGACACACAGCTATGGTATTACTCTTCTTTTTACTTGAAATTGCAAAATGATTAAAGCCATCAAGCAACAATAGTTGACCTATTGAGGGAAAATACCAGATAGGTGCCCTGGAGAGATTGATGAGTGAATATATTTAGAAAGGATTCCCAAGACTATTTGCATTTGTCTCTGAGACTGCTTTCTCTCCTTTGCCTCTGTCGTTAGCTTCTCCATAGCTCCGCGTTGTCATCCAAACTGAACCTACTTGAGATGGAGCCTCCTAAGCTACAGGGAAACAACAAGCCCACTCATCAACACAAGTAATAACAGACTGGGAATCTTCACTCACGCAGTCAAAGTTTCTGTTGATTTCAGTAGAAAATCAGTGTTTTCTGATACTTTTAAGGCAACACCTACAAGTTTAAAGCCATTTAGATAAAGCCATAAGTTACAAGGGAGTTATGTATCTCAATCTCTCCATTCATTAAGGACTTATCGTTCCTGGTGCACTTTTCTGCAGGGGGACAATGAAAAGCAATGGAAAGTAAGCGGTGGCATAACTCCCAGCTCCAAGCCTGATGTCTCCTGAATAGTCCCTACATTAACGTGCTACTGGAATGATTTTCAAATACAAAAGGGGAGGAAGGCATTTTGGAAATGTTTTGCATGGACTCAGGGCTTCATTTTTAATTTGCCATGAAATCCTACATAAGTTACTTAAGATTCTGGGCCTCAGCTTTCTAAACTTTAAAAAAAAATACGAAAGAAAAATGGACAAAATGAACACTCTCTGATTCAACCTACATTCCAGTGATGGTGTCTACTTTGGTAATTACTTTTAAGCCTGCAGCAATGGCAATGACTAATTCTATTACTACATATAATACTGAACATACTAATATATGACTTTATATTACTTAAGTAACTCAGAAATAACAATAATCCAGTAATCAAGATCAGTGATAGCTCAAGGAACAAAATAACATAGAACCAATCTTAATAGTAACAGGAAGCCAAACAGGAATCTAGCTAAAAAATGTTGATGTCATTTTCCTCTGTATGCTTCCCACAAAATTCTAAACCCATCTCAGAACACCAGTGGAGGGCAAAATGGGTCAATAGGCACATTTCCACGGATAAAATGTGGGGTGGGTGGTGCTCAAAATTGAGAATTTCAGCAACAATGCTGTTTTTCTTAGCCTAAAGTATTTTCTTCTGTAGGAATATATGTATTTGAGTAAGAATTGAAATTAGAAACCCAAGCAACCAATCTTCAATGTTTTCAACTACAACATTAATACAAAATCAGTAAGAGTAAGATGAAGACTATTTTGGAATTGCAGGCAAAACTTCCATGAAGGATACTGTTTTTGAGAGTAGGCATAGGCAATAGCTTTGACTCTGAGGTATCAGTGAATCTATTTATAAATCAGCTCAACTAAGTGTCATGCAGGGCCTATCCATGCAGAGATAATAAGAGCTTAGAGTCAAAGAGGGAAGGGTAATGACCACGCAGAGATAATAAGAGCTTAGGATCTAAGAGAGAAGGGTAATTGAATACAAAAATTGTTATGAGTGGCTTGAAAGAACTGTTATGTAGGGGCAGATTATTGGTGCAAAGGAGGGACTGGTCAATCCCTGGAGAGGATGAACAGAGACCATGCATTTCAGGTAGGCAGGGATGATTGCAGTAAGTAGCCACTGGCTGAGGAATTCTAGGCACTGTGAGTTGCTCCCTTATAGCTCAAGCATGGATTGCTAGGGCAGTTGTTGCAAGGCCTGCTCAAGCCGGACCTAGTCTGCCAAGCTAAGGCATCTAGATTTCACCACTAAAGGGCTTTAAACAGATGAATCACATAATCAGATTTGCTTTTAGAATGATAACTGTACCAGCTGCATAGAGAATGGATTAGAAGGGTGTGATATTACAGACAGTCATATGCGAGACTGTTGGCTTCCAAACTAAATTTAAGTGACCCCTTTCTATGAATTCTATGGGTCAATACTTCTACTAAACATAGCTCTCACATTCATATTGCCTCTTTAGATGCATAGCAGAATCTAAACATATTTTGAAGGTTAATATGTTTTTTAATATCCTGTTAGATTCCCTTAGCAGGAAAAAGAAAAGCCATTCAAGGCTGACATTAAGACACATTTTTCAAGCGGCTGTTATGATCATTCTAACCCAATCTTTCTCTGACTATACTACTAAATACAACGTGGTTAAGCTTTTGCAGGAAAACATTCTCATAACCATATTCTCTGCCTTGTGTTTTTCATATTCTGTCACAGAAAGAATATGGAGTGCTTTTAAAGCTGCTTATATAATTCACAGCAAGATCTGTTCCATTCTTAGTTATCAGTAAAGTTATTAAGTTAGCAGCAATCCACGTACTTTTTTATACTTCTACCAGAAAAGAAGGAATGAAACTCAATCACTTACGAAACGAGCCTCCATGAATAAATTATCCTGCGGCTATGATATTTTTAAAATTACCTCACACCTATTAAAAACTAAATTAATCAAATCACTTAGATGTCAGAATATTTTTTAAAAGATAGATACTGTCAAAATGCTACGATTTCTGGTAAAGATCCTCCAACTTCTTAAGGAATCTGAATTAAAATAGAAATGCTTCCCCAAAGAACCCTACTAAACCTATTAGCTATTGAGATTGTAACACATGTTGCTTCTGGGTAAAGAATACCTATGTTTGCCCACTTGGGCAAAACACTAATTAGATGTGTAACAACACAACATCTATTACTAGAGCATTTGAAAAATGTATTTTTAAAAATCAAACTAAATTTCTTTCTAAGTAGAATGTAGTCCAAGAGTATTTATCTGTTGGTTGATTGAGATTTGCTCTCATATCCTGTTTGATATAAGACAACCTGTCAGTTTAGGCCATTTTCACAGTATTTGAGCTCTCACTGCCTGTCAGTCTCTGGCTGTACAAAGGATCTGCAGTAAGGAAGGTGAGAGGCACATAAGAGATCATTGCCCTCTCAAGGACAAGGTCCAGGGCTAGCATAGTCATGCACATGAGGTTCAAAGAAGGTTTCCTGGAGAAGAAGACTTAGAGTTTGACACACAGTAGTGTGTCCAGGTAAAGAAAGGTGCAAAGGGCATTTTATTTAGATGAATCTATGTGGCCTAAAATATCATACAAAGGTATGGAGCAGCATTGGTGCAGGGAACAACTACTGGTAGCTTGATGTACCTGGAATGAGAAGCTGTGGGAAACCAGGCTGTTGAAGCAGGGAAGGCCTGAAACCTGGATGTTCTTCTAGAACCAGTACATGAGGCTGGCTCACTCTCCTAAGACAGGATGAGGAAAAATTTTACTGAATTTCAAGTGAGGGGCCATATAATACAACCTCTGGTGTATGGTCTTTATTCCAGCACTAACTTTCTATAAACATCTGGGGAAAATCATTTAGGCTTTCTACATCCCTCTTACCTTTTAAAAGATACTCTACCTACTTACTCAGGTATATTGAAGAAGTAAAAAGGATCTGGAGAATATAACCACAATATTATTTAAGAATATTGTCATTTTAATAATAAGTATTACGCATCACATGAACTACCCAAGGTGAACAAGAAATAGCAAGCACATACATCTTACAGCATGTGTGGATAGCACATATTTCTTTCCTTTTTTTTTTTTTTTTTTTTTTATTTTTTTTTTTTTTTTTTTTTTTTTTTTTTTTTTTTACAAACCCTTGTGTCGAGGGCTGACTTTCAATGGATCGCAGCGAGGGAGCTTCTCTAGCACATATTTCTATACAGCAAATGCGATGATGAGTTTAATAAACATGGCACTACTTTGGCATGTCCTCCCATTCTTTCTTTAAGAACCAGTGCTGTTCCAAGGGAAAACAAATGAAGCAAATAAAAATTCTCTCCATCCTCTCTCAACCTATCTTTTTTTTCCATTCTTTCCTTTTTCCCTACCAAGCATGCCTTTTCCCCTATCCCTTTCTAAAGTAAAAAGCTGGAGCATGCTTATCTCATATGTATATGGTGGTATAGATCTGTTGCCATGGGTTGTTCTTTTCTGGAAGAGTTAGCATCTTCACCCATGTCGCCACGGCTCCTACGTTATTAAGAAAGCTGTGAACATTTCAGGAAGGCAGTATGAGTTTACTAAAAATGTATTAGACTAACCTAACTTTATTTACTTTTATGAAACACTTCTTGGAGAGGTAAAATGTGAGAATGTAACAAAGATTATATATTCTATTTCTTCAGGGCTCCAGGCAGGATTTCTCTTGCTCTCCTTTTGGACTGGAAAAGGCTGTTAATCAGGAGCAGACCAATCAGTTGGATAGATTCAATAGCCAATTAATAACATTAATCAAAGTGTACTGGTTATTAGTGTATTCATATCCCTAGGACAACAATGGGGAGAGTTACTATAATGGTAACAATGGACAGGAGAAGCAGACCTGCCAGTCAGTCAATATTGAGGTCCTTCTAGGTACCAGGCCCAATGCTTGACATCAGGGATTTACAATGACTCAAGAAACAATCACCACCCTCAGAGAACTCATGGGTGAGTAACTCATCACATTATTGCTAATAATTAAATAATTCTACTGTAGAAAGTGTCCTAAAGGAGATATGCAGGTGCTCCAGGAGCACCCAGTGTGGCAGCTTGTCATCGGTATCACAGAAGACCCCCCTGAGATGGTGAGGTGGACGTGTACAAGCTGACACCTCACACGTGATCAGGAGTTGACATGGCCAGGAGGGGGCTGAGTTTGTAAAGGTGGAAGGAGGCTTTAGGAAGTGTGCAGAGTGGGAGGGAGTAAGGCCTGCTGCGGAAATCAATGAAGTCCTCTCGCACTTTAGCATAAGAAGCAATGACTCCTAACAGCGCTGGCAATCCCAACTGCCCTGGCCATGAAACACACCTAGCAGGAACATGTTTCAAGATCCAGAGTGACAGAACTGTCAGCTTTACAGTGGGTCACTGGGGTCAGCCACTGACATGGAATCAGGCCTCGGAACACTAGGTAATGCTAGAGAGGAAACAGTCTACTTTTAACCCGAAATTCGAATGGACTCATATGATTCTGTTTTGTTATGGATAGGTAGTCATTTAGCAACATGCAGCAAAGGGAATGTTTATAAAAATATAAACAGTGATGATCTCCCAGGAGCCAATCTCTATTTATAACAAAAAAATTTTAATAACTCAGAAAAAATAGATACAGCAATATCTCTAAGAATGCATACGACCCTAAGTAAGATTTTCTGGGTAAAAAAAAAAAAAGCAATATGATAAGCACATCTCATGAGGATGTGTGAGTGGGCAAGAAATTCGCAGATAAGCTTTTGATGTGGGCAAGTGTAAAATTATTCATTTATGCAAAATAATTCAAATGTCCCCTGTAGAAAGATGAGTTCCAAGAAATCAGTTACAGCTCAGAAAAGGATCTAAAAGTCAGATATTCCCTAAAAATGTGTTACTATAGTCCAAACAGCATATAAAATGTTAAGAACTCTACATTATTGACAACCATGGTATATGTAGCCTAGCCTTAAGGAACCAGTTTCCTAAAAGATGAGCAGCCTTGGGAGATGTTACAGGATACAGCATGAGGGAAACTGAGTCTCCTGTAGTTTGAAGCAAAGAAAAAACAGACAACCAGTGAGAGATGAAAAAGAAAGAAGAGGCACTTCTCCCTCCATCCATGAGTGCAGGATGTGAATTAAGGAAGACAATTAAGGACTACAGGAAGTGAGCAATGCCAAGATGAAACAGAAGCAGCCAACATAAGAAAAACTAAGGGTAGCAAGCCTGGGCATAGAGAAAATCACAAAGATAATCGAGAAGAATCTAACACCAGATAGCACCAAAGGTGGTTATTCCAGAGCAGTGGTTTTCAAAATGTGACGTCTTTGCAATGCATCAGCATCACCTAGAAACCACAGTTTGAAATATAAAATCCCTCTCAGCCCCACCTGGGATCAAATGAATCAGAGAGATCAAGAAACCAAGAAACTGAAGAAGAATCCTCCCCCAGCCCAGGCTGAGCAATTTAGGCGGGTGTTGGGTTTGTAGGAGGCCACACATCAGACACGGGGCCACTTTTCTTTACCAATCCTTTTTCTCTCTAACCTCGTTTGCATTCCTTTAGCAAAAAGGTACTTCTTACTCAGCAATCTTCTCTTCCTGGAAACCGATGCCCAGGTTTCTATCCCAGTGCTGCCCTCTGGTTTTATCT
Organism: Hylobates moloch; assembly: GCF_009828535.3. Lineage (NCBI taxonomy): Eukaryota > Metazoa > Chordata > Mammalia > Primates > Hylobatidae > Hylobates > Hylobates moloch. Next base: position 163,190,421 of record NW_026652279.1, read on the forward strand.
AGACCACTGGTTCTCCACTCTGGCCATTTTGCCCCTCGGGAACATATCACAAAGTGGGAGACCTTTTTGGTTGTCAAAACTGTGAGAGTGAGGTAATGATACTGGCACCTACTGGGTAGAGGGCAGAGATGCTGCTAAACATTTGGCAATTCACAGGAAAGCTCCCCACAACAAAGAATTCTCCAGCCCAAAATGTCACTAGTGCTGCTGTTCAGAAACCATGATCCAGATCAGTTGCCCCGGAAACTAAATTCACACCAAGCATCATCTCTTTGCTCCTCCACTCCTCCAGCTCAAACTGATTCCACTAGCACTGTGAAATCCTGGTTGTGCTGACACAGTCAATTTCCCTTTATACCCAAACTTCTCTGTGTCTGCTCTCCATACGCTCAATTTAATCACATGTGGCTTTTCTCAGGCGACACAACCCTCTCAGCTGCATTCTCCATGTCAATGATGAATATAATATTCATTCTATTGCTTACAAACCCCAAAAGAGAATTGATGTCATGTTTTCTGATTTGAACATGTTGAACAAGCATATTAAGAGGGTTTCCATAATAATGCCACTTGATCGGGAGTCATAAAAATCTGCAAACTTTAGCTCCAGAAAGATAATAAAAATGCATCTCTCCAGGAACAGTTTTGACTTTCTTTTTATCAATAGAAACTTCAAAGCCAGAAGGCTGAGAAGTGAATTTTTCTAGAAAGAAAGTTAAAAACGCTGAGCATGTTTGATTCCTTGGTTTTACCTAAATATAACATATTATGAACCCATGGGTTTAGGTTAAAGTAGGACAAATTCTGGGAATATGTACTTTCACTATATGGGAAATTGTGGTGCAACAAATCTATAAATATTTTTCAAATATTACTTTCACTAATCAGTAGTCCCATGGAAATGATGAACCTCATTTTTCTCCTCAGAATAAAGCTGATACTAAGGAGGGAAAATTATAATTACACATGTGCATGCACACTGAATTATGCCACACTGTTTTCAAATACAAACCTGAGAAGAAAATGAAGAGACAAGAGTGAATATGGACTATGGTAACCTGTTAAAAACACACACTTGTGAAAACATTCATTAATAATAAATTAACACATATTTACCAGATCCTTATGTGACAGCATACAGCAGGTAATTTAACCTCAAAAATTCAGCCAGGAGTTTGACATCAATCTGGGCAACATAGTAAGACCCCTGTCTCTACAAAAAAGTTAAAAAATTGGCCAGTGTGGTGGCACGTGCCTGTAGTCCCAGCTACTCAGGATGCTGAGGCAGGAGGATCCCTTGAGCCCAAGAGTTTGAGGTTGTTGTGAGCTATAATTGTGCCATCACAGTGTACTCCAGCCTAGGCGACAGAGTGAAACCCTCTTTAAAAAAAAAAAAAAAAAAAAATCACCTCCCCAACAGGCTTAAAGAAAAAATCCATCGGCTTCACAGAAATGTCCTTTGAGCTCATGTGGAGCAAAGGCAGACGCCTCGTTACACTTCCTGCCCATGTGGAAACTCTGATGGGTCTTATTTTCCCAACTGTCTTCCTATCTTGTGTGGTTAACTTGCACACCCTCCTTAGCAAATTGCAGAACTTTTTAGGACAAATAAAAGTCCTCTTCGTACTTGGCAAAAGTCAAGCTGCCTGCCATGGCCTTTGTATAGAACACAGGAAGGGGCTGACCAGTCAGCCGACAAGCACTGTACTTCTGGACAACTGTCCAGGTATTCAGGTGTAAAATGATGATACGGAAATTCAAAGGAAGCTATGTGGGAATAACAGAGCTTCCACTGAAGTAAGGAGTGGCATAAGATGCAGCCATATTGATACAAGTTTCTCTCGAATGTCTATTCAACTCCTGCAAGCTTTCTACGTAAGCATGGTCACTGGACATGGCCTCCCTGTCACCACTGTAAACTCCAGGTCATTCTAACCTAACTTGCTTCAGGGAGCAACAGATTCTTCTCTTATGGGGGTGGAGGTATCCACCACAACACCCACATTGCTCCTCCTCAGACCGCAGGCCAGCACTGGGTACTCTCTTCTGCTTCTCACCACTAACTGCTGAGGGCTTCCTCTCCTTTCTCAGGCCTCGTGGAACTCTCTCTCCATCTCCCTTTCTACCTCTCTTTTAACTCTTGCCTCAGGAAAATTATTCTTCCCCCCTTCTGAATCTCTCATTATATTTCTTTCCTATGTGAATCAAAAAGACTAAAATTTTGTAAAAAGTACAGTTACAAGTATAATAAAATTATACCAAGTTAAAAACTGGATTTCCCTTTGGAACCTAAATCATAACAGAAAAAAAAAACAATCTTCTTCCTTATCTTTCTCTAATTAAATGTGCTTTCTTTCCCCTCGAACATGTCTTCAATTACATTCTTTATTCAGGTTTACAGTGTCTTCTTTGTCTGAAATTATATTTTAATAGTTTTTCATTGGAAATCTTCAGAGAGTATTTAAATTGAATTAAACAGGGTTTTGTGGGTGTATTAGTTATGGGTAACTAGTTACTGCAAAATTCAGTGGCTTAAGACAACAAAGATGTATTATCTGACAGTTGCTGTGGGTCAGAAATGCAGAGCGTCTTAGCTGGGTGGTTCTAGGCAGTGAGGCTATCAGCAGGCCGGCAGTCTTCTAAAGGCTTGACAGGGACTGGCGGGTCCACTTCCAAGCTGGCGTCTTCACATGGCATTTGGTCAGAGACCTCCGTTCCTCACCATGGGGGCCTTTCCACAGGCCGCCTGAGCATCCTCAGGATGTGACAGCTGGCTGGCCCCAGGGCGAGGGATCCAGGAGAAAGGCAGAAAAGAGAGCCAAGGTGGCTTTTGTCATCTAGTCTCTGAAGCCACATTCAGTTGCCTCTGCTTTTTTTTTTTTTCTATTCGTTAGAAGTAAGTCACTAAATCCAGCCCATGCTGAAGGGAGAGGAATTAGCTCTACCATTTGAAGGTTTTGTCAAAGAATTTCTGAACATATTTCAAATAACCAAAGTAAGCAGGGCTTGAATGCAAGTCCCACTTACCACATTATTTCCAATGGGGAAAAAGTGTTCTGCAACCTAACTACAAGCAAATGTTTAAAACGCAGCTTTTTTGATAAAGGAGCTACACCTCATATTATATGAATATGGCTGGGATGTTGTCAAACATTATGATGTATTACTGAGCCTTTGAAATGTACTGAAAGCTGCAAGTTTATAGATTTCACCATTATAAAATACCCAAACAACCACAATATCTGTATATTTATACACACACACACACACACACACACACACCTGCAACATTCATTTGAAAGTTGAAATACCTACTGAAGTGCGGGAAGGCTATAGGGTTCCATAGAGATGCGGGAAGGCTATAGGTTCCATAGAGAACAATTGGATTGGATGACTCCTTGAGGAAAACATGGGGGGAATTTTAGCTACTAAGGAGACAAGCTGTTTTAATAAATGGCTCATAAACCTTATCTACATTTACTCATATACCAGGACAAATCCATCATTAGCCACCAGCATTACATAAACTAGGAATTCTTTTAAGATGTTAAGACACAGTTACCAAGAAAACAATTTGTCTTTAGGAGAGAAAAGTTTTCCTCTCAAAATATCCTCTCTTTTAATAGACTGCTCTAATTCTCACTCCTCTTCCCCTTCCCATTGCGCACCTCTGCTATCCTGAAAGAGTCTTGAATCAAGAGTTTAGATTTACTTTCATCCTCTATAAACACTATGTGAATGGATATAGTTTAAATTCCAAAGTGTCTTGTCTATAATAATTGGAGTCCAGTGTCAAGTCACAAGGAATTGAAAACCATTATATCTAAAAATAAAATCAATATACCCAGTAAAAATGTATATTGGACTCATAGAAAAATATTAGACATAGTCATGAAAGCAGTGAGGCATAAAGAAAATACATTCAGTTTGCTAATAAATTTCTTGTTTTTCTGTCTTGCTGTGCATTCTCTCTCAATCTCTTTGCCATTTCCCCTTCACGATGCAAGTCTTCACTATTGGTGTCATTCAAAGTTCTGTGTATCGTTTCTTGTCTTCTCATCTAAAATATTTGGTGATCTCATCAACCCTTGTAGTTTCAATACCAGTTCAATGTGATCACCCCAAAGCTGTGCCTCCAACCTAGGCCCCTCTTCTAAGCTACTGACATAGATACCCAACTGCCTTCTGAAAAGCTTTACCACAATGTCCTAAGCTGAAAGCATTATCTTCTCCACGGAAGTTCCTCCTCAGGTGCCTCCTGGTACAATCACGCTGTAATTCAAGCTTCCTTTTCACACCTCCAGTCCTCTCAAATTGAATCAGGCCCCAGTACTCCCACACTCTGCCTTCTTGCAAAGTAGATGGATCGCTTCAATCCATCCTCACTTCCTGGACCTCGCTACCTCCCACTTAGACAACTGATTGCAACAGTCTCTTCATTCACTCTTCCCATCCTACACTCTCGACCCCTCAAATCTATTCTCCACCCTGCAGAGTGTTTTTCCTAACTGTATTAGACTCCTATTTAAAATCCTTCTGTGGCTTCCACTTCAACCATCAGGCTCTTCTAAGTTCATTTTGATAGTTATGGGAAGCCTACTTTGACTTCATTCTCATTTCTTCTCTAGGTTCCCTTCTGGTGGCTTCCCACCCTAAGGCTACATTCACCATGTCTGGTGTATACACTTTTTGAAAGGCAAATGAATCTCAGGACCCCAAAATCACTAAGCCAAAGGGAAATGTCAAGCTGGGAACTTGCTCAGGCAAAGCTGCCTCCCATTTTATTCCTAAATAAGATAACTACAAAGATTAAAAAAGCTACATACCTCCCTCACAATTTGCCCACTAGGAAATTCCTTCTGGGACTCAAGATCTTTACCTTAAAAGAGTTCTGCTGGATTTCACCTTGGCAATGTAAATTGATAGCTTATCTTCACAGGTGCGGGACAAAGGACAGAACTCAAAGTCATCCCTCTGCTCATCTGAAGCAAATGGATATCTGATTGCTTCTTCTCACCTATTGTTTATATAAAAATGTAGATTCACTGAGCCAGACTAAGACAAAAGTGACTCTTCCTCTACCCCCTCTCTCAAATGTAAATTCTGTATTCAGTGAAAGGCTGATCAAAGACTCAAAAGAATGCCACTGTTTGTCTCTTAGCAATCTATGACCTGAAAGCCTCCTACCCACTGCAAGTTGTCTCGCCTTTCCAGACCAAACCAAACCAATCTACATCTTACATATATTGATTGATGTCTCATGTCTCCCTAAAATATAAAAAACCAAGCTGTACCCCAGCCACATTGGGCATATGTCATCATCTTGAGGCCCACAAAGAATTTCCTTGTAGGTAAATTGTGAGGGAGGTATGTAGCTTTTTTATCTCCTGAGGCTGTGTCATGGGTGTGTCCTTAACCTTGGCAAAATAAACTTCTAAATTGATTGAGTCCTATCTCAGATACTTTTGGTTCACAACTTCATCAATATTGTTGAAAGAATCATTTGCACTTCCCTTTATATAATGTGTTAAATACATACCTCTGTGCTTATTCTCTCTTTGGAGAGAAAGTATTTTCCTTCCTATTTATTTGGTAAAATCTGTTCATCCCTCAAGACCTAGTTTGAGTTACCTTATTTGTAAAAACTTCCTTGACCTCCCCTCACATCTTAGCTGCAGCTGGTCATACCCTTCTTTGTGCAATCAAGACCCATATTCTTACATATTTTGTAGCCCGTTTCACACTGTCATGGAACTATTTGCATTCATGACAGTCTTGAGGGAAAAAGGTATGTCTTTTTCACCTCTGTATTTTCTGTATCTAATACCTATTACTTAAAAGGTCCCCAGTGAACGTTTGTTGAGTGAAGGATGAATGATGGAAGTAGCAAAATGCGGTAACAATAATGGAATAATAGACTGACGTGTTTTCTAACACAGATTCCAACAAAGCATGTACTTACGTAGATCCTGACAAAAAAATGCATTAGGCTTTGTAGGTCACATTAACTACTGCTCAATGAAATTTGCACAACCATTATATTTCACAGGTATCCCTGCACTCACAATACTGAAGGCCTCCATCTATAGTTGCTTGGATGCTGGTGACACATTCCAAAGAATGAGTCAGTAAGATATGTCCAGACTAACAAGGTGTTGCTGTATTACTGAGGCCTCCTCCAGATGGTGATTCCTGGAAAGTTAAGTATGTGCTGCTGGCTGGAAGTTTGCAGCTTTGACACAGTGGAAATGTTTGCCTTAGGACAGTGGAAACTCCCCATCTTGTATGACACAAGGTGTGTGAAATTGTTACTGCAAATAACATAATCTGCCCTACCCATGAATTCATACAAGCATGAGGTATTCTGTAGGAGAAACAGAATTTTGAGTAACTCTACTCAAATTGTTAAAAAATTACAACTTATTAATAACAGTATAGTCTCCACCGTAGTTTGTGTCTTCATACTCTGAAAACCTTGTGCAGAATATTTTGAACATAATGTATGTGAATATATTTAAAATAATTCTTCCTTCGATTAATTTTTCTAAAAATTACAGAAAGTACTCACATCAATTCAACAAAATTATGCAATTATAGATTATCTTAGGACTAACTCAAGTCTAAGATTTTTTTCCATCTCAGATAACAACCTATGCTATTAAAACCTCATGTGACTTTGCACAGAGAGAGTAGCAGTTGAGTTAGCACAATGTCCCCGTCTCTCCCAGACATCAATTTAGTTGCCATTTAGAAGTCACTTGCTCAGGATTATTATTTTTAGAACTTCTCACAAAATAGTTTCACTACCTAACATTAGGTCGTAACAGATTTTTAAGTGGAGAATTGGAGAAAAAGAAAGAGATAAACATTTTAACAAAGGTCAAATAAAGGAGACTTAAATGATTACTTGCTGATAAGCACTTAAAACATCTCAGCTGAATGTAAAGCCAGACCCAGAAAATATCACTTCTTCCTTAATACAATTCTTTGCTCCTTACTAAGAGCAAAACTTTTTAAAATGCAACCATGCAACTTTAAACAACACTGAAGAGTTCTTTGCAAGATAAGGATAACTCTGAAGCAATTAGACATAAATCTAGAACTTCAGGTGTGAAAGAGTTGCAATTGCTTTAAAAATATAGGATTCAGAAAGTTAATGCCTACCTCTCGCCTGACAAAATATAGTGAAGGTTCATATGTCAATCAACCACATAGAGTACATTAAGCTTCCCCACCAAAAAGTTATATGTTACCTAAAATCTGTCATTATTATTAATGAAAAACCTTGAAAATTTGCTAAAGATCTGATGGCCTAAGAGGCAGGAATGCACCAATGCCTGAGGGCAAGATTGTGCCTCTCTATCCTCAATGTCCAAGTCCCACTGTTTACTGTCCCATTGAATCACACAACTGGGACACAACCCAATTTCCAATAGCAGGGCATTGGTTACATAAATTATTTGATTACTTTTAATAGCATTATTTATATTAAATAGATTTATATTCTGGAATACCCAGCAGCTGTTTTTAAAATGAGCTAATTCCCAATATACTGACATGGACTTCTGAGACTGGAAGATAATTATAACTTATTAAGTAAAAAAAAATGCCATAACAACATGTAAAGTATGATTTTAATCTATAAAACGCATATATATATATATATATACAGAGAGATATTCATATCTGTAGATACTTCTTAAATATCTAGAAAGTTCCATCTCATACTGTTAAAAGAGACTATCGCCAGGAAGTGGTGGAGGAGCAGAGACTAGTGTACATTCTAAATCATAAAATCTGAGCTGTTTAATTCTAACACAGGCTACCTCCATTATAATTTTTTTTTTTTAATGAAAGCATCTGAGCTCTTAATCATGGTAAACTCCTCACATTCCACCAAGGACACCAGGTTGCACACCTCGAGGGTATAGGATATACACTATACATCTTACGTCCCCCATGGTCCTTCACAGTGTGCCATGTAAGATCTCCTCCAGGAGGAAGGAGCCACACCTGCATGCACACTCTAGAGCTTTCTGAAGTGGGGCCCAGAGGTCTCCTCTGGGAGAGTGTGTGAGGGCACTGACAATATGTCTGTCAGGATACACGGAAGTTCTACCAGTAGCAGTAGCCAAGGTCCAGAAATAACAGAATAAGAACTCCAGAATTAAATTAAAATATTTAATTAATTAAAATATTTAATTCTGGAGTTCTTATTCTCCCTGTTAAAATGCAACTCAATGTAGCTGTTAAAACAGTATGTTCTGCAGTCAGACTGTCTAAATTTGAATCCTGAATCCATCAGCTATTAGCTAGGGGACTTTGAGCAAATTAAATAATTTCTCTATGTTTCAATTCCATAGCCTATAAAATGTGGACAGAAATAATAGGGACATTGTGGAGTTTCAATGAGTTAGTATAGATGAAGTGTTTAGAACAGTGCCTGGACAATCATGTGTTCAATAAATGTCACTTTTTGCTAGTGTTCTTGTCTGGTGGGCAAGGTGTTATTATTGAAAATGGGTTCACTGATTATACTCACTTTATAAATGTCTCAAGAATAGCCACATTCACAGAGAAACACACAGACTAGCCCTCAAGGTCTAGCTTACCGTCCTCTAGAGCAAAATGTATGTACCTGTAGATATACAGGAATTATACCAGCAGTTACACACCAAACAATTGTATGGGCAGAGATATCAGAAGGGAAAGATTTTTCACCAACAGCAAAGATTATTTCTATTTTGACCAGAGTTATTTCCAATTTGACCTCACGTCAGGAAAATCTTATTTTTAATGGGCAAAATTTTGAACTTTATATTTAAAAATCTTGAACTTTATATTAAAATTATTTACCTTTAAAAATTATCATAGAACATAATTTTTTAAACCTTTGGTGTCCTCTAATGATTGCATATAAACAGTTGAAATATGAATCATTAACAAAAATGTGTTTCGTGTATATATTTTCAGGAATACATTAATTATATGAAACAAGTAATTTATCATCACTGTCTATGACCTTCACTGAGGGCCATTTTTCATTAGTGTTTGTACTTAGTAGACATTGACACCGTAACAGTTATAAAGATTTTATATTCCAATACATCCTAGTGAACTTACGAGGTTTCCTAACTTACAGGCTTGTAACTATATACTATTTTGCTAGGAGGATTGAAAACAGTTTGGTGCCAATAAACTAGCAAAGGTCAAGAGTGCAGTGAAGACTGCACAAGCTGTTAAGGCCCAGTTCACTTTATGATTTGAGGTCATCAGTTAATCCACAAGTAGTATCATGTACGTGTGCGTGTGTGTGTGTATGTGTGTGTGTTCTGACCTGTCCTCCACCTGAAAACACAATATAGTGTGTGTTTGTTTTTACTTCCCTAACACAAAACCATTCTCTGCATGGACCACAAAATACATTTCTTAACAAAAATTAAAGATAATGAAGATATTGAAAAGGTTGCAGATGATAAAATTTTCTTTTTCAAAGGTTTTAAATGCTCATCTGAGATTAACTCTATAATGAATGGAGTTAAACCCTAGAAAAATCTTCATTAGTCAGATTCAGATAAGATTTATAATCCGATACATGCCAGCCACAAGGAAAATGTGCATCACCACTATTCATAATAGCAAAGACATGGAATCTACCCAAATGTCCATCAGTGATAAACTGGATAAAGAAAATGTGGTACATATATACCAGGGAATACTATGCAGCCATAAAAGGAATCAGATCATGTCCTTTGCAGGAACATGGATGGAGCTGGAAGCCATTATCCTCAGCAAACTAACGCAGAAACAGAAAACCAAACGCAGCATGTTCTCACTTGTAAGTGGGAACTGAACAATGAGAACACATTGGCACAGGGAAGGGAACAACACACATTGGGACCTGTCAGTGGGGGTGGAGGGAAGGACATCATCGAGATAAATAGCTAATGCATCATGGGCTTAATACTTAGGTGATGGGTTGATAGATGCAGCAAACCACCATGGCACACGTTTACCTATGTAATAAAGCTGCACATCCTGCACATGTATCCAAGAACTTAAAATTACATTAAATTAAAAAGAATATGTGCTTCACATACAACAGACAAGCATATAAACTATTGTTGCACCTTAATATTTCTTTCCATATTATCATAATTTTTAGTATATAAATTTCTGGCCACATTTTGATGATTTAATCAAAATACTATGGAAATCTGAATTCCCATACATCTTGCCAGTTTTCACATTTGCATTTCTTTCTGCGTAACACCAGCTAAAAGGCAGCTCTTCCACTATTCAGTTTCCCTAAGGAAAAATAATATGATCAATTTGAAAATTGGTAACAGTACATCTGAAAATGTACAGTGGTTTAGTTAAAGTTACAAGCTGCTGTTCCAAATTAAAACTTCATTTTTAGCTCTTTATATCTCAGTGAAATTCTCTTATTAAGTGAAATTTTGCATTAAGTAGGGTAGGAAAAAGAGAATTCACTTCCTTTATATGTTAACTTTCTGAAAATCTCAACATAATTCCATTGGGAAACTACTATAGTGGTTAAGAAGAGAAATAAACCAAAATCAACTTTATGTTAAAAAAAAAAAAAGTCCAAGGGGAAAATAATTTGCTGTGTTTACAATTTTTTTCTAAGCCCTAAAAATAACAGAAGGAAATGTTATAGTATAGAGAATAACATAGAATGAGTAGACTGGATTTTGAATAAAAATGTAATTTCAACCAAAAAATATGATGATGTCTTTAAAACAAAGCTAAAGAGCTATAAATATCAGAAGTAGCTATAACACATAAAAATATGGATTCATTACTCATTTGCCCCTTCAGCCATTCTAACTCCACTTTTATTAAGCAATAATTAATACTACTTAAAGCCACTATCTTGGCATACACGCAAAAAGGATATGCTATGTGCAAAATCCTCATTTGAAGAAGGATCAAGATCATGCCTTTCGTCAGCTTGTGGTGATTTTAAAACTATGGCATAGCATACAATTTCCAGATGATCTTGTTGGGAACAGTCTACATATTTGAAAATTAGCCTACAAAATAATTAAATTACTTGCCCCAAAATGTGTGCTACTTACATCTGCTCAAAGGTAAATAAACCCAAGCGTGTTTATCTAGATGGCAGCATCATGACTGAAAATTTTCCCTGTCATGGATGAGGTAGAGCAGGTTAAAAAGAAATAACAGAGCTTGCCTTTGTCCATTAAAAACTAAGGAAATAATTATGAGACAAATAAAATAGTATCCCATGCAGTACTAGCTACTTGGTAAAATGATTACCCTTAAGAGGTAGTACAAGATGAAAATATAAACTCTCAATTAGAGTCTACACAAATCACAGGTAATACCTCCACAGTAAGTTGAGAAAAATTAGCGAGAAGAATACAAACACCTTTTCAAGTCAATTTCAAGGAGGAAAATTATCAGACTGTCCAGTCAACCATTCACAGCTGTCTGAGAACACTTCTTAGATGGACTTTTACCCTCAGTCAGAATACAATTCTTTTTTTTTTTTTTTTTTTTTGAGACGGAGTCTTGCTCTGTGCCCCAGGCTGGAGTGCAGTGGCGCGATCTCGGCTCACTGCAAGCTCCGCCTCCCGGGTTCACGCCATTCTCCTGCCTCAGCCTCCCGAGTAGCTGGGACTACAGGCGCCCGCCAACACACCCGGCTAATTTTTTTTGTATTTTTAGTAGAGACGAGGTTTCACCGTGTTAGCCAGGATGGTCTCGATCTCCTGACCTCGTGATCCGCCCGCCTCGGCCTCCCAAAGTGCTGGGATTACAGGCTTGAGCCACCGCGCCCGGCCCAGAATACAATTCTTATGTCCTCATGTCTTAACCAAGCCAGTTCCCACTGTATACTCCATTCTAAACGCTGGACAGTACACATACTTGTGCGTGCACACACACACACACACACACACGAGCCACAAATTGCAAAGCAAAGAAGGCCATAAATTACAAAGCAAAGAAGGGATTAGATTGCTGTATCATTTGAAGGTAATTCTAAAATATCTCCCAGTGAAATTATACCCTTGTCTAAATTGGAGAACTTTAAAAAAAAGAGTGCATGTTAAGATCTCCAAGTAAAAATTACTAAGCAAATAGTATCTCAGTGTCTTGATCGTAAATTAAAAAGTTATATAACACAGCAATATTAATTGATATGCTCTTTTTTGAGCATCTCATTTCAAGACAGACTATCAAATCAGAGCGGTTTCAAAGAAAAGCAAACGTCACCATCAACAGCAAGTCAGAGGCTCAGCACTCTTCACCTGGACTTGTCTGTGGTCCAGGAGAGGAGGTGAGCCAAGAACAGGCAGAATATTATTCACCTGAAGGACATCAAGTTGGAAAAGACAGCATGGAGAAGAACAGAAGTTAACCTGGCTTCAAAGCCTGATGCCCAAAATGTTCAAAGCATTCAGGTGCCAAAATGTCTTAGGAAATGGTGCCTAAGATGTGGACTGGCCATGGGGATTTTAGGCCTCAGACTCCAGCCAAGCTGTGTGTTGGTTGTGAATTTTCTTTCATAGCACATGTACAGGCCAGAACTACAGGAATTTGTAACAGAATCCACTTCCAGAAATGCTGCTCTGTTTTCCCTGAATGTTTTCTGCACCATTTGCCACTCCCTCCTTATTTGCCTTCCCTGTAAATGCTGTTGCTCTTCAGTTCCATGGTTTCAGCTATGAATTCATGTGGGATTCATTTCCAAACTTGTATCTTTACCTTTGAACACTATTTTGAATTCTAGACCCTTAAAACAACTTCAGATTTCACATCTTCCAAACTGAACCCATTGGATGTCTTCCTTGTATTCATTAGGCTATGATTTTAACTGATGTAACAGAGAACCTAACAGCATTTGCTTGAACAAGATAGGATTTTTTTTTTTAATCTCTCAAACAACAGCGTGGACGTGAAAAGCAGTCCAGGGCTGACATGGTGGTTTCGTGGTGTCAGCAGCCCAGTCTCCTTCAGTCTTCACTGTCTCTTGGTATCATGTCCTCTTCTCAATTTCCACGGCCACTGCCTTGGTTCAGGACTTCATCTTCTTATTTGAAGTATTGTCGTGCCCTTCTTTCTGGGGCCACTGCTGCTGGCAGTGTCCTCACTACTGCCAGAAACTGATGTGATCTGTTTGTTCCAGGAGGCTCTAAATTCGCTGCCATGATAGTCCAGGCCCTTATAATTATGGTCTGGGTCAACAGTTTCATCTCCATTTCTAGCCACTCCCTAACACTAGGTCACCCTTTTCCAAATACTTTACAAGCTTTCATTCCCTCGTGATTTTGCTGGGACTCTACTTTCCTCCTCACTCCTATTTTATCCTTTTTCTGGCTCATTATTATTCAAGCCTATGTCAAGTATTATCTCTTTCGCTCCATGTTATCTCCTCTATGGACTCTTCTAACTTCTCTCCACCAAACTGAATTCAGTAAATATATAATGAGCATAATTCAAGGTAAGGAATAGAGATATTGAGATAAATAAAAGTGCTTCTGCTATAAGAGGTTAAATATTTAGCAGAGGAGATAGAAACTTTACTCATTATAATACCTTATCAACAAGATAACTGCAATATGAACAGAATGATATGGGGGAAGTTAATCTTGCCTGCAGGCAAAATCAGCTGTTTACCTCTATGTACAATAGCACTTTGTTGACATAGCACTTGTATGTTCAATAAATCTGTGTCTCTCTTTCTCATAAAATTATGAGTTTAGTGAGAACAGAACCCACGGTCCCCACACCACTATTTTATCCAATGCCAAAAGAAGAAAGAAAATAATTTTATTTTGGTATTCATTTCTAAAGTCCATACAAGTATAGAAAAAAATCAAATTTTAACTAACAATTTTTCAGGGTAAAATTTTCAAAATCAGATTAAAGTAATAACTATCTTTATCTAAGCATATCACGAAGGGAAAAACTTACATGTTAATTAAATCCACATGGAAAAGGTTACTTTATTGAAGTGTTGAAAAAGAGAATGATTTACTTTCTATAGGAAAAAAACTCATTAAAAATAGTGAGCATGTTAAGAATATTAAACCATTAAGGCATAAAAACTGACTTGAATTTAATAATATTTCATTGTGGTAACATGAAATACAATAAAATTCATTGTTTTAAGAGATATATACATCTGAAAGAAAAATATTTAAGTAACAAAGAAATCAAAATGTAATTTTGCACCAATCACAGTTAAAATTAATACACTCTGAAATTCAAATTGAATGGTTAATCGACTTAACATTTAGATCAGTTAATTGTGACCTCCAGTTATTAGAGTTGCTAATTTATTTATAGAGAAAACATACTCTTATTCACTGATTTAGAAAGAAAATATTCATTTGGGATGGCATTAATTTCCTCATTTTGCAAGGAAAAGAAAGTGATTCTGGGAGAGGTTGAGCAAGTTTCTGTATTTCACACGGTCAACTGGGAAATCAGAAATAGGACTCCAGCCTATTTGGATGAGATAAGAAGTATTAAAAGAGCTTTGAAAACTGTAAAGTGCTCTAAAAATGTAGGCGCGGTACATGCTCAATTACAACACTTTGTGTCCCAGTACACAGCCACTGCATTCTGTTAGAAAAGGCTTTTTCCCATAGCAGGATTCTGCCATTAAGATTAATGTTTATTATTATTACGCAAGAAGGAAAAACAAAAGGCATTTCATGAACCAGAGAAAATATATTATTCTTTATTTTTCTAATGTGATGTCTCCATCATCTGCCTGTGACCGCTGTTGGAAGCTCTTTATTTGTCCTGTTGCCACTCTGAATAGTTTGATTGATTTCTTCTCTATCTGCTTCCACAAACGTATAGCCAAGATTCCTTACCTTCATATCTAACATTTAACAGGGAGGTATTTCCATTTTTCAGGGGAATGGAACTCAATGCCCTGCAGGATCCTGTCAAGCGTCTTTCAATGGATCTTTTCCTGAAGAAAGAGCTTGACTATTATTTTGTTGCATTTGAATATCTTAGCCCCCAAACACACTTTCAGCTTCCTTGTTTGCACCTGAGATGGAGGCAGAACTAAGCGAACAATTTTAGATCATTTGGGTACCCAGGTACGTGGCTGTGGATCTGAAGGAAATTGTGTTATTGCTACTTTTTTATTATAAGGAAGATGCTGTAAGTGCCACTAGATTTTACACTAAACTTTTTAAGTCAATTTCAACAGGACAAATGTGCACATCTGTAATAATGCAATGCAATGATTTCTTTAGTGAACGCTCAAATGATCAAAAGCCCTTGTGCTGTAAAATATGTTTCCAGGCACCATGCTTGAGAGCAACCAGGATGCCTTAGCATGACACTACTTTCCTTCCAATTTGTTTTCATGGTTTTGAAACGTATATAACAGGCCAACCTCATGGTGGACTCAATTCAGCCTTAGAAGGTTGCTCACATATTCACAGTAACTCCAACAGTAGTGGGGTTCTTCTATAGACTGAGTTTGTTCAGGCAGTTTTAAATTCCAGCCCTCCCACTTTAGCTCTTCAATATTTCATGCTTAAGAATTTATTTCCTATTTACTACTCCTGAGAAAAAAGGAATTATGGCAATTGAAGGACTTCCCAATAGACATTTCTATATATTGCCAATTAAAGCCAACAATACTTATGAAATATAAACAGATCTGACTTTAGATTATACGATGGCAGAGACAGACCTTGATGACAAAGTCTAAGCAAGTTTTCAACAAAAGGCATCCACCCTTCACTGGAAGCATCCACAGCACCGCAGCCAGTGATCAGAAACCACAGTCTCTCAGAACGTCTCCATTTGGTTCCTCTGAAGTTGAGCATCAGCATGCAACACAGTGCAAAAACAACTGTCTATAGGAGAAATGTCCAAAAAACTGGAAACCGCATGCACATGGGCGAGCTGCAAAACTGTTGCTTAGTCTTCACATCCATGTGGCCAAGATGGCCGAACAGGAACAGCTCCGGTCTCCAGCTCCCAGCCTGAGCAACACAGAAGACGGGTGATTTCTGCATTTCTGTTTGAGGTACTGGTTTCATCTCACTAGGGAGTGACAAACAGTGGGTGCAGGACAGTCGGTGAAGCACACTGTGCGCGAGCTGAAGCAGGGCGAGGCATTGCCTCACTCGGGAAGCACAAGGGGTCAGGGAGTTCCCTTTCCTAGTCAAAGAAAGGGGTAACAGACAGCACCTGGAATATCAGGTCAGTCCCACCCTAATACTGCGCTTTTCCAACGGGCCTGGAAAACGGCACACTAGGAGATTGTGTCCCGCACCTGGCTCAGAGGGTCCTATGCCCACGGAGTCTCGCTGATTGCTAGCACAGCAGTCTGAGATCAAGCTGCAAGGCGGCAGCGAGGCTGGGGGAGGAGCGCCCGCCATTGCCCAGGCTTGCTTAGGTAAACAAAGCAGCCAGGAAGCTCGAACTGGGTGGAGCCCACCACAGCTCAAGGAGGCCTGCCTGCCTCTGTAGGCTCCACCTCTGGGGGCAGGGCACAGAAAAACAAAAAGTCAGCAGGAACCTCCACAGACTTAAATGTCCCTGTCTTGACAACTTTGAAGAGAGTAGTGGTTCTTCCAGCATGCAGCTGGAGATCTGAGAACTGACAGACTGCCTCCTAAAGTGGGTCCCTCACCCCTGAGCAGCCTAACTGGGAGGCACCCCCCCAGTAGGGACAGACTGAGACCTCACTCGGCCGGGTACTCCTCTGAGACAAAACTTTCAGAGGAACTATCAGACAGTTGAATTTGTGGTCTCACGAAAATCTGCTGTTCTGCAGCCACCGCTGCTGACACCCAGCCAAACAGGGTCTGGAGTGGACCTCTAGTAAACTCCAACAGACCTGTAGCTGAGGGTCCTGTCTGGTAGAAGGAAAACTAACAAACAGAAAGGACATCCACACCAAAAACCCATCTGTACATCACCATCATCAAAGACAAAAAGTAGATAAAACCACAAAGATGGGGAAAAAACAGAGCAGAAAAACTGGAAACTCTAAAAAGCAGAGCACCTCTCCTCCTCCAAAGGAACGCAGTTCCTCACCAGCAACGGAACAAAGATGGATGGAGGATGATTTTGACGAGTTGAGAGAAGAAGGCTTCAGACAATCAAACAACTCTGAGCTACGGGAGGAAATTCAAAACAATAGCAAAGAAGTTAAAAACTTTCAAAAAAAATTAGAAGAATGGATAACTAGAATAACCAATGGAGAGAAGGGCTTAAAGGAGCTGATGGAGCCGAAAGCCAAGTTTCGAAAACTACGCGAAGATTGCAGAAGCCGCAGTAGCAGATGCGATCAACTGGAAGAAAGGGTATCGCTGATGGAAGATGAAATGAATGAAATGAAGCAAGAAGGGAAGTTTAGAGAAAAAAGAATAAAAAGAAATGAACAAAGCCTCCCAAGAAATTTGGGACTATGTGAAAAGACCAAACCTACGTCTGATTGGTGTACCTGAAAATGATGGGGAGAATGGAACCAAGTTGGAAAACACTCTGCAAGATATTAGCCAGGAGAACTTCCCCAATCTAGTGAGGCAGGCCAACATTCAGATTCGGGAAATACAGAGAACGCCACAAAGATACTCCTCGAGAAGAGCAACTCCAAGACACATAATTGTCAGATTCACCAAAGTTGAAATGAAGGAAAAAATGTTAAGGGCAGCCAGAGAGGAAGGTCGGGTTACCCACAAAGGGAAGCCCATCAGACTAACAGCTGATCTCTCAGCAGAAACTCTACAAGCCAGAAGAGAGTGGGGGCCGATATTCAATATTCTTAAAGAAAAGAATTTTCAACCCAGAATTTCATATCCAGCCAAACTAAGCTTCATAAGTGAAGGAGAAATAAAATACTTTACCGACAAGCAAACGCTGAGTGATTTTGTCACCACCAGGCCTGCCCTAAAAGAGCTCCTGAAGGAAGCACTAAACATGGAAAGGAACAACCGGTACCAGCCACTGCAAAAACATGCCAAATTGTAAAGACCATCAAGGCTAGCAAGAAACTGCATCAACTAATGAGCAAAATAACCAACTAACATCATAATGACAGGATCAGATTCACATATAACAATATTAACGTTAAATGTAAATGGGATAAATGCTCCAATTAAAAGACACAGACTGGAAAACTGGATAAGGAGTCAGGACCCATCAGTGTGCTGTATTCAGGAAACCCATCTCATGTGCAGAGACACACATAGACTCAGAATAAAGGGATGGAGGAAGATCTATCAAGCAAATGGAAAACAAAAAAAGGCAGGGGTTGCAATCCTAGTCTCTGACAAAATAGACTTTAAACCAACAAAGATCAAAAGAGACAAAGAAGGCCATTACATAATATTAAAGGGATCAATTCAACAAGAAGAGCTAACTATCCTAAATATATATGCACCCAACAGAGGAGCACCCAGATTCATAAAGCAAGTCCTGAGTGACCTACAAAGGCACTTAAACTCCCACACAATAATAATGGGAGATTTTAACACCCCACTGTCAACATTAGACAGATCAACAAGACAGAAAGTTAACAAGGATATCCAGGAATTGAACTCAGCTCTGCACAAAGTGGACCTAATAGACATCTACAGAACTCTCCACCCCAAATCAACAGAATACACATTTTTTTCAGCACCACACGACACCTATTCCAAAATTGACCACATAGTTGGAAGTAAAGCTCTCCTCAGCAAATGTAAAAGAACAGAAATTATAACAAACTGTCTCTCAGACCACAGTGCAATCAAACTAGAACTCAGGATTAAGAAACTCACTCAAAACCGCTCAACTAAATGGAAACTGAACAACCTGCTCCTGAATGACTATTGGGGACATAATGAAATGAAGGCAGAAATAAAGATGTTCTTTGAAACCAACGAGAACAAAGACACAACATACCAGAATCTCTGGGACACGTTCAAAGCAGTGTGTAGACGGAAATTTATAGCACTAAATGCCCACAAGAGAAAGCAGGAAAGATCCAAAATTGACACCCTAACATCACAATTAAAAGAACTAGAAAAGCAAGAGCAAACACATTCAAAAGCTAGCAGAAGGCTAGAAATAACTAAAATCAGAGCGGAACTGAAGGAAATAGAGACACAAAAAACCCTTCAAAAAATTAATGAATCCAGGAGCTGGTTTTTTGAAAAGATCAACAAAATTGATAGACTGCTAGCAAGACTAATAAAGAAGAAAAGAGAGGAGAATCAAATAGATGCAATAAAAAATGAAAAAGGGGTATCACCACCGATCCCACAGAAATACAATCTACCATCAGAGAATACTACAAACACCTCTATGCAAATAAACTAGAAAATCTAGAAGAAATGGATAAATTACTTGACAAATACACCCTCCCAAGACTAAACCAGGAAGAAGTTGAATCTCCGAATAGACCAATAGCAGGTTCTGAAATTGTGGCAATAATCAATAGCTTACCAACCAAGAAGAGTCCAGGACCTGATGGATTCACAGCCGAATTCTACCAGAGGTACAAGGAGGAACTGGTACCATTCCTTCTGAAACTATTCCAATTGATAGAAAAAGAGGGAATCCTCCCTAACACATTTTATGAAGCCAGCATCGTCCTGATACCAAAGCCTGGCAGAGACATAACCAAAAAAGAGAATTTCAGACCAATATCCTTGATGAACATTGATGCAAAAATCCTCAATAAAACACTGGCAAACCGAATCCAGTAGCACATCAAAAAGCTTATCCACCATAATCAAGTGGGCTTCATCCCTGGGATGCAAGGCTGGTTCAACATACACAAATCAATAAATGTAATCCAGCATATCAACAGAACCAAAGACAAAAACCACATGATTATCTCAATAGATGCAGAAAAGGCCTTTGACAAAATTCAACAACCCTTCATGCTAAAAACTCTCAATAAATTAGGTATTGATGGGACGTATCTCAAAATAATAAGAGCTATCTATGACAAACCCACAGCCAATATCATACTGAATGGGCAAAAACTGGAAGCATTCCCTCTGAAAACTGGCACAAGACAGGGATGCCCTCTCTCACCGCTCCTATTCAACATAGTGCTGGAAGTTCTGGCCAGAGCAATCAGGCAGGAGAAGGAAATAAAGGGTATTCAATTAGGAAAAGAGGAAGTCAAATTGTCCCTGTTTGCAGATGACATGATTGTATATCTAGAAAACCCCATTGTCTCTGCCCAAAATCTCCTTAAGCTGATTAGCAACTTCAGCAAAGTCCCAGGATGCAAAATCAATGTACAAAAATCACAAGCATTCTTGTACACCAATCACAGACAAACAGAGAGCCAAATCATGAGTGAACTCCCATTCACAATGGCTTCAAAGAGAATAAAATACCTAGGAATCCAACTTACAAAGGATGTGAAGGACCTCCTCAAGGAGAACTACAAACCACTGCTCAATGAAATAAAAGAGGATACAAACAAATGGAAGAACATTCCATGCTCATGGGTTGGAAGAATCAATATCGTGAAAATGGCCATACTGCCCAATGTAATTTATAGATTCAATGCCATCCCCATCAAGCTACCAATGACTTTCTTCACAGAATTGGAAAAAACTACTTTAAAGTTCATATGGAACCAAAAAAAAGCCTGCATCGCCAAGTCAATCCTAAGCCAAAAGAACAAAGCTGGAGGCATCATGCTACCTGACTTCAAACTATACTACAAGGCTACAGTAACCAAAACAGCATGGTACTGGTACCACAACAGAGACATAGATCAATGGAACAGAACAGAGCCCTCAGAAATGATGCCGCATAGCTACAACTATCTGATCTTTGACAAACCTGACAAAAACAAGAAATGGGGAAAGGATTCCCTATTTAATAAATGGTGCTGGGAAAACTGGCTAGCCATATGTAGAAAGCTGAAACTGGATCCCTTCCTTACACCTTATACAAAAATTAATTCAAGATGGATTAAAGACTTAAATGTTAGACCTAAAACCATTAAAATCCTACAAGAAAACCTAGGCAATACCATTCAGGACATAGGTGTGGGCAAGGACTTCATGTCTAAAACACCAAAAGCAATGGCAACGAAAGCCAAAATTGACAAATGGGATCTAATTAAACTGAAGAGTTTCTGCACAGCAAAAGAAACTACCATCAGAGTGAACAGGCATCCTACAGAATGGGAGAAAATTTTTGCAACCTACTCATCTGACAAAGGGCTAATATCCAGAATCTACAATGAACTCAAACAAATTTACAGGAAAAAAACAAACAACCCCATCAAAAAGTGGGCAAAGGACATGAACAGTCACTTCTCAAAAGAAGACATTTATGCAGCCAAAAAACACATGAAGAAATGCTCATCATCACTGGCCATCAGAGAAATGCAAATCAAAACCACAGTGAGATACCATCTCACACCAGTTAGAATGGCCATCATTAAAAAATCAGGAAACAACAGGTGCTGGAGAGGATGTGGAGAAATAGGAACACTTTTACACTGTTGGTGGGAATGTAAACTAGTTCAACCATTGTGGAAGTCAGTGTGGCGATTCCTCAGGGATCTAGAACTAGAAATATCATTTGACCCAGCCATCCCATTACTGGGTATATACCCAAAGGACTATAAATCATGCTGCTATAAAGACACATGCACACGTATGTTTATTGTGGCACTATTCACAATAGCAAAGAGTTGGAACCAACCCAAATGTCCAACAACGATAGACTGGATTAAGAAAATGTGGCACATATACACCATGGAATACTATGCAGCCATAAAAAATGATGAGTTCATGTCCTTTGTAGGGACATGGATGAAACTGGAATCATCATTCTCAGTAAACTATCGCAAGGACAAAAAACCAAACATCGCATGTTCTCACTCATAGGTGGGAATTGAACAATGAGAACTCATGGACACAGGAAGGGGAACATCACACTCCAGGGACTGTTGTGGGGTTGGGGGAGGGGGGAGGGACAGCATTAGGAGATATACCTAATGCTAAATGACGAGTTAATGGGTGCAGGAAATCAACATGGCACATGGATACATATGTAACAAACCTCCACATTGTGTGCATGTACCCTAAAACCTAAAGTATAATAATAATAATAAAAAAAAAAAATCCATGTGGCCTAAACTGTTCAGTCTGACCTGTTTCCCTAAGTGGCATGCAGAGTTAGCCCAGCCCCAAGTAAGACGTTTCCCTTAAAAATTTACCTAACTTCCAACACTCTTGCTCTGTTTTGTTCCATGATCAGGACTCTTTACACCACTAGGTCTCTCCATTGTGGGAATGTACTTTTCCATGAGCTAAGTATTAAGTAGGACCATCCCTCTCATTTCGTCATCCTTTTGGTCCCTTGAGCCAGGCAGTCACTGGGACAAACAAAGTTCTTAAGCTCTATCGAGTCACAGCCCCTTTGAGAATCTCAATGTCTGGGTCCTCCAATCGGGAAAATCCACATACACACACAGCCTATGCATGACAGGATAGCACAGCACGGATCCTAGAGGGCCATGCCTGGACACCCAGTTGAGGAATCCATGGAAATGGAAAGATCTGAAGTCAAAACCCTCAGATTCCAATTTTGGCTTTATCCTCGACTAACTATGAAACCTTAAAAAAAAATCAGTTAAAATTCTTTGAGCCAGTTTCTTCATTTACAAAATGGTGATAATAATTCCTGCTGCAGCCACCTCTCTGGATTCTACTCATAAAAATTATTATGTATATCAAAATTTTGTAATTATATTTCCCCATGCTTGTTAAAGTATGACTTTTCATTAGAAACTTTTGCATTATCTTTGATTCCTTGTTTTGCTTTGTCCACTAAAATCTGTTAGATGTTCCTTCATGGAATATCTCATCAGTTCTCACTGTCTCACTCAACTTGCTGAGGTCCTCATGTCTGAATTTCAGTCTCCACTTCCTTGGGGATCTCCTACTTCCAACCTTTTTATGTATATATGTGTGTGTGTATGTGTATGTGTGTGTGTGTGTGTGTGTGTGTGTGTAGTTATAGTTATATATAGTTTTTTATATATAGTTATATGTGGAAATGTATATCTCTCTATATTTTTGTATATGTAGACCTACAAAATTTGTATATGTGAATATAATATATAGTCACTATTCCCCTGACTTGGCTATATTTCTATGAGACAGCCATATTTCCAACAATAATATGTTGTTTGATCTAACGATGTTCTCTCCACTGTCATTTGCCCAACTGTCAAAAAGTAAGCTAAGATAGAAAGTTTACAGTGTATATATAGGAAGTGTTTGTTAATGGGGGTAGGGGGCAAATGGGCATCAATGGTTAGTGAAAAGGTTTTCATTAAGAAAATTTTATTTCACCCAACACAAGGTTATTAAAACAACGATATTAAGAGAATGTTAAATCAAATAGAAATTGTATCCTGCTGCCTTTCACTGGCGTTCATAGACTACTGACTCGTACCCAGTCTTCCCCTCCTGGTACCCTGGGAAACACAAGATTCCCCAGCTTAGAGACAATCTCAGAAACATTGTACAACATTAAAGAACAAATCATGAGTGATTGAAAAACTTAAAAGCACAGTATATTCTAACATGTCATACCAGTACCAGTGGTCAAGATGCTGAATTATAATATTCCTTAAAACCATTATATTTGTAAACATAACCTGTTCTTTGATGAATAATCTAAGATTACTCACATAAAATGCAGAGGCATAGTATTCAGGACATAATGAAGCCTGCGACCTGCACGTGGACGTGGTGCTCACATGGTGGCTTCCTGTCCTGCACTGCAGGAGGCCCCTCTTTACACAATTATTCTCTCCTGCCTTAGCAGCAAGCACTGACTGAAACACTGACAACATTCTCCTTGCAAAAAAAAAAAAAAAAAAAAAAAAAAAAAGCAGTTACTTCTAGATTCTGTCTTCCTGCTGACAGTAAACTCTTAATAAAAATGTACTTGGCTTGTTCTTTCTCAAAACTTCACAATGTAATTTAAACTACAAAATAATCTCAAGCAGGTAATATCTTAAAACAGAAAAATACACATCTGATGGAAAGTAAGTTTCAAAACTTCTCCCTTCTGAACTAGCAGAGTATATCATTTTTTAGTATAGACCTTCATATAGAGCTTGCCTAGAACTACAAGATTAAAGTAAATAATAAGATGTATTTAACTAAAATTTAATAACATTGTGTGGCAATTACTTTCTCATTTAGCTAACTTAAAAACTCACCGTTAAAGGTAGGAATTGTCTCAGAGTTGAGGGAAAAACACAAAGAAAGGAAATAATCCAAGAAGGTTTGTATTGTTATCTATTACCACATAATAAATTACCCCAAAACTTAGCTTCTTTTTTTTTTTTTTTTTGAGACGGAGTCTGGCTCTGTCGCCCGGGCTGGAGTGCAGTGGCGCGATCTCGGCTCACTGCAAGCTCCGCCTCCCGGGTTCACGTCATTCTCCTGCCTCAGCCTCTCCGAGTAGCTGGGACTACAGGCGCCCGCCACCACGCCCGGCTAATTTTTTTTTTGTATTTTTAGTAGAGACGGGGTCTCGATCTCCTGACCTCGTGATCCGCCCGCCTCCGCCTCCCAAAGTGCTGGGATTACAAGCGTGAGCCACCGCGCCCGGCCAAAACTTAGCTTCTTAAAGTGGCAGTAAGCATTTATCATCTCACACAATGTCTGCGGGTCAAGAATTATTTGGGAGCAGCTTAGTTGAGTGGTTCTGGCCTGGGGTCTCTCATGAGTTTGCTGTTAAGATGTTGGCCTGCACTCAGCCATCTGAAGGCCGACCTGGGTTGACTCACCCACTTTCGAGACAGCCCACTCTCATGGATGGCAAATTGGTCCTGGGTGTTGGCAGCAGGTCTCAGTTCCTTGCCACATGGGAGCTCCCTGGGGCTGCTCTAGTGTCCCCACCTGATGGCAGCTGGCTTTTCCCAGAGCAAGTGATCTAACAGAGAGCACTGACACATGAAAACACCACTGTCTTTTATGACCTAGTCCCAGAAGTCACACTTTGTCTCTTCTGCAATACCACACTGGTTACACAGGTCAGCCCTATTCACTGACAGAGGGAACGACAGGGGCATGAACCCCAGGAGGCAAGGATGACAGGAGCCATCTTGAAGGCTGGCGACCACATATCCACACCTAACTCCAAACTACCAAATTACTCAGAGTGTGTGGGGTGAGATGGAGTAGAGGGCAAAAAAACAGATTCTTTGGACTGAGAGAGATCTAGTTTCAAGAACTAAGTCTACAGATCACCAAGGAGGTGATCAAGGAACATGATATAACCTCTCTGAACTTCAGTCTTCTCATTTTTAAAATGGGGGTGGCAGTGCCATGGCAGACCCAGTTGGGGTCACTGCTATCCATCTTCTCCCTCGCGATTCCCAGCCTGCCCACAGTGCAATGAGCCCATGTGACTAGACCCCGGACAATGGACTAAGAGGGAAGAGGACGTGCCTAAGTTCCGGGCTGACGCCTTAAGAACCCATGCATTCTTCTCCTGTCACTTTTCCCTGCGGCAACAAGCAAGGAGTCCTCATTCCAGGGAGTGTGACCGCATCGTGGCGCTACTTCCCTTCCCTTGGCCTCGACTGCCAAGGAACCCCAGGAGGAACTGGCTTGGGAGGTCCCCTGGCATCAGAGTAAACTTTGTGTGAGCGAAAAATAAACCTTTATATTATTAGGCCACTGAGATTCGGGGTCTATTTGTTAACAAAGTATAATCTAGCCTATTTTAATTTATGTACATAAAATAATACTTACTTAGATAATTAAATGAGAAAATACATCTTAACTTCCTACACAGTATCTACATGATAGGCGTTTTAATATGTCAGTTTCTGTTCACCTTGTCTGAGCTTGTTTTCTCATCAGCAAAAAAATTGAAATAATATTCAACTCACAGAATTGCTTTCAAAATTAAAGGGAATAAAGTACATTAAAAACCTTAACAGATAGTAAGGAGTTAATAAGTATTTAAGTTTCTTCTCCTTCTTTCCCTGGAATTATGACCATAGGGGGTTCAGAAGGTCTTTTTCCCCTCATCGGACCTTCTCCTCCTCTATATTCAAAGCTTTGGAGTCCCTGAGAAGCTAACATACTGAGTTTATTTGCTAATTCCTGTGAAAATATCACGTTGCCTACTTAAGACATTGAATGCAGCTGCATGACAGAAATGATAATAGCTTAAAAGATTTACCAATCCTGACAATAATGCCATGATTTCATTTCAGAATTACTCTAAATTAGTCATTATTTTCTTACATATAAAGAAAATGCAATTCCCCTTCTTTTGTAATGTTGATATTAAAGGCCCATAAATGCCACCTTATTCTATCAGGTCTTTTGTCCCATCAAAAGAACTCTGTAAGATGTGTCCTGATTTGTGTCATCTCTAAATTTAATAGCATATAAAGCTGAAGTATAATGGATCCTTTGGACCTAAATAAACATGAATAATAAGAATTTTTTTAAAGTGAATCCAGCCATCCTGTGCCAAGTCATTACACTGTTTCACAGGACTTGCTCCAGAGAGATTTCATCATGAGTATATTAGAAGCTCTCAGTCAACAGATTAGTAAAACTTGTCTACCTCCTCATTGAAAAATTAATCATGTGTGTCTTTTCCATGCAAAACTGGAATCGTTGGCCCAGTTACACGCCCAAGTCACAGCCTAACACTAGAACACTGGCTGATGTCCTTGGAATGTGTTTTTTCAGCCACATGGAAGCTCCTGACACTTTTTGGTGTTCTGTCACTGTCCTTCATTGAAGGGCTCCCAGCAATGACCAATATGCCCACTGCAGCACAGAAAAAGTGGAACAGCATGCATTCTGCTGCTCTCCCTCTCCTCAACGAAAGTAAGACAATAAATTGCCCAGATCCATTCTGCTTTCCTCTGTGGTAGCCAAAGATACGGGGGAATGAGAGGTGCTGTGGGAATACAGGTGTGGTGTCTCAAACTAATTGCCATGTCACAGACCAGCTTTGCCTCCTGTGTGCTCCTTATGCTGTGCAATCAATGTCTGTTTGATGCTGAGTCATGGTGACACAGGATCTGGCTGCAGACATTATCCAAAGGGATGTTACAATGTTGCACTTTCTCCCTATCCTAGGGCCACCTGGCTCCTTACCTGTTCAAGGTTATCCATTGCTGCCTTAGAGTCTGGGTGTGTTTAAAGACCTCACACAAGACCTCATCAACTGGTGTGCCTCCCTTAATACACCCATGTAAAACTCAACTCACAAATAGCATTTTTGAATATAAAAATATACATGAACAGAAAAATAATGCATAGGAATATATAATTTATGTTATATTTAAATAGTACATTGTGTTGTATATAAAGTGATACATTTCTTGGAACAAGAAAGTCCTTACATATAAAGCATCACTAATTGTTGCTTCTTTGTCTCAGGTTTTATGATTTTAATGCTGAGTGACAAAGCTAAAACTACGAATTCAAAGTCTACAGTTTGGTCTGTCTCAGAGTTACCCAGCACTGAATTCTTTAACTATCAAATAGAATAAATCTTTTTTTTTTTTTTTTTTAGACAAGGTCTTGCTTTGTTGCCCAAGCTGGAGTGCAGTGTCGCAACCACAACTCACTGCACCCTCAACCACCCAGGATCAAATAATGCTCCCACCTCAGCCACCTGAGTAGCTGGAATGACAGGCATATGCCACCATGCCCAGCTAATTGTTTATATTTTTTGTAGAGACAGGGTCTCACTATGTTGCTAAGGCTGGTCTTGAACTCCTGGCCTCAAGTGATCTCCTGCCTTGGCCTCCCAAAGTGTGGGATTACAATTGTCAGCCACCATGCCTGGCATCAAAGAACAATTCTATTGGCACATTAAAAAATGAAAAGAACTATACATTATTTTTATTTTTAAAATTTTTAATGATTATGGGTACATAATAGATACATACATATATTTATGGGGTACATGTGATGTTTTGATACAAACATTTTTGTTTGTTTGTTATGAGATGGGGTCTCACTATGTTGCCAGGTTGGTCTTGATGCTCCCACCTCAGCCTCCTGAGTAGCTGGGATTATATGCATACACCACCACACCTGGCCATGATTATATTTTAAAGTAAATGATAACAATCACAGGGCAGAAGTTATCAAAGACAAAGGTTAATTTTGATAAAATCATTATGTGTCAGACAACTGGATTATTTTATTTAACTAAGTGGGATAAAAAATGGGTTTGCCAATGTACATCCTGTTATTCTTGTAATACCGACTAGATTTGTCAAAATAATAATAAAGTACAGACATACAAATGCACGCATCTTAAACATTTTGTGTTTCTTCTTAAATTGAACAAGAACGTATTGAGTATTGTTTGTTAGGAGAGACACCCTGCCTCTAATGACCTTAAGGCCTTAGGGAAATAACACACATAGTTCACATACATGAACTATCCCTATTTTTTATCCTCACACCTTCCGCATACCAAAAAAAAAAAAACCAACAGAAAAATTGTTCAAATCCTAATAATTCTAACTTAGAAATGTCTCACATTCAAGATCTCCACTTCTAGTGCAACTACACTATTCCTATTGTCCTCATGTATCCCATGAACTATTGCAATCATTTCTGGCCACGTGTTATTTCATATTCCAGGTATATTCCTGAAACAAACAATTAGGTCTTACTGACTTAAGGCCTCAGTCTTATTTAAAACCCTGTTGACTATACAATAAAAACAAAATTTATAACCTGATACAAAATGTTCTTCATGGGCTCCTCTTGCCTGTCTTTAAATCTAATCACCACCTCTGTACCTTCTACCCTGTTTCCAGGGTGCTCCTCCCCACGCCATCTTCTCACCAGTTCCAAGTCACAACAGGTTATTTCACAGGCTGGGGTGCTGGGTTTGAGGGTTTTTCTATTCTTTTTACTCATTATCTCTCTCTCTCCTCTGCCTAAAATAGCCTTATTCCTTTCTTAGCCAGCAAACTTCTATTCATCCTAGAAAATCCAGTCTAAATGTCCCTTCTCCAGTGAAGCCTCCATCAGACTACTTTTTCTGGATCTTAGAAGCAATTCATTTCATTGTTATAGCTCTTGTCACGTTGCATTATAATGTCAATCTTGTATCTGTTTCCAGAGCTGCATGACGAGCTTCACGTGGACAGAGATTTGCTCTCATTTTTATATCCTTAGCACTAAGCACAATTCTTGGCACATAGAAGATGGATGTGCCAAGAATATTAAGTAAGATGCTTACTGAATATGAATAAATGAATAACAAAGTAAATACTTTACAAGTTTACAGAAAGGAGAATTCAGTGTGTTATGGAGTAATTAGGAATTGCTACACTAACATATATGTAAAATATATGTAAATAAAATGTACATAACATGCTTTAAACAAAGAATAATCACACTTCAACCCTTCCTAATTTCAGACTTGCTTTAAAAAGGATATACTTGTACTATCATACGTTCTCTTTAATATGCCTTAAGTATGTAGTTGGAAGATGCTTAGGTTCAAGATTCCCTTAAGTTCTTGGCATCAGATAAGTAGGAAGATGTTCTTCTATCTGGATCATCACTGTCTACTTTTATTTACTGATATTAATTTGTAACAATTATATTTGTAGCATTTTAACCAATGAAGCCATTTTAATGCTATAATTTTGTCTTTTCACTTACTATGAAATATTTCTCTCTACTTCATTCAAAAACAGTAATATATTAGTCTAGGATAAAACCTGCCCAACATCTAACCCCAAAATTCCTACATAGCATGTAGGTAGGGGTTGACAGATTTAGAAAAAATAAGAAACCTACAGGATGCTCAGTTAAATTTTAATTTCAGGTAAATAATGAATAAATATAAAAGTCCCATGCAACATTTGAGGCATATTTATACTAACAGAAATCTAGTTATTCATCTGAAATTCAAATTTAAATGGCTATCCTTTATCTGGCAACTCTACAAAGCAGCAGACAAGAAGACGAGCAATGAAGACATGTCAGGAAAGTCTTGGTTGACGTATGCTACTAGAAAGGCTAGCTTTCCTGGTTCCCCAGAGAAAATCTAGGGGCATCAACCATCCCCTATCCTCTATATCCTTAGAGACCCATGTTTACCCATGTGCTGTGGCATCAGGACTTCCAACAGGAAACTCATTTTGGTAAAGGAACAATCTAAGATCATGTCTCAGAATAGTTTTTTTTATAAAGGAGCAGACAGATGATGTTCTCTACAGAACTAGTCTCAGTCATTTTTCCTACTACTGTCAGGAAAAAAAAGAAAATGTATCATCATTGTAGTCTGCCCAGCAATGCTAGTATTCTAATATATCACAAAATTTAAGTCCACGAGCCCTTTCTATAACGCAGGGGCTACTGTGAAGCTTTATATGCATTATTACTATAAATCTTCATAACATTCCTACAAGATACATGGCATTCTTTCTACTGTAAAAATATCCCTATTAAACCCTTAGTTTCCCACTAAGGCTGAAAATGATAATTTGCCCAAGGCTACACCATGAGTAGGAAGGGAGGTGAAACTCAAACACAGCTCTTAAGACCTTAGAACTACTTAAATATTTATCAATGATGTTACATATTGACTTTTCGTAGCCAGTCCTACTAAAGAACGAAAAGAAATGTAAAGGTGCTCAAAAGAGCTGACATACAGGTGGATGGTCTCAGGACAGATAAGTTCCTAAGCAAGAATACAGGCTTGTGTGTTTGTGTGTGTGGTCGCATGGCACTTCCTCTGAAAATTCTTCTCTAAAATCAAAGAGCTTTATAAAAACCAAGCCTTCCCTATTCCATTCAATTCTTTCAGTATATTTGAAATTTTCTACATGGTAAATTACCTTCCTGTGAAGCTAGTACATTTATAAAAGTGTCTAACTTTTAACTATAAACACTGTAAGGTAAATATGTAAGGTACATGTAAAAATAAGTCTGCTTATCCCTTCTCTGTTTTCCCAGGTTGCAGAAAATGAAATGACCATAATAACTCCAAGACAGAGCAGAAGGTTCATCTGAATCATACCAAATAACTTCATTGCTGCTAAAGTAAAATTTGAAAATGATTGAAGTGATTTTTATGATCAGCCTTTTGGAAGTCATTCAAAAGTGCTGCAATGCTACTTCAAAGAAGATAATTCAAATTTAAATGTCACTCTTCAGTGTTGTTTATCAACAGCTGAGTATTAAAATTGGTGAGCTTGATTTGTGTTATTTCATTTCACCAGCTTATAATTTAAACACTCTTATAATTGAGTTATTATTTGAATAAATGGAATAAACACAAGTCAAACTTTGGTAGTGAGGTGCTCATCTTCAGAGGAGTTCAATTAGATTGGAAAAATGTTTTGTACAGATCTTGTAGAACAACAGCTCTCTACCTTGAATGCACACTGGAATCGCCTATGGGGTTCTAAAAAAAATATCAGTGCTTAGGTCTCACCCCTGGAAATTCTTATATAATTGGGCTGAGGTGGGATCTGAGCACTGGGATTTTTAAAACTCGCCAACTCATTCTAATATACAGCAAAAGTTGAGAACAACGGCTACAGAAGAAACTCAAGCATCGGATGGAAAGCTGGAATAATGACATTTCAGGATCCTTTCAACTCTGAAAGTCTATGTCTAATTGTACATGTGACCCTACTATGACATCGTACTACAGCAGACCTGAAGTGTCTTTGGATATACAAATTAGGAATACATCGTTACAGTCATCCTTCCTAGATGTAGTATCAAAGTACAAAGAAGATGCTGCTATTATTTACACTTCTCTTTCAAGTTCTGATTATCTATTGAAGAGACCTTAAAATAAACAATTCAATTATTAAAAATATACTGAGCATCTACTGTTGGCAAAACACAGTACCCACAAAAATGTGGGTACTGAACATTTATTAATGAGTAAGCCAGAGTCAGATTTTTTTGGAACTTGCAATTTAATGAGCACAAATGGTTGTACTACAAAAGTAAGGGGAGTATGTTTGCAGTCGAAGTGCATGATGGTTCATTTAAGTGATTATGTTCAACTGTAAAGGAGAAAGGCCGGCAGAAGTATTCTTTTTATCACTGCAAAAGTCCATACCTTATTCACTTTACTGAAGAATAATAAATGTAAAAGTAAATTTTAAAGTTTCAGGTGATATTTCACATATATTTTTAATATATATCTTACATATAAAATATATACATATGTCAGTAAGCAGATGTGTCAGATTCTTTAGCCTCACTAAACATTCACCAAAAGGAATTACGTTATACAAAGCCAAATCAATTTCTTCTAGTGGTTTTTCAATTAAGGGCTAAAGTAAATTTTTAAGTGATTCAAGAGATATTGGTAGTTTATGCAATTTTAACTAAATTTCCAACAACTCGAAACAAGTTCATTAAAATACAGGCTTGCTAGTGAATTATGCTGATTCTGCAAGATAAAGAATATGTGAGACATGAGAGAATTTCGATTAATAAATACATATTTGCTAAATTCTGCTTCGGGTGACTAAACTTTTTGTTTGTTTGAACTAAACAAAACAAGAGTTCAAAAAGGCAGAGTAATGTAACACAACTAGTTAAAGGGAGACTTTAGATAAATGAGCCATAACATCTGGCCAATCATTTCAGCTCACTGTACCCAAATGGAACTGGAAACACACAGTGATAGGAAAGGTCACTCATGCTGGTAAAAAGTAATACCCCTGCTGCCACAGTTATACCCCACAAATGAAATTTACATCCATATTGTCTTAATCTTCACTACTAGGTAGGATCGATCCAGAGGCAGGTGCTCAGCTGGAGCCAGGATTAAGTATTTTGTGCTCCTGTACCCTAATTTCTAGCACAGTGTACAAGTCACAGCAGTGATCAAATTAGCCAGCATATAGTGTAATACAAATAATAAAATGTTTTAACTGAAAGCATAAGACTTTGTAGTAAATTAATGACTGGAAATCAACTCTTTGACTCAATTTATCGTTATTTAATAACAATGATGTAGAAGACTAGGCAAGGCTTTATAAATAAAAAAATTAAAATCATACATATAAAACCCACCTTCTGAGTGAAATAAAATAAATACTTGAAATTCAATAAATAAGACTGCTTATATGGGAGGCTACAATTTTAAATATAAACTTTAGTTTCTATTTTAGGTTATATCTTCCAAATTCCAGTAAGGAAAAATATTCGTGAGAGTTTCTTTTCATGCAAGAAAAAACAATTCTAGTCTCAAGAGAACCCAAACCCAAATCAGCAATTAAAGTATCAATAAAAGCTATCTGCCTTGTTTTCCAATCTTGTTCCTTAAAAAGATCAACAACAAATTTAAAACTGCACATGTAAAATCAAAAATCATAACCAAAAGAATAGGATGTACTAATATATATTTTATTCGAATGTATCTTCTTGAATTCAAACCGAACTGAAATGAAAAAAACTGTTAATTTTGAAGCTGTAGTATCTAGAGTGCATTTCCACACTGACATCCAAATTTTAAGGAATAAATCTGCTGGTTCTACTGTCAATAAAAATGCCTGGCTGGGCCTATTATTTCATTAACTATTGGAATCTGTAAGCACCCTTGATATGGTTTGGCTGTGTCACTACCCAAATTTCACCTTGAATTGTAATAATCCACATGTGTCAAGGGCGGAACCAGGTGGACATAATTGAATCTGGGGGCAGTTTCCCCCATACTGTTCTCATGGTAGTGAATAAGTCTCACGAGATCTGATGGTTTATAAATGGCAGCTTCCCTGCACAAGCTGTCTTGCCTGTCGCCATGTAAAATTTGACTTTGCCCCACATTCATCTCTGCCATGATTGTGAGGCCTCCCCAGCCATGTGGAACTGTCAGTCAATTAAACCTCTTTCCTTTATAAATTACCCAGTCTCAGATATGTCTTTATTAGCAGTATAAGAACAGACTAATACAGCCCTGTTCTGTGCTCTTTTCCTTCCACTGTCTGCCTCTCCTCCATGCCCTCATTCATTCCCAGGTTTTCAATTAGCAGTCAGACACTGATGATGTCATCATGGCTTTTACAGCCCAGGCCTCCTTTGTGAGTAGTATACACAATAGTCTATAGCTCTCTTAAAGACATTTCCTTTCACCCATTGCCTCTCCTGGAAAAAGAAAACCCTCGCTATAATTCTGTAACATTCTAAATAAATAAAATATCCAAGGAAGTATGAAGTAACTTTAAATGAAGTTTAATTGCTGCTGGGATATTAAATATTCAATAGGAAATCAATTATTTAATTAGTTGATTGACATTTTGAATCACGTCATCTTCACTTGCGAGTTTCTCTAAACCATAGTCTCTGAGCACATTGGAATTCCATGTTTTCCAATGATATTACCAAGAAAGGGAGAAGTTTGTTGTTTACTGTCACTGGCACAAGCCCACGGGCGCCAGGTGTGAGGAACAGCCCCAGTGACCTGAAACCTGCAGTGAGAAATGAGCTCACTGGGCCCAACTTTTCTACCACCCAAGACAGGATGATTGACGGAGCAGAGAGTTTCCTACAAGGTCCTTGAAAAAGGCAAATTCAAGCTAGACTTCAAATATCTAGGTCACTTTTTTTTTTTCCTAAGAAAAAGAAGTAAATGACAGCGCACAAAGTAGTCAGGTAGGAATAAAGGAAAGGCTACAATTTGCATGAATATAAAAAATTGACAGGACAGGCTATTTCTAGTGTTCAGGTGTGAGCAGAATCACCAATCGCAAAGCTAAGGCTTAAATATTTAGGTTGCTTTAATATGTGCTTTGTTCATTTATAACTAGAGTAAAAAGCATCAGAGAGTGGGAATGACCATAAAATTCACCTCAAAGTTTTTGAGATATTTATTTTTAGGTGTAAATAATTAGGGAAGAGAATAGTAAAAATGAAGTGAAATATATACATTATAAAAGCCTAGAAAATATTTTAAAATATCCATTTTGGCATATACACATGACTAATATTAGAGTACATACAAGAAAAGCAGGTATTTTAATATTCTAGCACAGATAAAGGGCCAGGCGCAGTGGCTCACGCCTGTAATCCCAGCACTTTGGGAGGCTGAGGCAGGCGGATCACCTGAGGTTGGGAATTCAAGACCAGCCTGACCAACATGAAGAAACCCTATCTCTACTAAAAATACAAAATTAGCCGGGTGTGGTGGCACATGTCTATAATCCCAGCTACTCGGGAGGCTGAGGCAGGAGAATCACTTGAACCCAGGAGGCAGAGGTTGCAGTGAGCTGAAATCGTGCCACTGCACTCCAGCCTGGGCAACAAGGGCAAAACTCCATCTCAACAACAACAAAAAAATTCTAGCACAGATAACTTGACAATTTTCTGTACAATTCAAGAACAATATAAGACTTCAGAACTGTCTGTCTATAGCCAGTCTCACTCTGGGCAAAACACAAACTGTTCTAGGCTCCTTTAGGTCCTAAAGGCTTGCAAATCAAGAACTGGTTAGGTCTATAAGGTACAAAAGAAGACTCAGTGACAGAACAAGGCTCTTACTAGGCCTCTAATAGGTCTATCTTCAACCTTAACTTGGATACTTTTAAAAAGCACAAGGATTTTTAGGGCAGTGAAGATACTCTGCATGATACTATAATGGTGAATACATTATATATTTGTCCAAACCCATGGAGCATACAACATCAGGAGTGAACCCTAATGTAAACTATGAACTCTGAGTGATGATGTGCCAGTGTAGACTCATCAGTTGTAACAAATGCACCACTCCGGTGTGGTATATTGGTAATGGAGAGGTGATGGATCTGTGGGGGCAAAGGGTATAAGGGAAATCTCCGTGTCTTCCTTTCAATTTCACTGTAAACTGAAAACTGCTCCAAAAAAATAAAGCCTTTAAAAATTAAAAACTTCATTGATTTATAAGCCCTATGCCACTAGCTATAGGTAAAAGCTTTAAAATACTATACAAATTAAAAATATTAATTTTAGCATAGATCATTTACCAGAGAATGAAGGAAAGAAACTAACATTGTTTCTGACAAGGAAATGGACAGGCAAGAATAAATAAATATCTACATTCTAGGTATTACATTAAGTATGTTATATATATACATATCTTCTCTTTTAATCACTACATATTTAAAGGAGGTATTCTCCCTCTACTACCAAAAACAAAACAAAGAAACAAAAACATTCCTGAGGCACAGATAAATTACAGCTAGAATTTTCACCTTTAACTCCAAAATTCATATAGTGCTGTCTTTATCAATAAAAAAGGCAACAAAAATGATTTTTAAAACAGACAACAATCTAACAATAATTGCAAAGTAAGACAATAAAAACACAGAGGCATTTAGTGGCCTTTACACAGGGTTACATAAAATGGCCCATCGATATCAACAGGATTGGGGACACTTTGACGAGTACAAGCCAAAAGAAGATACGATCATCTGTCTAGGAGTTGTACCAAAAGCTCTATCTAGCCTATGAAGGGGGACATAAAAGATTGAGCTTTTTCATTCATTCTGGAGGACACTGTCTATTAAAGGGAAATACCCAGGCAAATCAAAATTCCAATTTTTAAACATTGTATTATTTAACATTATAATAACATAATCAAAAATCTCTATAAATTGGTTATTTGTACTGAAAGAGCTCTACTTTCAAGTTTGGGCTAGAGATATCTAAATTAAAGGCATTAGAAACATACCACTATTATTTTCAAGGAAATCAATATTACTCTAACTACATTCATTCTGCAAACCCACAAGGCATCAAGCAGTATGTCTTGACACTAAAGGTAAAGAAACAGCAAAGGTAAATATGTTTTATTCTCTACATTTGATTTACCTGTACACCTAGGTAATATAGATATACACGTACACACACACACATATTTATATATGTGTGTATGTATATATATATACCTTTATATATGTGTGTGTATATATATTTTTAAACTTTCAGTTTAAAGTATATATATATATATATATATATGTACACACAAACACTCATATACACATCCAATATGCAAAGAGAGAGAGATAATTCAATGGTCAAACATTTACTATGTTTCTGAATGTAACATGTGCATATAGATTAAGGCAAAAGAACACATACATCCTAACATGTTCGTGTTAACAAGTCTACCTCTTCTAAAGTTTGAGGCCAACTTTGTTTACTTATCTAATGAGTAAACAAGTTAGAAAGGTAAAGCAACTCATCTCACATAATTGTACTTTGGCAATGTAACTGAAAAGAAAATATTTTTTGCTATCATAAAACAAAAGGTTTATCTTTAAGAGAAAAACTGCCATATTCCTTAAGAAAATAAACCAAGAGCCTCCAAAGTTTTCACTGGAAAGCCAGCTAGGTTTCTGAAAGCCTTATTCAAGCCTCCAGAGATTCATCTTCCCCTTTAGGTAGCTCACTAACGATGGCTTCAAAAGAGAGAATAGTGAGTGAGGCTCTGAATTTAATACTCTCTGAATTTAACACTCTGGTTTAAGCAAAGGTAAATGTCCCTTTTCTTAATTTTTCAGAGCACAGCCAAGGCAAGGCTGAAATCTTAAATGGAAGATAACCAAATATTTCGATATAATACAAAGGAAGTAAACATAGAATGTCATGGAACTGAATCATCTGGCATATAGTGTACCTGTTTTCAGTTTAAAGTTCAGCACATGAGTGCCTCCCTATTCAGCTCTAACCTGCCCCAAATGCCCAATTATATCTAGCAACTTAAATATCCAAATCCAAGAAATGTATGAAACAGAGCATGAAATCCCTTTTGCTATCTAGTTAACTCCCAGTTTCAGGGTTCAAGTTCATGGCTGCAACTTTCCTCAGATGATTGACCCTGAGAATGTCTAGCTACTTCAGGAGAAGCTCTACCTACTTATGATGACAGGGCTTTAATCTACTGAATCAGGTATTTTCCTAACAAAGCATAGAGAGCTGCAGCAGGAGAGGCTGGTCTGTTACAGCTTTAGATGACATTCAAATCAAGGAATGTTTACGTTTTGCAAGAGATATTTAATAAGGAAATCAGAATAAATTTAAATACAAGAAGTGTAATTTACATCTCACAGTGAATCCTGACTTTCATTACATTTAACTTTAAAACTAAGTAGACAAATTAAAAGTAAATATAGCACCATATTGTCAGTGTATTAATGAAATGCCTTTGCTTTGAAAAATAAACACAAAGAGTCAGAACAATTTTAATCAAAGATAAATATAGATGCTCCTCAACTTATAATGGGGTTACGTCCCAATAAACCTATTGTAAACTGAAAATATTGTAAGTCAAAAATCCATTTAATACACCTAACCTACTAATCATCTTACCTTAGCCCAGTCTACCTTAAACATGTTCAGAACACATATTAGCCTACAGTTGGGCAAAATCATCTAACACAAAGCCTATTTTATAATGAAGTGTTGAATATCTTATGCAATTTATTGAATATTGTACTTAAGGTAAAAAACAGGATGGTTGTATGGGCAGTCTGAATGCGTATTGCTTTCATACCATTGTAAAGTTGAGTAACAGTAAGTCAAACCATTCTAAGTCAGAAACCACCTGTACATAAAAATTGTTCACTCCATTATCTACAAGTAGTCTAAGTGTTTGCTGCGGTCTAAATGTCTGCATTCCCCCAAAATTAATATGTTGAAACCTAATCTTCAATGCAATTAATATTAAGAGGTGGAGGCTTTAGGAAATGATTAGGTCATGAGGGCTCTCCCCTCAGGAATGGGATTGGTGCCTTTGTAAGAGAGGCTCAAGGGAGATTGTTCTTCCCTTCTGCCATGTGAGGATGCAGGAAGTAGGCACCATCTTTGAAGCAGAGAGCGAGCCCTCACCAGACACTGAATTTGCTGGTGCATTGATCGTGGACTTTTCAGTCTCCAGAAACATGAGAAATTAATAAATACGCAGTCTAAGGAATTTTGTTATAGCAGCCGGAATGGGCTAAAACATGTTCTAGTTTCAGGAGGATATTAACTTCTTGAAAGTGCTTATATGTTTCACAAGAGTATTAATTTTTTTAAAGTTCTAAGCTAAGCTACAGTAAAAGTAGATATGCATTGTTAACAAAAATGTTTACAGTATCCCTATTATCGTTTCATGTAATATACAATAACTTATTTCTTTGAAACAACAGGACATTTTTAGATTGTTCTTTGGTAAAACAAGTTAAGAATGGTAAAAAGGTATTTTGGTTATATGTCAATTCAAAAT
Organism: Hylobates moloch; assembly: GCF_009828535.3. Classification (NCBI taxonomy): domain Eukaryota; kingdom Metazoa; phylum Chordata; class Mammalia; order Primates; family Hylobatidae; genus Hylobates; species Hylobates moloch. The sequence continues at coordinate 163,229,667 of NW_026652279.1, forward strand.
GAGATTTACATGTCCCATGAGATTACCAACAAATGTTCCTTGAAAAATTAGATGTCTACAGGCATAAGAATGAAGTTAGACCCCTACCTCACAACATCTACTAAATTAAGTCAAAATAGATCACAGACCTATATAAGGGCTAAAACTCTCACAGAAAAACTTAAGACCAAAGCTTTATGATCTTGGGTTAGGAAATGATTTCTTAGGTATGATACCAACTATGTAAGTGACAAAAGAATAAACACATAAACTAGACTTCAACAAAATTAAGAACTTTGTGCTTTAGGGACACCATTAAGAAAGTGAAAAGAAAATCCACAGAATGGGATAAAATACTTCTAAATCATAGACTTTATAAGAAACTTGTATCTAGAATACAAAAAGAGCTCTTACAACTCAAAAATAAAAAGACAACCCTATGAAAAATGGGCAAATAATTTGAGTAGACATTTCTCCAAAGATATACAATTGGTCAGTAAGCACCTAAAAGACACTCAACATCATTAGTCATTAGAGAAATGCAAATCAAATCCACAATGACATACTTCACATCCACCAAAATTACTACTATCAAAAAAACAGATCATAACAAGTGTTGACAAAGATACGGAGAAATTAGAACCCTCATACATTGCTAGAGTGAATGTAAAATGTGCAACTGTTTTGATAAACATTTGGTAGTCACTCAAAATGTTAAACATAGATTATCATCTGACCTAGTAATTCCATTGCTAGTTACATACTCAAAAGAATTGAAACATATGTCCATGTAAAAATGTATACATAAATGTTCATAGCTGCATTATTTATAGTAGTAAAATAATGAAAACAACCCAAATGTCCATCAACTGAAGAATGAATTTTAAAAAGGGGTATATCCACACAGTGGAATACTATATAATAATGAAACAAAATGAAATATTGATACATGCTTGAACCTTGAAAACATTATTCTAAATAAAAGAAGCCAGATATTGAATGATTCCATTCATATGAAATATCTAGAATAAGCAAATTCATAAGACATAGAAAGCATATCAGTGGTTGCCAGGGGATAGGGAACGGGGAAATAGAGAGCTACTGCTAATAGGTATGGGATTTCTTTTTTAAGCTGATTAAAATATTCTAGAATTGGATGGTGGTAATGGTTGCACAACTATGTGAATATACTAAAAACTATTGAATTGTATACTTTAAAAGGGTAAATTTTATGGTATATGAATTATATTTCAATAAAGCTGTTATAAAGGTGAGATTTATAACTCAATCTGGGCTTAAGAAATGCAATTACGACTATAATTGAATTGTTATCACCAATTATTTTAGATGTCTTACATAACAAAAAAGTTCTTTGAAGTTGTTTTATTATTCATTAGACAAATATGTTTATTTGTGGTCAAGTAAGCATATTTATTTTTTTTTTTTTTTTTTTTTTTTTTGAGATGGAGTCTGGCTCTGTCGCCCAGGCTGGAGTGCAGTGGCGCAATCTCGGCTCACTGCAAGCTCCTCCTCCCGGGTTCACGCCATTCTCCTGCCTCAGCCTCTCCGAGTAGCTGGGACTACAGGTGCCCGCCACCACGCCCGGCTAATTTTTTGTATTTTTAGTAGAGACGGGGTTTCACTGTGGTCTCGATCTCCTGACCTCGTGATCCGCCCGCCTCGGCCTCCCAAAGTGCTGGGATTACAAGCGTGAGCCACCGCGCCCGGCCTAAGTAAGCATATTTAAAAGAAAAAATGCACAAAAGCCCTAAAAGCACTGTCAATCAGCTTTGTTGGACAATAAACCAATTTCCAGTCATAACCTACTTAATAGAAGTAATAGCTATTACTATTTTCATCATATTACTATCTTTTCAACTTAAAAATGTACCCAACTTATCAAATGCTATCTAAGGACAGCCGTGTACTCTTCATTCTGTTTGGAAATATTCCAGTCCAAATTTATTTCTAATCTGGTCCAATGAGTAGAATCTCCTGCCATGACTGGCAGTGACAAGGAAAGAAAGGGAATGGGAGAAAAAAGGGGAATGAGGATGGATCCGTTTATTCCTCCACCTCTATCAATCACTGCTTTAGCTCCAGGATTGATCATCCCCAGCAACTCTTCATCTTTATCCAACTTTCCAGTGCCCTCTAACCCCCTTGGAAAGATTAAGATCCTGTCTGATTCATGTATAACCCATGGGGCCAAGCACACTGTCCTTCACGAAGAAGGAATTCAGGAAGGGTTGGGTGTTGAATCAACTATCTGAAATGGGATACCACACATTAAAAATGTTACAAAAAATTTTAATATCTTTTTTTAAAAGGTGACCAACTCTCATATGTTAAAATCTAATATCAGTTCTCAGTCATGGTGTTCCATCACTCACATGCCATGATCAGACGCAAGATGTTATTCAAGTAACTTGTTAATAATAAAAAAATTCCAGTGTTTTTCAATGTTTGTTTTTTCTATAATCAAAATGTATTCAAAACTATTTTTCTAGTAGCGTTTTTGTTACATGATTTATTTTTTGAGATGTAGCAAAAACGGGAAGTTAAAACTTGTGGGTAGGAAAAAATATTTATAAAACTGCATTAGACATGAGAATATTATCTATCATGTGCGGCAAATTAAAAAATGGCTGCAAATCTGTCTCTTGTATTACACGACAAAGAACTACTAGAGGTATATTTGGGAGGTACAAAGGATATTCTTGATAAGGTGAAACTCTCAGATTTCACATATCATTATGTCTACTGGAAGGCAAATCAACTCAAATTCCTACCCCTCATTTATGTATACTTGTCATTCTTGGTACTCACCACACTCTCTCATGCCCCTAGAAATGTTTAAGGTTTACTGTTTTCTCTTTCTTGAACAATTACCTTGTGCCTTTCCTACCTGACTAATCCTCAATCATTCTTTGTGACTCAGTCAGAATTTTATGCCCTGCAGGAAGCCTGCCATGCCCTCCTCTTGAGCCCTATAGCATCAGAGCCACAAAAATGAAAGATTACTCAATGATATTACTGTACCCTACAATATTAATCAGAAAAAAAAACTGTTAAATGTTACCCTTACAGATACACGCCACAGTCTACATATTTTATTTACTGTTTTATTAAACCATCGCTTCTGATCAACTTGGAGATCAGCTCTCAAAGTCATCACAAGTTGATTAATTTTTAAGGAAGTCTTGGAATCAAAACCTTTGAATCTCCTCCCTGCTTACAAAGTATCTAAAGGAAAACTAAAAACAAACAAAATAAACAAAAAATAATGCAGGACAGCACCTACACCAGATTTTTTCACCTTTTGTTCTTTTAGATAAAAGATTAATAAGGAGATATGAAAGAGTCATAGCAGTCCTTAGGAGACTATAAGGTAAAAGTATTGGCAACTATTGTCAAGTATGTCTAACCACATACAGTAGAAATCAATGATATACGATATGTTAAAACTCCTGCAATGACCATATGGAGACAGCAGCCAACAGAATTATTCAGAACATTTTTCGTTTCCTCCCTGTGAAGTTTTGAATACCCTAAAGACTTATTGACTACATATTTTTTCTTTTGCATCTTATTTTCTGCCTTTCTTCTAATACCTGCTAGTATACAGAAAAATAATGGTATCAGACAACCCTGAACCTATAGAAGAACCTATACAGTAACTTAAATATACCACACGTTTGGAGATTCCAACGCTTACTTCTAAGTTATCTATGTGGCTTACTTACTTGTGAGAAGAAGTCAGTAATAGCTGGTTATACCATACCAATAAATAAATACCAATAACCAAGATGCCTGACTAGTAAACCTGATGCAGGAAAGACATACTTAAAAATGTCTTGTTCTTCAATTACATCCTATTCTGTAGATCTCAGCATCTAAATTTTAATTTAAAATAATCTCAACAAAAGCTACTTGAAAGCCATGAAATGAACTGATGTGGATATGAAATACCATTTTTTATTTTCAAAATCACAAATTTAAAACACAAAAAGTTATTTTTGTACTGAACCCACTTCTAAGCTATTTATTTCTGTCTTCAAATTACTATTAATATCAATCCTTTCTGAGTAGCTCTCTTGGGTGAAAGATTCTAATGGCCAACAGATGGGGTAAGTTCACAAACACTTAGAATTTTGTCCCAAGCTAAATGTCTGGCATACATACACACCCATAAATACATTCAACTTGCTTTGTATTTGCCTTTAAAATTGAGAAAACTCAAACCAAAATTTAACCTGTGAAGTACTGTGTTAAAGCAATACTTCACTATTTAGCAGTTTAAAATACAGCAATTTTGCCATAATGTAATATAGCATTTAGGAAATAAATATGATGTGTTTTACCCGAACGTCACTTTTACACGATTTTTGAAGTTCCTTGAACTTACACTGGCATATTTATTAACAGTACTAACTCCTATTATTTTCCTTAATTTTCTTGTAATTCTAAAGGAGAGAGAGATAAGAATAGCTCCCAACAAAATATACAGTAATTTTTTTTTTTTTTTTTTGAAACGGAGTCTTGCTGTCTCCCAGGCTGGACTGCAGTGGAGCAATCTCAGCTCACTGAAACCTCTGCCTCCTGGGTTCAAGCGATTCTCCTGCCTCAGCTTCCCGAGTGGCTGGGATTATAGGCGTGTGCCACCAAGCCAGGCTAATTTTTATATCTTTAGTAGAGATGGGATTTGCCATGTTGGCCAGGCTGGTCTCGAACCCCTGACCTCAAGTGATCTGCCCGCCTCAGCCTCCCAAAGTGCTGGGATTACAGGCATGAGCCATCGCGCCTGGCCCCTACAATAATATTTAAAAGTATTTCTACCAATTATAAATTTGAAAGGATACATAAAAAATGGTCAAAGATTGTCTTACATTAACTGTAACACTAAAAGGAAAAGGCATAGTCAGGCAAAAACTGTTATCAAGATATGCAGACATAATGCTTCCTTCTGCTTTCAATAATAAAAGTGAGAGTAAGGTTGTAAGACACAGAGTGAACTGAATGACCCTAACTTCCTTTCCTCAGGCTCTCACAAATACAAGTTAGTTGGCACCAGAGAGGCTGGGTAGGAAACTGTGCACATTTCCATATGACACAGGTTGGTTCGTTACTCCGAAGGGGCACCTTTACATGGAAAGGGTGTACATTTTACTTTTTCAATCAAAGTTATATTCATACAAAATTCAAACCTTTTATTTAATGCTGCAGGAGTTAGTACTGTGTGTGCAGCTGTCTATTGCATTCACACTCATTTGCGAAAAGTTTGATGAAATCGCTACTCACTCACCCACTAAAATGACAGAATTCAGGTTTGTGCTGCCAATTTGCTCCCACCACAGGATGCCTACTACTGCTATTGCCACCTACAATGGACCCCTTCCCTTTCTTGTAGGAACAATGCTTGTGGCCCTATAAATACCAGTCTTATAAACTATGATTTCTAATAAGGATCCTAGTTCTAAATCAAAGAAATTGCAACTGCCGAGAATAAGGCATTATTAGTTACATTTTTATACAATTTGAATTAGCCATTAAGAATTTAGTTGCTCTCATTTTCACAAAAGTTACCTTCCTTAAAATACCACTTTATAAATTTTGTGTCATTCTTAAGCATTCAAACATCCAGGAGACAGATACTGACCCCTTGAAACACAATTCAAATTTTAGAAAAGAGTAAGGAAAGCAAAAATTATTTCTAAAAAGTTGTGCTTTTAGCCAACTGTTCTTTAATGCTTATCTCCTCTAAGCAATGATCATAAAGGTTACTAAAACATATGATCAATACTAGAGCCACAGCAGCATAGTGGAATTCTTACAGAAAAAATTACGGTCCAAACTGGTAAAAAAAAAAAAAAAAAAAAAAATTCCTTATATCCAAATAGCCTATGACATTTTTAGTCCTTAGTTGCAGGGCTTTACTAGAAAACATCATCATTTATTTTTATATTTTTAAACTTTTATTTTAGGTTCAGGGGTGTATGTGCAGGTTTGTTACATAGGTAAATAGTGCATCACAGGGGTTTGGTGTACAGATTATTTTTTCATCCAAGTAATAAGCATAGTACCCAATAGGTAGTTTTTTTTTGTTTGGTTTTTTGGGAGTTTTGGGGTTTTTTTGAGATGGACTCTCGCTCTGTCGCCAGGCTGGAGTGCAGTGGCACAATCTCGGCTCATCACTGCAACCTCTGCGTCCCGGGTTCAAGCGATTCTCCTGCCTCAGCCTCCTGTGTAGCTGGGACTACAGGCGCGCACGACCACGCCCGGCTAATTTTTGTATTTTTAGTAGAGACAGGGTTTCACTATGTTGGCCAGAATGGTCTTGATCTCTTGACCTCATGATCTGCACGCCTCAGCCTCTCAAAGTGCTGAGAATACAGGCATAAGCCACCGTGCCCAGCCCATAGGCAGTTTTTTGATCCTCAAATCCTCATCCTCCTCCCTTTCTCCACTCTCAAGTAGTCCCAGGGGTCTGTTGTTCCCTTCTTTGTGTCCATGTGTACTCAGTGTAGAAAACATCATTTTGCAGGGAAATAAAATGCTGCTAAGAAGAGTATGTCAATACTACAAAGTTGTTCAGTATATCTTGAAGAAAGTAGTCAAAGCCATTCTCCCCTTATTTAGAAAGCCAGTAACATCATCAGGGCTATCAAAGTGACTTTAAATTACATAAGAAAATTAAAACTGCAAAGTAGGCTCAAATTGTATAGAAAGATGTACAATGTATGCTCAGACAACTATCAACTACATGTAACAACATAAATGTACCTGCTAACTAGATTTCCTATCTCACATTCTCGACAAACCATCTATGACTTCCAAGAGTCGACGGAGGCCACTTTCCCATGAGGCACCACAGTCCACAGTGACTCCACGTCTCTCATTTACACCTTCTGTTTCACTCATCCTTCCAGGTTCCAAGAAAGCAGTGCCCTTCCTGGCCCACAATTTCACAACATATGCCTTCAATTCATCCCTTCCTCATTACTGAGCAATTTCTCTCCTGCTCATATTACATACCCAGAACCATCCTTTCATCCAAGCTCCTGTTTCCCATTTCGAACTAACAGAAGGACATTTTCATTTTATTGTTTTCTTAATACAAAAATCCCTCCTTCCTCCTAGTACTGCCCCTCCCCACAATCAGTTACACACATCCATTATAATTGAGCAATTCTCAATCAGGTCATGTCTCTTTTTGGAAAAGTTCCCTAGTTCACTAATTTTCACCACATCCCAGCTAACTCCTCCACAAGGCTTTTGGACCCCAAAATATGATTTCACTAATCCTCTAAAATACGATTCCATTAACTTTCCATAAATCCCAATCATGTACGTTTCACTCTATCCATAAATAATCCCAGCCTCTGACTTTCATTCACATTACTCCTCTTGCCAAGAATATGCTTATCTCTCCTACCAATAGAAACACACATTCAAGAGTCAACTTAGGTCATGCTTCTCTAAAAGATTTCCCCTTCTTCCCCTTCTTCCCCTTTCATCCTAGATGAGTTTTCTAGCAGAATTCTTTCTCATATCTAGTATTCTCCATACATTTAGTTTTATTACTTGTGGGTCAAAGACCGAACCTTTATAGAATGTTTTAAATCTCCCCCAGTAACTAACATGTAATGTTAACATATCACATATTACTTAATAAATGCAGATAAGTTTATCATATAGGATTGTATACTATCTTCTCAAAACTTCATGACCGATTTTAAGATAATTTCCAAATAACAGTTATTTTTCTAAAGAGTAAATACATCAATAGAGCAGTAAGCATGGCCGTGCCAAGAGAAATAGAAAAGGAAGAAAGAGTTACCTTGCAGAAATAGATTTAAATAAGAATTTTCTCATGGCATTACTGCACGTCTTCTAACAGCTTTTGTACCAGACTGTCCTTGCAAAAATATTTGCATAACAAACCACCTTGTCATCGAGAGATGGTGCCTCCCTCCAGGTTAGAGGACAGATTTGTTTCCTGACCAGGATAATAAAGATAACACCTCCCTGCAGAGAATGATTAGGCAGCTTTGCTAGAAGCCCCTTAAAAGATTGGGAATTTCCTGATATGGCTGCATATCAGACCACTGAGCAATGACACAAATCGGCTGTGAGCAAGCATCCACCTGAGACACTCAGCATTGCCCCTGGAAGGATTTTGGGACATACAGGGAACTGACAAACACATGAAGCTCACGCTGTCTGCTATGCTCTGAGTAACAAAATCCCCTGTCTCTGACCCAGGAGTCCCCTGTCTTCTGCCAGCATCATGTAACTGCGGCAGACTAGCAAGCTGGGTAAACTGTGAGACGCTTGGTAGTTCCTGAAATTTTTAGATGTTAGGAGTTTCCGGTTTAAAAAATAAAACAGAAGCTACCACGTTGAATTCTCCATGTCTAACATGCAATGTCATATCCCGGAAACAATACGTTGAGTAAAAAAGGCAAACTCAAAAGTGTGAAGACTTCATGATTTAATGATATGAAGTTCTACTATAGGTCAAACTAAGGGGAGAGAAATCAGAATGGCGGTTGCTTCTCAGAGGGGGGATGGGTAGGAACAGAATGGAAATAAGAAAAATTTTGTGGGGGGCGGTGATAGGAATATCCCATATCTTAACTAGGGTAGTGTTTACAATGATGCACACAACTGTTAGGATACATCAAGCCATAAAGTTAAGACTGTGCATTTTAATGTATATAAATTATATCTCACTAAGAAAGCATTAAAAATTCTAGATAGCTAAACAGTGAATACATCACAGTCCCTTTTAGTTTCAGGACAGAATAATTCACAAAAACATTAGGAGAAATACTGATCACTTTCACAAGCATTCTGTTCAACATCCTTTCTAGAGCAGTAGCTGCAATTTAGGGATTTAAGAGTATGTATTCTGGAGTCAGATTATTTGGTTTTGGTTTTATACTCAGATCTTTCAGTTACTAGCTAGGTACTCTCCAGTAACTTCCTTAATCTTTTCATGCTTGGGCTTCATAATTTTTAACAGAAGTATAAAAGAATTTCCTATCTGTGATTTTAAAGATGAAATTAGATAGTATAGGTAGAGTGCCTAGTATATAGAAGCATTCTCTAAAGATTAGTTGTTATCAATCAATAACAACACAGGACTCAAAATAATTCAGAACATTTCTGTTAAAGCAAAAGAGTAATATAATTTTAAAAATCTAGTAAGTGTAATATACATTCGTTAATGGGAAAACTAGGTGGGATATTTACAATGCCCTAAAAGTCACTTAATTATATAATCAAATAATGCAATAGATCCACATCACAGTTCTTGTACATGTTAATTTGAAGTACAGAAAGAAAAAACTTAAGCCAAATAAACATCACTTTGGGTAAATGTTTCAAGTTCAGGCGGATGTTTCTCATTTACTCTCAGACAACTGTTTTATTATTTTGGGTCTATTTTCCTAATGTAATGAATGTAAAAGAGGTAAATCCAATTGAATACTAATCCTGACCTTGCCTGAAGAGTAAGTTGATGACAAAAGTTTTGAAAAACACGACTAAAAAATATGTAAAAGGACAAAATCTAGAATCGGATAGTACAAATACAGGGAGAAGGAGACAAAGGGATGAAATATCAGTGCTGGAAAAGCACTTTGCTACAACAAAGGGCAAGGGGTCTGACACAGCTGGGCAGACTTCATGGCTGCATATCAGACCACATACTATCTATAGCATTCACGTCACAGTTAGTATCCCCCATACAGAGTCACATCTGCCACACATGTACCAGAATGGCCTCAGCACTGTGTTGTTTAAAATTATTCCCCACATTTTAAAAGGAAACTAGAAAAGATATAATAATAAGCACTAATGATGTAAAATTTTTATCCTATATCAAATTTCTTAACTGCATCATTAAAATATCTCTAACATTTAGTATTGATCTCATTAAAAGTATTTACAGTGTTTAACAGTCATTATTATTTGTCTGAGATGTGAGGTATTTTATGTTACTTAATTGTCATGTGAGTTGAAAAAATTTTTAAAGGTACAAGAAAAAATAATCAAGTTAATGGAAAACATCACTTCTCAGGAAACAAATCAAGTCATTTAGCAATGAAGGAGGAAAGAGCATATAATGTTACTGCTTTCAATTTGTCCCAACAATAAAATGCTAAGGCCAAATGATGGTTACTACCGAGTGCTTACGTAGAAAACTGACTCAGGTCTCCTAGCAGACAGGGTCCTTTCTTTGCTTAAAAGTTACAACACCTGGTATACAGCAGCAATACGACTAAAGAAGATGAGTTTCAGACTACAAATAAGTGGCTGTTGAAACAAAAAGGACTACAATTATGAGATATGATTTTTCTTTTGGTCTTTAAGCCTTCTTATGTTCATATTTCTTATTTTTTAAAGTACAATATTATACCATGTGCTCTACACAGGAAGTGGAAAGAACAGGTATTACAATCCCTCCCAAGCTACACCTTTAAGATGCAGCATTACAGATAAGGTTATCACACACTTTAGTGATCCACTATAATTGTGCAGACAACAAAATGCTACAGGAGAAAAAAAGGCATTTTAATTACAACTACATTCATTCCTATCTAAAAAGGCAGGTGCGCACACTTACATATGTAAATTCAATAAAGTTCATACTTCCTTCTCTTTTCTTGCCAGACCTGAATAGTTAATCTGAAAACTTGGCTTTTAATTGCACTACTTGACTCCTCGAACTAAACAAAGTATTGTGTCCATAAAAACATCTGCTATTGACAAAGAATTGTATATGATCATTTAAAAAAATCATTTTGGCTTATCTTTATTGTAAAGCATTTTTTCCCAGTCCTAAGGATTTTCGGGTTTGAAATCAAGATGAACTTTTCATCCCACAGCAACTCTCCCAGAACTGTCCATTTAAATTTTAATTTAGAAAGAGAAGCTTGTCTAAGTCTCCTACTTGCTGTTAAAAGCTACCTCGGCCCCTCAATGTAACAGTCGGAAGAGAGCCAACCATGTCTCAAGAAGATGGAAGTGTTCTGTTGGCAAATGGCCAGAAGACTAGCTCACCAGAACTGTCCAAATCAAAAACCTGTAATCAGAAAATTCCAGACTCCTCCTTCAACTTCCTTCCCAAATTCAAACTGGCCATTAAGATGGATGGACTTCATTTCCTCTCTAGTGCCTGTCACTGCCTTATTCTGGACCTCTCACCACTGCTCACTGCTCTTTCTCCCTGGTCTTTCCACCTTCAACCTTGCCCAACCCAGAGCTGTTTTCCACGCTGTAGTCATAATGGTTGTCTAAAGGGTAGATATGATCATGACACAGAAGAGAGCTCACGATCTGTGCCTCACTACCTTGCCACCCCACTCACTACCTGCCACTCCCTAGAAACACCCTCTATTTCTCAGTTGTACTTGATATTCTCGGTCTGCACCACAATCTTTGACGCCCCCAAAGCTTAAAGTATGCTTCTTTCTCTTCCTTGACAGCCTAACCAGTGCCTTTCCCACGTGGCTAACTCTCAGTCATTCTTCATGACTCAGTCTGAGTTTTATTCCCTCCAGAAACCTTTCCATGCCCCTCTTCCTTGGCCCTATAGCACCTTCGTCCACCTACACAGAACTGTTCACCACATCATAATTGATCCTGTCTTTGGTCTTTCCTGCCAATTCCTTGAAGGAAGAACTCTTCTTCACCCCTGTATCTCCAGCATCAACAGTTCAAACACAGCAGCACTTTTTAAGTGTTTACTAAGTTTTGTTTTTTGTTTTTTTTTTGAGATTGTAGTTGCTGAAAAAGTGATAAAAAGCATGCGGACCTAAAAGAAATACTTCATAAATTTCACAGTTGTAATAAACTCTGAAAATAATCTTTTTCAACTTCTTAATTTACAAATGAGGTTTATAAAAAAGATTTAAAAGATTTTTCCCAATAGCATGGATATGAGAGAAGGAAAAATAACCTAGTGAAGACACCCTCCCCTACCCCGAAAATCTTAAAACTCTCTAAAGAAAAGGTATCTGGGGAATATAATGGATAAATGGAATGCCATCTATTTCAGCACCAACCACACAATTCTATGAAGCGCATGAGGAGCTCTTCCTAGTGTCACCAGTAAAATACGTGTTTCTTCACCCAAGGCTCAAAGCTTCTACCTGTGTTTGTGCCTACAATTCCAAAACTGGCTCTTGGAACAGTCGCTTCCTCCACTGGGAAGGAGTTGCCACACCTGTAAAAAGAACAGGTTGTTTGTGATCGCTAAGGTCGGCCTCTATCTCTGATAGTCTCTGAATTTAGAGTACAATTTAAATATATAGTTAACATAGTCCGGGAGAGATACAGGGAAGGGGTGAGGGAAGTTTACTTACAATCAGGACTGGGTGTGAACGCTATAGGAACCTAGAATATTAGAGCTGGGGCTGATCTGGGATTATTCTAATCAATATCCTTCTCGTAGTAGCCGAGGGGACTGAAGCCCAGAAAACTTCAGGACCCGCCCAGGGTCTCCCAGTAGCTAGTGGGGAAGCTGAGACCAGAATTTGGCTCGTTCTCTCCCAGTCCTGAGCTTGGGCAGAATCACCAGCAACGCCAGCTCCTTTCCCTTTCCTTCAGATCGGTCTCGGGTCCACAGCTGGCGCTCGCTAGCGCGAGGCCAGACCCGGAGGGCCGAGGCAGCCACCTGTGGCTTTCCCATCCCTCAAGTCTAGCAGTGCACATGGGGTGCCCCCGCGTCAACGCCGGAGGAGTGACCTGCAAACCCGCGCCCCGCGGGTGGCAAAGCCGGCCGCTCACTGCCCAGTCCCCGGCCACCACGGAAGAGCGAAGATCTCGGCTGGGGCAGGAGCCCTAGCCCCGACCCGCGCGCCTAGTCTCTCCGGCCGGCGGCTTCCGGCCGCCATGGTTTCCATAGCAACAACAGCACTAGCTGCCGGGTCCCAGAGACGCCCTAGGGTCAGAGGTCATCTCCGTGGCAACAGAAACTTCCCGCGCTACGGCGGCTGCAACGGGCCGCTTCCGCCGCATTGCGTAGCGGAGCCCCCGGCGAGCCGAGGCTGGGAGAGCGGTGATGGCCGGTCCCCGTGAGCAGAGGGCAGTGGCGGCGGGATCGGGGACTCTGGGCCAACGGGTAAAGCCAGGAGGAAGCCCGTGCCTGGCCCGTTGGGCTCCCTCCTCTTCAGAGCCGAAGCAGTCCACACTCGGAACCCAGCTTCAGCCGGATTACCGAGGGGTTCTACGCCTGGAGGCAGAGCTGCAGCGTGGGCCCGCTCGCGGCTTCGCAGAAAACAAATAATGAAACACTTCTCTGGAAGCCCGGGGCCTGGGCTCAGAGCCGTGGCTTGTGCAAACTTTCTGGTCCCTGACACCAACTCCCCGCCTCTCAGCCCGAGGCCACAGCGGCCCAGCACCCTGCACCTTTTAAAGTGGCTCGAAAAAGGAGGAAGCCAAATAGATCAGGGTGGTGGGCGCGAGTGCAGGGAGCTGCGAAGTTGGAAGATGACTGCTTTTCAAACTGCCAAAGAACAAAATACTAAGCGAGAAACTCCGTCCAAAGCAACTGGAACTCGAAGTTCTTTAGTAATGAGAGTTCCAGTTACCACCTTCAGAGAAAGGAGCTCAAAAGAGGAAGTTTATTCTTTGCGGAATGTCTTCCTTGTTAAGAAGAAAATTAAAGATTAAAAAAGAGAATGAAGAGTCTGGCAACTATGAACCTAATGGTGCCCTAACGTTTGCTATTCTAAGGCCGAGAATGCCAGATGAGGAGAACGCCATGAGCTTTTGAGCTTGTATATTTTGCGAGAGGCTCGAGTGTGAACAGTAGACTACAGGCCTTGAGACTGAGAAGGAAGCTATAAAATGTGGGCCAAGGGAATGTCTGCAGGACCGGGTTTCAGAGCACCCTATCGTGGCTGATAAAGAGCCACTAACAGCTTTTTTCTTTAAATTATTTAGTAGCCAACTTCTTGGTTGGCCCTTCGGGGAAGGAGTAAGCATTAAGCGAATTTAACCAAGTAAAATGTATCGTCCTGCCCGTTGTAGTCCCATAGTTCAGTATCCTAGAGATACCTATTTTTCACTATTTTATTAAAGGGTATTGAAAACCTACCATGTGTCGTGAACAGAATTTTTGTCAAGAGACAATGACGAAGGCAGTGGTGCCCAGCAGTTAATGGGTGACTTTCTTACACGATGTTACCAGATTAATCAAGCAAGAACTTCACTGTTCCCTATAAAACATGTCTGCGACATTCCTCCTTCACGTTTAGGAAGTCCCTAAGAATCCCTCCTTTTGTTCCCTTCCCTTCATCATCCTACCTTTTACATTCTGACCAAAGTAAAAAAAAAAAAATAGTGGCAGCTAGAAAACTACGCAGGGAAAACACCAGGACAGAGTTGGTCTTGATACAAAAGAGCTATTGCATCTCTAGAGGTATACGGGGAACTGAGAAGTCTCCCTCGGAAAACTCCATGCCCTTCAGTACCTGGGTTCAACACATAACTAAACCTTGTACCTGGCACACAAGTCCTAAGGAACATCGCACAGACTATGGCACTGAGCAGGCGGATGTGTAAATAGGTGTTTCCCTGTCCCACAGTCCCTCCTGGAGGTAATACTGAGTTGGGCTCAAAGGTTTTATTAAAAATATAGGCACAGTGCAATGACTCGTTTAACACTGAATAGAAGAGCTCCTGTTAGACTGTTCAAACATCCCAACTGTTTCCCCTTAAGGCAAAAGAAACTATTTTGAATAAATGCTTCCATTTTGAGACATCTACGTGGTATTTATAGAAGGCGTATGAGTCAATTTGAGTGAGGTATGATGCCAAAATGTGCAAAGGAGTGAAAACATTGGTTGTTGTCCTTGTTACCATATGTATAAAAACACTTCACAAAAGTCTCCAATGTTTGTGTTGCTAAAACATGGAAGACTGGGTTCGAACATTTTAAAGGAATGGTTCATTGTAGGAAATGTGAAGTATAGTATAGAATTAGCTTTAGCACCTTCAGAAAGTAATGCATCATTCGAACAAATTTTCTCAGTTATGGATGCTGTCTAAGATGAGAACAAGTTGTACAGCCAAAGTCATCTTCATTGTTAAAACTAAGTTTAGATTACCATGCATTGAATTTTACACTTATTAACTGGGATATACATTTCTAAAAAGAAAAATCTGCTATCCCAACAAGGCAGTACTCGGAAGCCTACCTAAAATGCCATTCTTTCGTTCATGGAGTGGCACCGCTCTACAAAACCCATTTTGTTACCTCAGTAACTAAAGCTTCCTGGATGGAGTCCAAGGCCAACTCATACTACATTGAATCCCACTCTAAAGCCAAGCATGTTAGAAGAAGCAGTTTACATCTATTTGGTGTTCCAGCCATGCAATCTGAATTTGATGTTTTCATTTGAAATATACTCAGTGTTTAGACATGCAGAGGTTGCGGCCCATTTGTGGCTCACCCAGCTCTACTGGAACCTAGGATGAGTCGGTAGGCTGAGAAGGAGGAGGAGTAAAAAGTGCTCACTCTTCCTCCCTCTCTTCCTATTTTCTCACTTCCAAACACCATCACAGCCCTAGATGTAAAGCAAGTAGCTTTAAAAAATAACGTATATTTAAATGAGTAACAGTGGCATACCAGGTGTTTTGGCACCTAAAACAGCTTAGTGAAAGGCAAAAGCAGAGCTGAAAGGCAGCCAGACAAGTAGGAAATAGAAAGTGATAATGGGTCCTACCAAGCCCTGCATGTTCCATCTGAAAGTTACATGACAGAGCGGGAGTCTGAATTCAGAAAAAGAGAATTGATGGAATGTTCTCAGTGTGCTGTGTAGAACTAGGTCTAGGGCGTCTGCTTCGTACTAACACTGGGCACTGACATTTGTACTCAATAAAATCCTCTTAGATTATGATTTATCTTAAAATCTGTGTTGTCCAAAATCCTACCAAGCCATGGAAGTTTGGGGATATCCTGTGTGTGGTTGAGTGGGTATATCTATTTGAGGGTCTGTGGCTTCCTTTGCTTGTTTTACATTATGTGCCTGAAGAGACAGCAATGACATGACCTTAGTATTCATGTTTATTGTGGATTTTCTTTTTTCAACCACACTTGTTTCCTTAGTACCCTTGGCTTAAAGTGCAGTGACCTAGATTATTTCCAGAGCAGGCCTAATATATACATTGGTCAATCCAAACTATCATACTGGTTTAAAGAAACCTATGAAGCCTCCTTCAGGCAAAATAAATGCCTTGGACTTAGTATTCCCTATTTAATGATTTGCCTAAAATATAGTCACCTTGCATGACTCCTACAGTGAAAGTTGAAGCAGGTAACATTTATTCTAAATGCATAGCTATTGCTCTGCTAGGAAAGTAGGACATTTAAGAGTGTGTGTGTGTGTGTGTGTGTGTGTGTGTTCTCTAATAAAAGTTGTTTGACTCGTGTTTTTATGAAGATGGCAAATTTACTTTATATCCAGGACGTTTAAGCTATTGGAATTTATTTTTTAAAGCATATATTGTGCAAACACATTTTTCATGTTCTCTTCCAGTTAAATTTTACATAAAACAAGCCCAAAACACTATTTAATGAATGCTTCTTATTTAAGTATTAATAATGAGCTAATCAGTAACTTTTGGGTAGATGAATAACTTTGTCCTTAAATTCATGACTCTATTTTCTGCTTATTTTCACACCAATTTGATTATATAGCAGTGCTCTGAAATTCCATGAACGCTTGAGCAAACTACCTACACTTGTTGACAATTTAACGAATTGGAAATAATCAGTAAATTATTTCATAACTTCCAAAGATGTAGGAAGGAAAATTAACCTATTATTTATCTCTGAAATAATAATAGGTGCTTTACACCAAATTCACTGGTATTTGGCAGTATTCTCCCAAGTTTCTTAGTTTGAAACCAGTTAATTGTTCTCTTTTTAAATTTAAGATAACATAATAGGGAGTAGTCAATCTGTTCCTTTTGGTTGTAACAGTTAAAAGAATTTTAGTGTTTGTTTCATTTTAATTATCCAATTAACTTTTTAGTTCTACTGCTATTTTGGGATCAAAAACCTGCAAAAGATTTTAGGCTTTATGTTAATAGCAGGAGAATGGAACTCACCAAGTACAATACCGAAAGGGAATGGCTTGGCATGGGTTTGATTCAAGTTTAACAAAATAAAAATGTGGCACATTAATGTCCTTTTAAAATATATATTATATATGTATAAATATAAATATATTTTATATAAATATATATATATATATATATATATATATCCCCGGTTGGAACTCATATCCCTGGTTATCTAAGACTAAATTATCCTATTAGAATAGTTGGTAATATTCTTAGATACACTTTGAGTTAGCCCATCAATTCATACCCAAATACTTTAGCATTCCTGAGCTGCAAAATGAATTGTTGTAAAAATAAATTGTCATTTGTTCGACAGTTTCCAAAAATGCCTTGGAAGGGGGAAAAAACTATTCCAGAGAGATGAAAGTGGGTGGGATGCAGGAAGTGTAATAAAAAGATTGTGAATTGTGTATAGGGAGAAATTTAGTGTTTCCGGTAAAATTGTTTACAAAAAAATTATAAAGACCTACAAAGAAACTGACTGTTCCGTGCTAAATTATTTCCCACTCTCCAGTACTATGGAAGGACTGACTTCAAGGTCCCTAAGACAAATGGTCACATCTAAATAAAAAATGTTTTTGCACTATTCCTTTCTCAGAAGAGAGTTAAATCTTTTCACAGAAAGACACAAGAAAGGTTCAAAAGACCACTATTTTTTACAGTGTAAAGCAGTCACCACTTCCCTTCCCACTGCAGCCCTTGGCCTTTCTCACTTTGAGAAGTCTTGCAAAAAGGATCTTCATGTTAGGCTGTGAGATAATGTTGCAGATGTAAGTTGGTTTTGTATGAACCAAGCATCAGCAAGTTTTAGGTTTGATGTCGGGGGCTTGGAGTACATCTTGGTGTACACTTCATAGCTGAATTAGACATGCGGGTGGAAAGGTGACAACACTGTTTTCCCCTTGGGCAATTCTCAGGTTGGTGTGTCGTTTCAGAGTTGCTAAACGCTGAGGAGTTAAGAAGAGAGAAGGGTAAAAGGACGGAGGAGGAGGAAACAGGGGGTGAATAGAAAGGGTGTAAGAACTAGAACACAGGGAGGAGTACTCAGGGCAGAGCCCAGAGCCCACTGCAGCACCGAGTCCACGGAGCAGCCAGAGGCTACTACCAGAGCCTCAACTGCCACCCCAAAGTACCAGCTGGGGGCAACCTTCTCCGCCCCAGCATAGGAGCCTCTGCCCTTTTAGACTGTCTAACAACTCGCAGTTTCTCCTTTGCTGCAGGAATGGTGGCCGCAAACGGTCTCAGCCTCCACACCCACCGCCTCCGTCCCCGCCCACCCACACTTCCTCCTCCTCTGCCTCGCGCTGCACCCGCAGGCGGCAGCCCCCTCGGAGCGCGCCACCCCAGCTACGTTGCATTGGCAAGGTTCGGAGGCTGGAGGGCAGCAGCCACTTGCTGCCCCAGTCGCTGGGGCTCTGGGTGCCAGTGCGGCCCCCGGCAGAGTCAGGGTGTCAGGGAGGCAGTGGAGAGCCATAATCTACTGCACCGCAGTGCCAGCGTCAGGAGCTTCCGGAGGCCGGGCTGCCACTGCGGGACGGCCGATCTCCCCGCTCCCTCCTTCAGACACAACCCCAGACAAAATCAGCCGGCCCCGAGTCCCTCCCCACCCTGAACGGAGCTAGGGGATGCCACACACTCCCGGCTGCCAGAGTGAGCGGTTCCGGGAAAGGCTGCGCCCGGCCTCCTCGCCAGCGCCGCCGCCACCACCATGCAGCCCTCCAGCCTGCCTCCCCTGGGTTGCTCGCCCACAGCTCCGCGGCCGCCCCCAGTCGCCTCAGACTGAGACGCGGGGACGGGAACCCCTGGGATCCGACTCCCCAAATCAGATGCATTTGCATTTCTTATGTAATGTACTGCAAGTTCCCTTGTTGGAGCCCTTTGGAATCGGGGCGCATGATCACCAGTAGGCTTAAAAGCAGGAACTCACGGCCTGGCTCATCCCCACCACCGGCCCTGTGGGACCCCGACGCAGGGCTTTGACACCGCTTTCTAAAGAGGGGGGACTTAAATTACAAATATTAGAGGGGCTGGGCTTGTCCTCTCAGTCTGGGGTTCCCTCCAGGCGCAAGCCTTGCTCAAGTATTCCCAGTGGCAGGATGTGTCAGAGGCAGACAGGGGGAATGAGTTAATGCTCGGGCACCCGGAGCTGGACGGGGGAGGGACGCGGGGGCTGACGGAGGAGCGGGGCCGCGAGGGAGGGGGCCTCTTTTACTTTGGTAAAGGTGATCGTGGTGGCGAATATTGTGCAAGCTAATCAGAAAGTCTAGAGCAGGTTCTCGGAACCCAGCTACGTCCCCCGAACCTGCTGCAGAAGTTAAGGGGAGCTCGCGGTTCTTTTTCCTGGCAACTACCGAAGCTTCAGCTGCCTGGGGCACAACCTTAAGCCATAGCCCTTCACTATTCCACCAAACATAGGCAACCAAATACATTTAAAAACAAAAAGTTTCCTCCTCCCTCCTAGTGATGGATTGTGTCACAGCCAAGAGATGCCGATAATGGTTTTGGGGTTCGTAGACGCCGATCCAGCTGTTACTTGTTTATTCATGCAACACCTCTATATGCAACACTGTCCTGGTTCCTGGTATGTTTCCCCTGCCTTCCTGCATAGCAGAACTGCAAATCTAGCTCGATGAGCAACAGACAGGTTATTATGAGGAAAAACATAACATGATGCATGTTTTGCTTACCAGTTGGGTTCTTGTTTTTCTTAAGACTCTTGCCACAAAGACACTGCAGCATATGCGTTCCTTTGCTGAAAATGTTCCAAAGAAACCACATTGATTTGGGCGAAAAGCAATCCAGCAGCTTAGACACCCTGAGAAAGAAGAGATCCTTGTGGTTGCATAATAATAATTTGAAATCAGTTCTCCTGAAGAGGGGCACCGGTTTTACCATAGGAAAAACGATAATATTCCGGATCTTCTCCCAGTTTTTTCCCCTCACGTGGTATATTTCTTTGAGACTTCTCAGTGATTGTTTTTTTTCGGCCAGGGTGAATGATTTATCCCCCCTCGATCACCACCGGATTATTACCAAAGGGTTGGAGAAAAAATCCTTTTTCAGCATGAAGCCAAACAAAAAAGCAAAGAGATCCCAACTGAGATCAAAACTAATCAGGGAGAACAGTAATGCACAAAAGATCCCCAAAGAGAAAACCATAGCCTTTTTACTTGATCGCTATGAGGATGGGTGGATCTGCAGAAGGCAAAGCAGGATTCATCTTACTGAGAGAAGACTGCCATTGTGTAGCCCCTAGGAGAGAAGGAAAAAAAAAAGAGGAAAGAAAGAAAGAAAAAAGAAAAAAAAGAAAAAAAAAACACCACCACACACACTCACACACCAATACCACCTCCGAGATTGAGTCTGACAGCCGAAGACAGAGCCTCCCTTCTCCCAGTGTCGATTTTTTTTTTATAATCAATCGCCAGTGCTCAGTGGGATCGGTTTGAACCTGCAGTTCTCAATCACCACGAAGAAAAGATGCAAATTTAGGTGCCCCCTCCCCTTGTCAGTCTTGTAGTAGATAGAGAGCGCCACAAATCCCCTTCCTCCTTCCTCTCACTCTTCCAGTTTCCAACAACCGTGAGCATGAGGAAAATCTCCCCTCCGGATTCCTCGCCCAGCCTCGGATGTGAGTTACAGGCATTAGAGGGAGGAGGAGGAGGAGTTGAAGTTTGCATTGAAAAGACTGGCTTTCCATGACGTAGCCACGTGCTTTCAGACCCGTCACCAGTGAGATGCTTCAACCAGCCCAGGGAGGGCAGTGTCACTGCAGTCTCTCTGCTAGGGCCCCTCCTGAAGTCTCCCCACCCGCCAGCTCCAGCCCCGGCCCCAAACCCAGACCCAATGCGCGACCCTCTCCCTCCTCCGCCAAGTGCCAGTCGGCCTGCTGTTTGCTCTTGGAGCCAATCTAACAGCCTTCTGTTAAAAGTGAATTTTGAAAAGTAAAAATTAAAAATTATAATGAGCAAACCTTAGAAAATGCATGTTGGGAGGTTGGAGGTGGGGGGGAAATAAAGAGAAAAAGGGGTTTAATACTTCTCCACCCAGCCAAAATTAGTTCCACCTTCACATTTTCAAAAGCAGCATATAATGCACCTAAAACATTAAGGAAAACTCAAGTTCCTTTAATTCTTATTATCGGACTCCTACTTAAGGGGCTGTTTGAAAAATGTAAACTAGATATATAACAGATATTACTGGAAACCGCCTCTTAAAAGGACAACCACTAAAATCTAGGTGGCAAACTGTACTTTTGTGGGGAGGGTCATGTATACATGAGAAAATGTATGCCTTTTATAGACAACACGTTACCTTTAAATAATTGTGCAGAAAGTCCCTGCTTAAATCACGCCCTAATTCTTTGCATGTTTCTGCACTCATTAATTGAGCTAACATTAAATTCACCCTCATTTACTTCTCATCTGCACATCTCACCTACACTAATCCAACCTAACAAAACAGGCAAATTTTCTATTTTCATCAGGATATAACCCAGCTTCCAACTAGCCCAGAAAAATCAGAAGATTTCAGACCAAGCTGCTATTTTATTTTATTCTCCTTGGAGGAAAATACAATGTGCAAAGTAATACAAACAATTACAAAAAATAATATAACAAACTCCAGTGTACCCGCTACTCAAAATTAACTTAAAAATTAGCATTTCATCATATTTTTGAGATAAGGATTTTAGAGAAGTAAAATTGACCACTCCCATTCTCTGTAGGTAAATGAATTAAACTTATGCCAGCTTATTTCTATTTTTATAGGTAAACTGACATAAAAATTTTAACTCTAAAAATATATATGTAGAAGTTTCTTCATAATTTCAAAAAAATTAAAACTACTGCCTCTACTGCATGGTATATAAACTTAGATGTCGATTTATACAGTTGAGGATTGATGGAAAAGACTGATTTGATTTTAAAAGTGGATTTAAAGAAAATCGACTAACTTCTTGATTATCAGTTGTCAAAAAACAAAAAATGGAATAAACATCTTTACCACTTTTAGAGTTTTCTATTAGTTAGGATGCTAAAATTAGCATTGATATCCTGACCTTCTGGGAAACATCAGTCAATTCTAGATAAGATAGAAGAATTTAAAACCAGTAAATCCTGTTAAGGTTAAGACATTGGAAAGCTATATCGTGATGGCCTTGATGTGTCAAAAGGATCATATCATGCAGATTTTAAAAATTACTACGATTTAAATATGGTCTAGAAAGGTTTGTGAGGTAAAGAAATAGAGAATACTAAAAGTACCTGAATTTAATGCCAGTGACTTGCTAAGAAGAAACAGACTGAAAAAAAAAAAAAATGGAGTGGAATTCTTTTTGAAAGAGGAAAAATGGAATAGCATTGCCAAATAATTAGAAAATAATTTTTATATCAATCAGAGACAGATACCATATGCTGCTTCTGTAACATGTTGGTGTCTCCTAGGGGGTTCCAGAATATCCCAATATATTATCACTGGGCAAATGCCAGAGAAATAGCTGAAATATAAATAGGCCTTCCAAACTCACAGGCTCTGATGTTATGTTAAAACTTTCTGAGTTCCCTGGAGTATTTCACAAATAGAGTAAAATTTGGGGAAATATTCTATAATTATTGGATCTTCTTAAATGCTAGTTTGTTATAAAGACAGTCTGTCTCAAATCAGCTCTTCTTGAATATGAAAATTTGACTTTCTCCTCTGCATTCTGACAGTGAATTTGTTCCCTATTGAAATAAGGAATAACTGCCAGAAAACTGTCATTTCTTTTGCTACATGTTGGTGGAAAACTTCTTTGACTTGTGACCTAAGGAACAATACAAAAGATAATTAACTGTGACTACTATTTATTGAGAATCTATTATGCCAAGCAATGTGTTAGTTGCTTGTCATATTTTACACTATTTAGAGGAATGAGAAACTTTCTTATGATGTATAACATTTTGCGCTTTCTACATTTCTTTCCTATATTTATTGATATATTATTTACTTAGGTTACAGAGGCTACTATTCACATCATTAAACCCCCCAAAAAGCAATTGTTCTTGTCTGGAAAAGATGACTAACACCAATTAAGGTTACTTTTGATCTAAAGGACCCTCAATTTTTGATGTTTTCTGAGTAGCCCAATTCAGTCATTCAACCAATATTTATTAAGCATCTGCTCAGTGAAAATAACTGTACAAGACTCCATGTTGGATACTAAGTGATGAACTTGAACCAGATTTCCAGTTATACAAGAAAGACTAAGTATGGTCCAAGAGTTAACCCAGGTTCTGGGGCCTCTAGGTCACGGATGATTCAAATATACATATGATGCTGACCTGAGTTCCAGACAATTATTTAAGGTTTGCTTTGGAAGATATCAAAATGTTTGCTTACCCTTTGCTATGCTACATTCAAATAAGCATTAGATTACAAAAATGAAAACTATAGGGAAAAATGCAAGTTTTGAAATGCACATAAGTAGAAATAAGATTTAAAAATCTGAGACTGTAAGAATTGATAGTAAAATTCATAGTACATAGGAGAAAAAATCTGTAAGACTGTTTTCATAAGGCTAACGTAAAGTAAACCCAGTACTCATAAACAAGTTCATTTAAAAATTAAACCTACCTTCAGCATATTATAGTAAACAATTCTAAAAGTAAGTGTAATGACCAGAATTTCATGACACAATCACATTTGCATTTTATTCTAATGTAGGACACGTAAACTTTCATGATATTAATCAGCAAAAATCTGTAAAACTATTGCAGCATGCTTTTACTATTTCCTTCCAATTGTTGCTCTTCTATTGCACTCTTCCTTTTAGTATTGAACGCCACCTGCTCTACAGTTTTGGAAGGGCACATGGGTACTCAGAGAATATAATTTTCAGCCCCATTATAGGTAAGTATGGTCATGTAACTAGATTCTGATCAATGAGATGTGAGCAGCAGTGACATGTTCAACTTCCTGGTCATATTCTTCAAAGGAAGTCGCTTGCCTCCCACGTCTCTCTTCCATCCTTCCTGTGAGCTGGAAAGAAAGTGGGTGAGTAGCTTTGACTACTCACGTGGACAGGAACACACACCAAGAGTGGTGTAGTGTCAAGATTCAAGAAAGCTAGCACCTTGGACAGAGCCACCAAACTACCCTGCCCACCAGACTCTGCACTGTTGACAAAGAAAGAAACTTTTATCTTGTTTGAGGTTGTCTTAGTTCATTCTCACTGCCATAACAAAACACCATAAACTGGGTAACTTATTAACAATAGATATTTATTTCTTACAGTTCTGGAGGCAGGAGGTCTAAGATCAAGGTGCCAGCACTGTCTGGTGTAGGCTTGCTTCCTATATACAGTGCCTTCTAGTTGGGTCCTCACCTCACATGGTGGCAGGGAACAACAAATTCCCCTGGGTCTCTTTTATAAGGACACAAATTCCATTCATGAGCAATCCACCCTCCTGATTTAATTACCTCCAAAAGGACCCACCTCTCAATACTATCACATTGGGCATTCAATTTTAACATCTGGATTTGGAGGAACATAACCATCCATAGCAGACCACGTGTTTTTGTGTGAATTTGTTACGGCAGCTTACTCTCTCTACTATCTTATGGGCTGGCCTTGTGTTAATAACAACACACTTATATTTGGGTTAGTTATTTATTTTAGAAGAATAAAGAACTTAAGTACATAACATATACCTATGGCTTTACCCGCAGTCTGCCACTCTCGTTTCCATTCACTACAGCAGCTGCTTATTCCTTAGTTGCCTCTTGCAAACCACCCTTGCTTATTTCCAGCACCAGTGCAAACATCCTACTGTCAGATTTTACTTTTCCTGCCTCCTTCTCTGTCCTACTCCCTGCTCATCAAATATAACCCATGGCAGTTTAGAGCCTATGACCGTGACAAAAAAACTTTGATCACTGAAGAAGCAGAAGGGCAAAGTGATTGAAAGAGTTGGCCATCAAGGGACTAGAGATACAAAAAAAAGACCAACGTGTATATAAGGACTTCAATGTCTACATTTACCTTGTAAATCTTTTTCAAAAAATGAAGCTTTATGTTGTTTGCACATGTATTCCTTCTCTATTTTTGTTGCTAACAATTATCTTCACCTTTTAAGGAATAATTCTAAATTTCACATCTCTGTACTACTCATTAGTACCTGTTCTTCCTCTCCCCATGTTCCTACATTTACCCATGATATAAAAAACCTCTGCACCTCTCTGCTGGAGGGAACAGTCTGGGAAGGTAACTTGAGTTCATCTCTCTTCCCCTCCCAACTTCTCAATGAAGCAGAAAGAATTTAAGGGGCCCAGCCCCTTCTTTTCTCTCTATCTGCAAGAAGCTTTCCTGCCTGCAAGAAGCTTTTAGACTTCTCAGCCTCAGCTCTTCCATGTGAGAAGCATTGAGCCACCTCTAATTGCCAGTATCTCTATCTCTGAGCTTGAGATTTCTTCTTTTTTTTTCAGATTCAGGAGTACATGTGCAGGTCTGTTACATGGGTATATTGTGTGATGCTGGGGTTTGGGCTTCTAGTGAACCCATCACCCAAATATTACCCATCATATCCAATAGGTAGTTTTTCATCCCTTGGACCCCTCCCTCTTTCTCTCCCTTCTTTTGTAGTCCCTAGTGTCTGTTGTTTCCATTTTTATGTCCATGTGCACCCATTTTTTAGCTCCCACTTATTAGTGAGAATATGCAGTATTTGGTTTTCTGTTCCTGCATTAATTCGCTTTGGATAATGGCCTCCAGCTGCATCCATATTGCTGCAAAGGACACAGCTTCCTTCTTTTTCATAGCTTCATAGTATTTCGTGGTGTATATGTCCCACATTTGCTTCACCCAATCCACTGTTGATGGACACTTATGTTGATTCCATGACTTTGCTATTATGAAGAGTGCCATAATAAACATAAGAGTATTGGTGTCTTCTTGATAAAACAATTTATTTTCCTTTGGGTATATGCCCACTAATGGAATTGCTGAGTTGAGTGGTAGTTCTATTTTTAGTTCTTTGAGGAATCTCCAAACTGTTTTCCATAGGAGTTGAACTAATTTACATTCCCATCAACAGTGTATAAGTGCTCCCTTTTCTCCACATCCTCTCCAATATTTGTTTTATTTTGTTTTTAACTTTTTTTTTTTTTTTGAGATGGAGTCTCGCTGTGTCACCAGGCTGGAGTGCAGTGGCATGATCTCGGCTCACTGAAACCTCTGCCTCCTGGGTACAAGTGATTCTCATGCCTCAGCCTCCTGAGTAGCTGAGATTACAGGCACACGCCACCACACCCATCTGATTTTTGAATTTTTAGTACAGACAGGGTTTCACCATGTTGTCAAGGATGGCCTCGATCTCCTGACCTCGTGATCCACCCACGTTGGCCTCCCGAAGTGCTGGGATTACAGGCATGAGCCACTGTGCACGGCCATTTCTTACTTTTTAATTATAGCCATTCTGACTAGTGTGAGATGGTATCTCATTATGGTTTTAATTTGCATTTCTCTGATGATTAGTGATGTTGAGCATTTTTTCTTATATTTGTTGTCTGCTATGTCTTTTTTTGAGAAGTATCTGTTCGCGTCCTTTGCTCATTTTTTAACAGGGTTATTTGTCTTTTTTTCTTGTTGATTTAAGTTCCTTATAATTCTGGATATTAGTCCTTTGTCGGATGCACTTTGCAAATATTTTCTCCCATCCCGTAGGTTGTCTGTTTATTCTGTTGGTTGTTTCTTTTGCTGTGCAGAAGCTCTTTTGTTTAATTAAGTCCCATTTGTCAGTTTTTTGTTTTTGTTATAATTGCTTTGACTGCCATACCACCCTGAATGCACCCAATCTCATCTGATCTGATCTCCAGGGGTTTTTATTTAAACCACAGAAGGCCCTTTATCTAGGCACTCAAAGAAAAGACTAGAGATTAACGCTCCTAGGAGAATTTCTCCATCACTAAATATTCCAGCTCCTTTGCCTCTTGGGAGGGATAATGATGAAGCATGTGTTTTACATCCATCCACAGTTTTCCTGTGGGATAAAGACATGGTCTCCCACTGGAGTAGTTGGCTTATCACCACACTATTGGCTTCCTCCCCTTCCCTAGATCCACTCCCGACTCACCTGCTGTATTTCCTCCCAAGTAAATTACTTGCCCCAGAATCTGTCCTCTAAGGAAAATCAAGCCAAGACAGGGCTGAACAGATACAACAGGGGTTTTGGATAAATGTATCTGCTCTCCAAATCCAAACCCTTCCTTAGATGGCCACTGCAATTTCCAGATGTGGAGGAAGTATCTAGAGACTCAAATTCTTGTCCTCAGGCCAAGTTTCCAGCCCCCAACCAACCTTATCAGTAATATAAATAGTATTTTAGTCTCATCTTTCTAACACGTGTGGTCATTTTTCTTAATTGAATCTGAATTCAGAAGTAGGAGGAAAATGCAAAATTAATGATCACCTCTTAAGGCCCCTAAATACTAGAAAATAATATAAGAAAAAAACCCTCCTTTGTTCCAACTATGTTCAGAAAGTATAATAAAACAGTGAAGAACCTGCCAAGAGATACAGATAAAAGCAGGTGAATTCCCTTAAGTCCTCAGAAATATGAGCTTCTCTTGGCAATGTTCCACAGGCTTCACTTCTCACTGAAATGAACTTTATCACAGTCTATATAGATATGACGGACAATAAAACCCCATTTCCCTGTACAGCCCAGCAAGAGTTCAGAAGACCCTCTCTGCATCCTTTGAGGCAGGTGAGGGGATCTTTTTACAAGTTGAATTGGCCCTGAACAATTTGTGGACATATGCAGCAAATCTCTTTGTATCAATGCCTCTAGACCTTTATAACCCATGCCTCCTATTAATAAACTTCCTAAACCTTCATTGATATGATTTAAATTTTAATATGAAATTAAGGCCTTGACTAAAACCAAAGCAATAGTAACTTTTATAAACTAATTCAAACTACAATCTACTTTCTTCCCACTCATCCTAATTTTTCCGATGCCTTATTCGAGGCAAGTATGCTCCCAATTGAAAATAATTGTTGCCTGTGATTTGAAGTATTCTAAGGTCAGGCAATATTTTACATACATAGAATCCAGTTTCTTAATTTCTATAGCCATTGAATAGGACAACTTTGGATATATCATTTTTAAATTACAGGAGAAATTTGTCAGCTGAACTTTTTCCATTTGAGGAGAGATTTATATATTCCAAAATTTAGAATATTATTTACCCTGGACAATAGGTTATAAAACTTGGATAACCGGAGAATTAAAATAACATTATTGAATATGTACCTAAATGGAAGAGAAGCCTCCCTCTGAATGATGAATTTTCCGTGGTCAACTCTGCACCAAACCCATTCCAAGTTCACCTGAAGAAGCCAGGAATAAATTTCCCAGAATACCCTTTCTGTGTGTTTGCAGGATACTTTTCTCCAATGAGAGGCCCACAAACAAGAGATTTGGGTGGCAGAAGAGAAGTCATTATTCTCTTAAGGCAGCTGTCAGTGCCAGTATGAGATTCACAGTCAATTCTTGGCACATTCTTAAAAACCGTCGCTTTGCTGCTGCAGACAAAAATCTCAGCCACTTCCCAATTAACTCTGAAGAGCATCCACTTTCAGTGCTTCAGGCTGAGATCATGGATGATAGTTTCCCTGACTTTCATTTCCCAGCTTTCCCAACAGTTCTGTCTCCAATTCCTCTATTAAAACACTTTGAAACCAGAAAATATCAAATAACTTATTCCTGACTGATCCCAGATGGATACACAGTGTTTTCTCTGCCTAGGTTCTAAGCCATTATAGGTACCTGGTAGCTTACTGATAAGGAATTTGCTTTGAGTTTGCAGTGGTTTACTTGATCCCTAAACATCTAGTATGACAATGAGACCTTCAATCCAATATGCACGTTTTACCACACACTATGAAACATGTAAACAGGGATTATTTCCTTCCATAAGTGCTTACTGAGCATAGGCTTCCAACAGGCAAGTTTCAGAGAGAATCAAGTTGAATCTGTAGCACTTTTCATTTTGCATTGAAGAAAATTACTTAGTTGGATTTATTTATCATATTTCTTCAAATAAGAGATTTATAAAATCAAATTCAACCCTCACATAAGAAAATATATGAAAACCATTTTATTAGAACTTGAGGATAAGTGGTTAAAAAAACATGAAAATCATTGCACTTGTAAACTCACATTTCCTGTCATAAAGTTAAAGTGAGTCATTCATAAAGCTATTATTCAAAATAAATGTAAAAATTGCAATTCAGAAAAATGTGTCATATATTGTAACATTTAGGTTACAAACTTAATGACGAAAAATGCCAACCCAGAGAGACTTTATACTCAAAAAAATAAATGGTACAAGTCTGTTGGACCATAAGTTTCCAGAGCTCAAAAGTTAAGGTTATTGAACTTGCTTAATCCAGCATCCTAATAATCTCGGATATATACACATTTAATTGCTCATGTCCAAAATATTTAATTTCCACAACAATTTAGATTCAGAAGATTACATTATGTGAAAAAAAATCCTATTTCATGTCAACAGGGATCCTCTTGAGCATTTATAATATTGCAGATTTAAGTGCACATAATTGAATTGTCTATGAAGGTGTGAAAATGCTTAAATATTGCATTTGAACATTCATTGGGTTTAATGTAGTATTGGCATCTTGACAGCAATGCACTTTTACTTTATTACTGGTATGAATGAGATAAATAATAGAATATACACACATACGTATGATGGCTCAGAATACTACTTAGCAGTTAGTTTTAATTGTTTTGATAAATACTAAAATGAACAATATATAAGTAATTAGTCAAGGATATCTTGACTCATATATTAGGTTACTTTTAAGGAATTTATAATTTGGGTAACATTGGAATAAAAGTATGCAAAAATCATATTTTAACCTCAATATCAATTACTTTCCCTTAATCAATATATATTTCTCAAACTCTGATACACATTAATATACACATTTTTGTTTGTTGTCATTTTACCTCTTAAAATAGGCACATACTTTATATAGATATTCCCATGTTCAGGAATGTATCTGTTTTAAAAGGCCATTGGTCAATTGGGTCTGATTTTATTCCATTAAGGTAACATTTTAAAGTAAGGTTTTCAAGTATGTTCAAGTAGTGGGAGATTGGAAGTAATGACGCTCAATGCAGAGGCATGTGGAATAGTGTTACAGTAAAATTAAAGTTATCAAATATACTTCAGTGATAAAACTTATACCATCTCTATCAGATTACAGTATGAACAAGCAGCAGGTGCCAAAAAATCAAGTAGAATTTAGGAGAAAACTTAAAATTGAATTTAAAAAAATATATCAATAATGTTTCTATTTTATTTCTTACAGTATTGGGGGAAAGACAAGTATTTATGCAAAACACTGCCGTTTAACTCTTGAACATTGAAACTTCCAAGGCATCAGCTGACCAATGGGGCATGAATTGTAACTAAAATGCAGCTTGCATCCATTTGCCCAGCCACTTCCCTGGCCGGGTGGCAAAAGTCTAGGCTAGGAAAGGCATCTTTTTCTAACAGGCTCATCCAAAAGGGCTGCCATTTTCTAACTGGTTCATCCCAATGCAGCTGGCTCCCATTTTCTAATTGGGCAGCCCAGAGGATAGGCTTTTTCTGATTAGTCAACCTAGAAAATGTACCTTTTTAAAATTGGTCCATCCAGAAGAGATTTTTTTTCTAATTTGCATAGAGCACTGGATGCTTGGCCTCCCTGGCTATGTACCAGTGGGCCAAGGAGGCCCACGAGAAGTACCCACGAGACCCAGGAGATCCATCCTCAAAGAATTGTTCAGACACGTAAGCTAGATCAAAGAAGACAGACTCAGATTCACAAAGAATGGTGATTTTTGAATACAGTATGAAGTTTGAAATTTATTGATTGTGGCCTATTTTCCATGGATTCATGGCTGATTGTGGAGGGTGCAGCGAGAGGGACACCAGAGTAGTTTTATTTTTAACACTATATTCATAATAAATCTCAGTAAGAAGTCAGTTGCATTCAGAAAGGCTTACCCACTGAGAATTTATTGAAGAGACTATCTGCAGCAATATGAGCAGGGTTAAGGAAACCAACAAGTGATGTTGAGGTCCACCAGACACCAGCAACAGTGGAAAATCATCACCGCTACCCTGTTCAAAGGGGAAATCGAGGACATAATATTACTGGATTTCAGGGAGAGCTAGAATAGTAGAAGAAGAGACTGACATTATGAGCTGTATGAGGCAAGGGAAAAGTCTACTTCCAAGACCAAAATGGAGGAACAGAGGAGAGGACACAGGAAAAAAAAAAAAATACTCTGATTTTTTTTCCTTCCAGCCACTGTTCTCCAGCTACTGCCTCTCCTTGTCAAACCCAACTTGAAAATAGAAGACAGGGGAGCCCAGGTGATGCAGTCTTTGCGGTCCAGGCTCGTGGGGCACAGAGCAGAGAAAGATGAATAACACATATGTAGAGCTAACAGACAAGAAATGGCAATGTGGGATGTTACTACCACAATATATGATGATAACAATAATAATGATGATGGTGATGATAGATTTAGCAAAGGCTTAATTTGTGCTAGACACTGTTCTCACCACAACTTCATGAGATAGGTACCCTTCATCCTACAAAAATGAAGCAGTTGTGGCACAGAGAAGTTAAGTAACTTGTCCAAAGTGGCACTCACCCAGTAAGTACCCTTTTGCGGTTGATACACAGCCATATACTTTGGGATGTATGTTACACAGAATAACGCAAAGTTAGGGAACATGACATCCCTTTTCATGAGGAAACACAGCATAGCCTTGGTTCCTGGTGTCTCTCTTTTGATCAGTTCAAGGTGGCTGCAAAAGAAATAACATAGGTAGCCCCAAGAAGACTTTACTAAGGATCATTTCCAAGGTAACCTCTGGGAAATTCTAGTCATTATTAAAGACAGGCTTTGATGGTGACCTTATTTTTATCCTGGAGGGTGGTGGTCTGTGCCACAGAGAATCCATAATAGACCCTGAGCCCTGACATATGAGCCTCATAAACTGTTAGTCATGGACCCACTTAGTGCATATCTTCAGCTTTAATCTCCCATGTCATTAAGTCTATATCACAATGTTAGGAAGCAATAGCTAATATTTATGAGCATTTATTTACTATTAATACATGTCAGGCATTTTGCTGAGTATAAATTGGTACTTCCCAATAATTATGAAATGGGAGGCCATTTTATGACTGAGGATACTAAGTTTTGACGAGGTTGAAAGATTTACCCACAGAATCTCAGCCAGTAAGTGGTACGGTCAGAATTTCACACGTGTGCTCTCATTCCATAGTTCTTACTCCCTTTATGCTGCCCTGCTCTGAGTCTTTGAGTCATGAGTTCTCCGAGTCTGGGAAGCAGATGGAGTTTGCAAGCTGGCTTAGAACTTGGGGTAACTTTGCAGAAAAGCTGCCAAATGAAGAAGTTGAAGAAAGGGAGGAGGCAGGATGTGGTGGAAGTTTTATTCTGTGGTCCAAGGAATCCACAATTTTAAGGGATTCTGGAGAAAAAGAGCCAGACCAAAAATGGCCATTTAATTGTGAAAGCTACAAGGATTTAGGGTATGCTGCATAGAGCAGGGCAAATAGTAAACTGAAAAAGCCACACTGGAATATCTCTGTAAATGGCAAAGTTTGAGAATAAAAATGTTTGCTTAGCATTTTTTACTCCTTTAATTTCAAAATTAGGCATGATTACTATCCTTATCTTTTGAAAATTAGTGTAACATACAACAGAGAAGTATACAATCTTAAA
The DNA here is from genome assembly GCF_009828535.3 of Hylobates moloch. Taxonomy (NCBI): domain Eukaryota; kingdom Metazoa; phylum Chordata; class Mammalia; order Primates; family Hylobatidae; genus Hylobates; species Hylobates moloch. Next base: position 163,262,603 of record NW_026652279.1, read on the forward strand.
TGTACACTGATCTTTTTGCATGTGTTTATATTTGGGCATCCACAATGCACGTAATAACAGAACATTTGTAGTACCCCACAGGCTCTTTTGTGTGCCTTTCCAGTAAATTTACTCCCACAGGAAATTACTATTCTGATTTCTTTTACCAAGAATTACATTTCCTTGAGATTCATGCAAATTGAATCATAAACGTACTCTTCATGGGTGGCATATTTTGCTCAACCTTGTATCTGTGAGAACCATCCATATTGTTACATGTAGCAGTGGTTCATTCTCTGGACTGCCGTGATCGATTCCACTGTGAATATGCCACAATTTGTTTGCCCACTCTGTTATTGACGGACTTTAGAGTATTTTCCATATCAGGATTATGAACATCATTGTTTATGTCTGGGTGGACACGATAACCCATTTTCTTTGGGTAGTTACTTAGATTACAGATTAGCAATATTTTCAACTTTAATAAATACTAGCAGTTTTCCAAAATGACTGTGAAAATTTACATTCCCACCAGCAGCATACAAGAGTTACAATTTCTCTATACTCTCACCAACATCAGAATAATCTCTTTTTATATTTTAGGCATTCTAGTGTAGTGGTACCCCACTGTGGTTTTATTTTATAGTTCGCTGATGCGTAATCATGTTTATCACTTTTTCATATGCTTATTCGCCATTCGTTTATCTTCTTTTATGAAGTGTCTTTTCAAGTCATGTGATTTTTTTTATTAGATTGTCTACTATTTACTCTTGATGTGTGGGAGTCCTTTACATAATGGGTCCACATCTTTTGTTATGTATATGCACTGCAAATACTTTCTTTTTTTGTTTTGTTTTGCTTTGTTTTGTTTTTTTTGAGGTGGAGTCTTCCTCTTGTTGCCCAGGCTGGAGTGCAATGGCAGGATCTCAGCTCACTGCAACCTCCACCTCCCAGGTTCAAGCAATTCTCCTGCCTCAGCCTCCTGAGGAGCTGGGATTACAGGTATGTGCCACCATGCACAGCTAATTTTGTATTTTTAGTAGAGACAGGGTTTCTCCATGTTGGTCAGGCTGGCCTCAAACTCCTGACCTCAGGTGATCCACCTGTCTCAGCCTACCAAAGTGCTAGGATTACAGGCATGAGCCACAGCACCCAGCCTGCAAATACTTTCTTCCAGCTTGTGACTTGCTTTTCAGTTTTCTATGGTTGTATTTTAATTATTAGAAGTTCTTAATTTTTAATGAAATACCATCTTTCAATCTTTGTATCAGGTTATACTGGCCTCATAAAATGAATTAGAAAGTGAGCTCCCTCTTCTTTTCTGGGAAAATTTATGTAAGATTGATATTATTTTTCAATAATGCAAGAGAAAAAGTCACCAGCAAACTCATCTGAACTTGTAATTCTCTTTGTGAAAAGGTTTTAATTGCAGATTCAACATATTTAACAAGTATAGAATGCTTCATATTTTTTCATTTATTTCCATTCTTCTATTTCTGTTTTGCTATGTTTTCAAGGGATTTTTCACACTGTCTAAATGAAATGACATAAAGTTGTTTAAAATGTCCTTTTATGATTTTACTGTCTGTAGGATCTGTAATGATGCCCCATTTTATTTCTAGTAATGTCACTCAAGTTTTGTCTTTTAAAAAAATTACTATTGCCACATGTTTACTAATTTTATTAATATCTTTTTTAAAAGTAACTTTTGGTTTTGTTGAATGTCTTTATTGTTGGTCAACTTGTAATTTTCATTGATTTCTTCTCTTATCTCCATTTACCTTCTTAGCTTGGTTTGATGTTCTTTTTCTAGAATTCTGAAAGAGAAGCTTAGATTACTTATTTTCAAGCTTTTGATTTTTTTAATATATGCATTTAGTGCTATAAATTCCACTTTAAGGACTTCTCCTACATTCTGTAGTTTTTGAAGTCGTATTATTTTTATTCATTTAAAAATATGTTCTAATCCCAGCTAACATGGTGAAACCCTGTCTCTACTGAAAATACAAAAAAATTAGCTGGGTGTGGTGGCGGGTAACTGTAGTCCCAGCTACTTGGGAGGCTGAGGCAAGAGAATGGTGTGAACCCAGTAGGCAGAGCTTACAGTGAGCCAACATCACGCCACTGCACTCCAGCCTGGGCGACAGAGTGAGACTCCATCTCAAAAAGGAAAAAGTTCTAATTGATTTTTATATTTCCTCCTTGATTTTTTGTTATTAATATGTATATTATTTAATTTTCAAGCATTATTTATATTCTGGTGCTAATTTCTAGTTTAATGCCATTGTGATCAGTGAAAAACATTTATATGATTGAATCCTTTGAAATACGTTTAAGAGTGATTTTGGCTCAGAATATGTTCTATTTGGTAAATGTTCCATGAACCCATTAAAAAATAGTATATTCTTCAGTAGTTTGGTGAAGTGTTCTCTACATGTTGATTAGTTTCAGTACTTTCATACTGTCATAAAAATAATCTATATCAGAACTGTCTAATAGAAATATAGTGTGAGTCACATATGTAATTTTAAAATCTTTGTGGCAATATTTAAAAAGGTAAAATAAAAAAAGAAATTGATTTTAATAATATATTATATTTGAAACAATATGTTTGAAATATTATTATTTCAATATTTAATCAATTTTAAGTTATTAAGAAATATTTTACTTTTCATGTCCTGTCTTTAAAATCCAGGATGTGTTTTACACTGACAGTGTATCTCACTTAAAATGCTAACTTTTTATCTGAAGTATTTGATTTATATTGATTCATAAAATTACAGTTGAAGAAGTAGATTCATATACCCAAGATGTTCAAAATATACTTAAACACTTTCCAGTAACTTTAACTAAGAATCATTTTCCTTTAATAATCTCACTCACATTAACAGCATTTGTTGAGGTTTTTTCTATAAAAATTGATTTGACTTTTAAGCAAAAGTATATTAGTTTCAAAATTGTGTTTTCCAAGTTAAATTTACTATATCTTGTGTCAATAGGATATTATTAATATTTAATTCAAAGAGTATTGCATAAATTGAGTGATTATTCTAAATTTATGAATTTCAAAAATAATTCTTTGAATTTTGCTTATAGATTTTGAAGCCAGTTTACATAATGTTGTTAACAATTAACATATTCTTTATGCTGATTTATGCTAAAATATATGAAATAATTATTGCTCATTTGTATGATGAAAAATTTTAATTTCAACATATATTTTTGATTTTGTCTAGTTAGGTCAGAAATTAGCTTTTCCTTTCCTTGGAACTTCAAATTTGGCTCATTAATGTGCAGTATAATATTAGTGAGAAAACGTAAGTTACTGTCATTTTTTGTCTTTGACTATTAAACATTTAGCAAGCATTTCTTTTGCTTTAAGAAAATACAGAATTAGATCAAAAGTATAGTAAATCCGTGTAAAACTTTTCCACCATTTAACAAGTGAGCATTAGAAAAAAATCCAAGATTAGATTAATTCTTACTTCTTACAACAGTTCTACGAATTGCAAATTGGTGATCCATAGCATTTGTGCATATATACTAAATGATTTTAATAGTAATATCCATGACACTTTTGATAGTTTGCTTCAAAAACTGGAGTTACAGATATTTTCAATATGTGTCATGCAGTAGAATGAAGCAATTAGAGAAATGTCAGGCCCACATTAAATATCATTAAATCTTTATCTTTGACCTAACATAGCTGAAACATTGACCACTGTGATAGAACTATTTTTTCATATCTATCTGAAATCATTCTTTGAAAAATATAAAAGTTCCAAAAATATTAATGACAGGAGTTAAATTTTTTAGAAGGCAAATTGATATTTCTTTAAAAAAATTGAAATATTTTGAGACAAAACATAGCAAAAGTGTTAAATGGGCAGTATTTTATATTATACAACTCATCTAAAGCTTAACAATAAACCTGAAACATTTAAAATTTTGAATCAATTAATCATTGCTATTGTTAGAAACATCTTGTATTCTCCAGGTAATTTTTTGCTAGCTTAACTGAAGATCTTTCCACTTTTGTAAAATACTTCTTTGAGTATTTTTCTTTTAACTTTCTAGCCAAATTTACATAAGTGAAATAGTAATTTATTTTGCCATCTCTTCATCACAAAATTGTTTTCTTTGGGTATGTGTGTTCAAAAGTATAGGCTTCTTTATAGGGGGCCATGAATATAAGCTCAGATTCTGTTAAAAATATTTCTTAAAGGCTGGGTGTGGTAGCTCACGCCTGTAATCCCAGCACTTTGGGAGGCCGGGGTGAGTTGATCAGTTGAGGTGAGGAATTTGAGACCAACCTCACCAACATGATGAAACCCCATCTGTACTAAAAAAAATACAAAATTAGCCAGGCATGATGGCAAACACCTGTAATCTCGGCTACTTGGGAGGCTGAGGCAGGAGAATCACTTGAACCCAGGGGGCAAAGTTTGCAGTGAGCTGAGATCACACCATTGCACTCCAGCCTGGGCAGTAAGAGCAAAACTCTGTCTCAAAAAAAAAAAAACCTTAAAAATGTTTTAGACATTTGCTTCTAATTTCAAGTGATTTACTTGTAACACAATGTCTTATTTCAAGACATTTACTTCTAATTTCAAGTAGTTAAGTGAACGTAAAGTGCATTATTAGTGGTTTCACTAATAATGTAAGAAAATTATAACAGTTTAAATTCATTTAACTCCTTCTCATCTTTTGCACTAATGTTGCATACAGTTTACTTTACATAGGTTTTAAATTATGTATGGTAATTATAATCAATATTTATTTACATTTATCTTTCAGTGGTACTCTTTGTTCTTTTCTACACCATATTCTCCAGTTTTCCTTGTCTGAAAATGTCTTTATCTCATCTTCCTTTTTAAGGGTATTTTGGCTAGGTATAAAATTATAGGTTAAGTTTTTCATTAAACACTTTAAATATGTTACTACTATTTTTCACATTCCCTGGGCTATTTTTTTTTTTGTTTGACAAGTGGGCAATATCCTTACTGCTGTCTCCCTAAAGGTGATGTTTTTTATTTTCTGAGACTGCTTTTGTTCTCATTGTATTTTATTTTCTTCCATTTGAACATAATATGACTAGATGTGATTTTGTTTGCATTTATTTGACTTGGGCTTCTTAAACCTGTAAGTTGATGTCTTTTCAGCTATTTGGAAAATTTGTTTAGATAATGCTTTTATCCCATTAATTTTCTTCTATTCTCCTAGGATTCCGATTACAGATTTGCTACATCTTTTCAAAATTTCCCATGTGCCTTTCAAATTCTTTTCTATGTTTTACATGTTTTTTCTGTGTGTGTCATTATGAAAACTTGCTACTGACCTATCTTTCAGATAACAAATATTGTTTTCATACTGCTGTTATTCTCATCTCTTGAAATTTTAATTATTTTATTTATAGAATTTCAGTTTTGCTTTTTTATGGATTCCAGTTCTCTGCTGAAATGTTTTCTCTTCTGTAATTTTGAATATATGAATCATAATTATTCAAACACACCTGTCTGAAAACTCCAGTAAGTAAGTCTTCTCTGGGTCTGCTTCTATCATTTGTTATTTCTCTTAGTTTCAAGTGCATCGTTTCTGTTTTATATCATGCTTTGTATTTTTAATTGAATGCCACATTGTGTATATAAACTTGGGGAAACTGTAACTTTGTTTTATTCATGAAAAAAAAACTGTATTTTTATTTTGGAAGGCAGATAGAATACTAGCAGATAATTTTAATCCTGTCACGGGTGTGGCCCTTCTGAGGTCACAACTGTAAGCCTTGTTTGTTGTTGTTTTTTTTTTTAAGCCTCTCATAACTTATGAAACTTAAACTGCAATCTCTGCTTCTACAGAACGAGGCAGATGCTAAAATATTTGCTCAGCTATTTGTCCTTCAACTTGATGCATTCTACTGGGTTTTTTGAGTCATATCCTGTATTTGAGTAACTTGAAAGTCAAGACTAGAAGAAAATTTACATGCAGATTTTGTTGTTTCTTCCTCTGTGCCTTTCTCCTTTCTGCAAGTTTTGCCTTTCAATTTCTGGCTGCCCTGACAGTCTGGATCTCCTGTTTATGTCTCGATCAAGAAAAACAGTTCCCATTGCACAGAACTCACTCATAGCATGGAAAACTAGAACGTGCCCCCAAAGAAAGCTGTGAAAATGTGGATCTCATTCTTTTAAGGTTGTACTCCTTTCAGTTTTTGCCATCTCTCATGGCTCTCCAGTGCCTTCAGATATTTTAAGTTGGATTTGTCCAGCTCTTAATTATTATTGGCAGAAGACTTCATTCCATATCAGCTACTCTGTCATGATGTGCACCAGACTGTAGTTCCTTGTCCATAAAAAGAGCTACCCAGTGACGCCTTGGACTTCCTTTTTTCCTTGAACATTTTGCTTTTATCTTTTTCCTAGGTTTCCAGCAGAAGATTTATTAAGTTTTATTTTTGTTTCATTTATCAATTATAAACCCAGGGAAAGACCTAAGCAGTGATATTGGTAATAAGAAGTCTGGACAATATGACAGTGTCTGGAAATGTTTTCATAGTTGTGAACATGTGTTATAAATTTAAAATATCTAGGATTTACCTCTCTTGCCACTCCTGTTCAACATAGTATTGTAAGTTCTGGCCAAAGCAATCAGGCAGGCGAATGAAATAAGGGACATCCAAATAGGAAAAAAGAAATTTAAACTATCCCTGTTTGCAGGCAACGTGATCGTATTTCTAGAAAACCCAATAGTCTCATCCCAAAAGCACCTTCAGCTGATAAACAACTTTGGCAAACTTTCAGGATACAAAATCAGTGTATAAAAATTACTAGCAATTATATACATCAGCAACAGCCAAGCTGAGAACCAAATCAGGAACACAATCCAATTCACAACTGCCACAAAAAAAATAAAATAAAATACCTACAAATACAGCTAACCAGGGAGGTGAAATATCTCTACAAGATGAATTACAAAACACTGCTCAAAGAAATTAAAGATGAAACACACAAATGGAAAAACATTCCATGCTAGGAAGAATCAAAATCATTAAAAACGGCTATACTGCCCAAAGGAATTTACAGATTCAATGCTATTCCTATCATACTACCAATAATATTCTTCATAGAACTAGAGAAAACTATTAAAATTCATATGGAACCAAAAAAGAGCCCAAATAGCCAAAGAAATGCTAAGCAAAAAGAACAAAGCTGGAGGCATCACATTACCCAACTTCAAACTATACTACAGGGCTACAGTAACCAAAACAGCATGGTACTCATACAAAAACAGACATACAGACTAATGGAACAGAATCTATTTCAAGCCCAGAAATAAGGCTGCACACATATGACCATCTGATCGCCAACATACAACCATTTGATCTCCAATGAAGCTGACAAAAACAAGCCATGGGGAAAGGACTTCCTATTCTATAAATGGTACTGGGACTGGCTAGCCATATGCGAAAGATTGAAACTGGACTCCTTCCTTACACCTTACAAAAATCTACTCAAGATGGACTAAAGACTTAAATGTAAAACCCAAAACTATAAAAGTCCTTGAAGACAACCTAGGCAATACCATTCGGGTCATAGAAACAGGAAAAAATTTTGTGACGAAGACACCAAAAGCCATTGCAACAAAAATAAAAATTGACAAATGGGACCTAATTAAACTAAAGAGCTTCTGCCTAGCAAAAGAAACTATCAACAGAGTAGACAGGCAACCTACAAAATGGGAGAAAATATTTGCAAACTATGCATCTGACAAAGGTCCAATATCCAACATCTATAAGGAATGTAAAAACATTTTCAAGAAAAAAACAAACAATCTTATTAAAAAGTGAGGAAAGGACATGAATAGACACTTTTCAAAAGAAGACTTACATGTAGCCAGCAAGCTTATGAAAAAAACTCAATATCACTGATCATTAGAAAAATGCAAATCAAAGCCACAATCGGATACCATCTCACACTCGTCAGAATGGCTATTATTAAAAAGTAAAAAAATAAATAAATAACATGCTGGCAAGGTTACAGAGAAAAGGTAACGCTTATGCACTCTTGGTGAGACTGTAATTTAGTTCATCTATTGTGGAAAACAGTGTGACAATTCCTCAGAGAGCTAAAAACAGAATTACCATTGGATCCAGCAACCCCATTACTAAATATAAACTCAAAGGACTATAAATCATTCTACCGTAAAGACACATGCATGCGAATGTTTATTGCAGCACTATTCACAATAGCAGAAACATGGAATCAACTTCAATACCCATCAAAGACAGATTGGTGAAAGAAAATGTGGTACATATACACCATGGAAAGAGGCGGAGAATGAAGTAAGGGACATCCAAATAGGAAAAAAGAAATTCAAACTATCCCTGTTTGCAGGCAACAGTGGTACATATAGAGCCATAAAAAAGAATGAAATCCTATCTTTTGCGGGAACACATATGGAACTGGAGGCCATTACCCTCAGCAAAACAATGCAGGAGAAGAAAATGAAATACCACATGTTCTCACTTACAAGTGGGAGCTACATGATGAGAACTCATGAACACAAAGAGGGGAAAAACAGACACTAGCCCCTACTTGAGGGAGGAGGGTGGAAGGAAGGAGAAGATAAAATAAAAATAACTATTGGGTACTAGGATTAGTGATTAAATAATCTGTACCATAAACCCCCATGACACAAGTTTACCTACATAACAAACCTGCACGTGTATCCCTGAACCTAAAATAAAAGTTAAAAAACAAGCATTTAAAAAAATAAATGTTTGAATTTAGGTCAGAGATGTCACTGTAAGTTTCACTTGTCTTCTATTTCCTGACAGTGCACCTGCTGCATTTCATGAGGTGCAAGTTGTTATAGTAGAGAGGAGGAAGTTGCATTAGTTATGGGCTTGTAGAATGTAGAGAGAGACTTAAGTAAAAAGTTTTACAGCGAAAAAATAAAACTGTCATTACACAAGAAGGCATAAGAAATATTCTGTGGAATCTCTAAAAAGATTAAAATTAATATGTGATTTTAGCAATGTCCTAAATTTAAGGTGGATATATTTAAAAATGAAAAATAAAATTTAATAAATAATACTCTTTACAATAGTACCTGAAGCATCAGTTATGTAGGAATAAATCTAATAAAAGATGTGCAAAACCTCTACACCCAGCCTGTTAAAAGATTTTTAAAAAATTAAAGACCTACATAAACAGAGAGATACATTGTACTCATGTAGTTGAAGACTCAAATTGTAAATTTGTCAATTTTACACAGTTTAATGACACTCACAAATAAAACTTTTAGCATCATTTTAAATAACATGATCAAGCTGATTCTGAAACTTGAATGAACATATGAAGAGGCAACTATAGTCAAGGAATCCTGAATAATAAAACTAGAGGATTTATACTACCAGTAATCGAGACCTATTCTAAACCATAGCAATTAAGACAAGGTGGTATCAGTGCAATGATAAACAAATAGACCAATAGAACAAATCAGAGTCCAAAAACAGACCTACAGTTACACTATTACCTGATTTATGACAAAGTGGCACTGTCCTACAATGTAAAAACATCATTTTTTGACAAAATCTTGCTGGATCAACTGTATAAATGTTTTAAAAAGTGTAGATTGACCCATACATCACACTTTACACAAAAATTATTCAAGATTTACTGCAAATCTAAATGTAACAGGTAAAATAATAAAGCTTTCTGAATAAACATAGGAAAACATTTGTATGACCTTGGTGTACACAACATTTTTAAAAACAAGACAAATAACCATGAAGGAGAAATATAAATGATAATGATAATAGCTCCTGTCAACAACTCACTACTAAGAGAGTGGAAAGACAACCGGCAGAGTTAGAGAAGTTGTTTGCAAAACATGTACCTATCAAGATAATCATATCCAGAATCCATAAAGAACTCTTGCAAATCAATACAGAAAATATAGACAACCCAATAGAAAAACGGGCAAAAGATTTGAACCAGCACTCCACAAAAGAGGATATCTAAATGGTCAATGAACATTTGAAAATATACTCAAAAGAACTACTCAGCATTCAAAGGGCATTGAGATTATACAACCCCGCAAAATAGTTTAAATGATTGTATATGAGTATGAAAATAGAAAGACAGAGAATATTGACAAAATACCAGTTAGAGCATTCACGCAGTGAGTGGGAGTGGAAATTGAAAAACCTACTTTGGAAAACTGCTTGTCAGTATCAGCTAAAGTAGAACATAGGTATGCCCATCACTTGGTTATTCCATACCTACATACATACTCAGGAGTAACATGCTCATATATCCTCCAAAAGAAATGTGCAACTATTAGATTAGTGCAAAAGTAATTGTGGTTTTTGCCATTATTTTTAATGTTATTACTTTTAATGGCAAAATCTGCAACACTTTTGCACCAACCACCTAATAATACATTCTTAATAATGCTAACTGCAATAGCACAAAACAAGAGGCTATCCAAATGGTCATTAAGAGAAGAATGGATAAATACATTTTGTTATAGTCACAGAGTTGACTAGGTTATAGCAATAACAAGGGAAAACTACAACTATGTTCATGTGGACGTTTGAGTAAATTTCACAAACATAATGTTCAAAAGAATACAAAATAGATACAGATGGTATATACTGTATAATTTCGTTTCTATAAATATCAAAAGCAAGGAAAACCAATCTATGTTGTTAGAAGATAAGATGTTTTACTTCCCTTTTAAATTTACATGAATAAGGAATTATTTTATTCATAATATTTTCAACTTGCTTTTGTTTCTCAACACTAGATGTTAGAAATTCATCTATGCTAAAATAAGTTGATTTAGTGTATTTATTTTAACAATTGTGTAGTAGTTAAAATATATCCCCAATTTGTTTATCCACTACCAATGAATAAACATTTTGATGGTATTTTAAAGTAAAAAAAAAAAAAAAGATGTTTTACTTCCCAAAACTGATAAATACAGAAAGGTATCTGGGTGCTGGTTACATAGGCATACACATACACATATTTTAAAATTCATTGAACATTTGTGATTTGAGCACTTCTCTAGATTTTGTCATACTTCAATTAAAAACTAAAGCAAAAAATTAAATCCATTAAAAGCAAAAACAGGAAGAAAAAGCCTTTGGAAACCTTGTAGATATCTTGATGTCCAATAATGCTCCTGTATCCCATATCCTGCACCTATGATGGAATCTTTATTCTGAAGCCATTGGAATTAACTGAAGAAAGAAGGAACCATTCTTGGCATATTGTGCTCCTGAAACACAGCTGGCCATGGAAAATAGCTTTGGAGGCAGAGCTCTGAAAGTCAAAATAGGAAAGTTAACAAAGCTCCCAGGAAGAGCCATCATCCAGGATAGGCTGTATTCCCAAAGACCCTTTGGTGAGTACAATTAACGGATGTCTTCTCAGAGAGTTCATGGAGGATTAATGGAGGTGGTCACACCTGAAATAGCGAGATACATTTGATCAAACCAATTCAGTAACATTACTCTAATGGAAAAGATGTCTCCAAAAGGATGAATCATTTTTAAGAGGTAAGTTAGCCTTGGGAGCTTTTTTATATTTAAACATAACTATATTGGTGTCTAATATTTTAGAAATGTACTTATTCAGAAGGGAGAATACATAACTATTATAATTCGGACCTTTCCTACTTGATGGTGATGATAATGTTGGAATTACAATCGCTAAATCTTTTTGAGTATTTACTAAGTATCAGGCACAATGGTAAGTGATTTGTACACATCTCTCACTTAAAATTTCAACAACACTAAAGCTACTACTACTTTTTTCACTGAGAAGAAAACTAAAGTTTAGAGTTTCCCTGATGTCACTCATCTCAGTAGAGCAGACACTCTACCCAAGACTAAATTCCAAAGGTGATGCTCTTTACTACCACTTTGAAAATGGAGAAATACTTGGTTTTCAGAGTATTTATCTGCACATTAATGTGCTCAAGTGTCACAAGGAAGCAGCTACTTAAATGAAGCAGCTATTCTCAATCAAGTTACAAAGATGAGCCTCAAAGATAAATCATAGAGTTCAGACAATGTGCCTGATAATATTCTAAATAAGTTTGTTGTCATTCTTTAAAAAGTGGGTGCTAATCACTGAAAATTTTTAAATTTTTCGTATCGAGTCTATTCTCAAACACCACATTTCTCCAACTTGTGGTATGTCATCTTCTACACGTGAAGAATATTTGTCTTAAACATACAAAAATCAGCATTGAAAGGCATTTAACCCAGAGTAGAGTTTAACACTTATCTGTAACTAAAGTACTGGAGAATTAATAGTTCTGATAGTTTATATTTTTTTAATTTTGCAAATCTGTATCACCCGTGTCTGCCGATTTTATCTCCAACATTTAGCCAGCCAATTCATTAGAATTAAATTTGTCAAGCCTCTGGGAGTATTAGAAAATCTGTTTCTGAGGCTCTAGAAGATTTTGGCTTTGTCTACATGAGACCAACTACTTTAGTCTGCTCAAGCTGCTATAGCAAAATACATTGACTGAGTGGCTTAAACAACAGAAACTTATTTTCTCACAGTTCTAGAGGCTGGGAAGCCCAAGACAAAGTTCCAGCCAATTTTATTTCTAGTGACGGTTCTAGTCCTGGCTTGTAGATCCTCGAGGTAAGTTCACATAGCCTTTCCTCGGTGCAGGAAGTTGCGGGGGAGTAGGACTCTCTGGTGTCTCTTCTTATAAAGGTCACTAATCCCATCATGAGGACCTCCTCATAACCTCATTTAACATAACTATCTCCCTAAGGCCCCACCTCCAAATACCAGTATATTGGGAATTAGAGCTTCAACTATGAATCTGGGGGAAGCACAGACATTCAGTTCATAACACCAACCAATCAAAGTTTTGAAACTCAGACCATCTCTGTTAATTCTGTCTCTTCCCCATCTCTGTCCCTGTAACATGTAACTCACATGAGTGCACGCACAAACACAACTATTTGAACTTAATTTTTCCTAAGGTGACCTTTGTATTTCTCATTAAAAAAAAAAAAAAAAAAAAAAAAGGAGGCATGATGCTGTCTGCGGAAAGTGTTTACACAGATGTCTCTCTAGAAACCTTGGCATTGGGATGTAAGGACGTGATACAGGTTTGGATCACTTCCGCAAAATGGAGCTGAGTAAAATCCCATGAAGTTGGGCTTTTACATCATTTCCCAAGGCCAACAAATCTTTTCTGTTACCTCCTCTCTACCGCCTCCATCCACAATGAAACTATAGGAAGTAAGAAAGTTAACTAGCAATTCCTAAGCAAAATGCCTCATTAACCGTTTGCATTGTCCAATATCTTATCTGTATATTAAAAATTAGACTAATATGTGGGGGAAAATCATTAAGTATATTTTTATTTTTAACTGTGCTTCACAATAATTTATGACCTTTTAATTATCTTTCTATTATAATTTCTATATTTTCATTATCTCTGATGACCATTTATTATTATTCTTATTATTATTTAAATGTATTATGCTCAGAGAATATGATGTGTTGAGATTTCCATTAGGGCTTGGTACATAGTAATTTTTTCAGCAAACTTTTTTTTTAAGTATAACAAGCATGCATAAAAGCCACAAATTATAATACAAATATCAATGAATTTTTGCAACCAGCACCCTAGTCAAGATATGGAATAGTAACCTCCTTGGCCCCCTTTAATCATTACCTGCCCTCAGAAATAACTGCTATTCTAACTTACACCATTTTATTGGTTTTGCCTTTTCCTAAACTGAATATACATGGACTAACTCAGTATGCACTCTTTTAGTGGCTGCTTTCACTCAACATTGCTTCTGGGATTCCATCCCATGGTTCTGTGAATCAGTAGTTCATTCATTCTTACTGCTGTTTGGTATTCCATTATAAAGAGAGAGAATGTGATTTGCTTTTGTGTGTATCTTATGTGCACTTGAGAACAGTACATGTTCCTTCTTATTAAATATACTTTACTTTTAAAACTTTTTTTTTTAATAGAAATAGGGTATTACTATGTTGCTCAGGCTGGTCTGTTCTGAACTGTTGGGCTCACGTGATCCTCATGCCTAAGCCTCCCAAAGTGCTGGAATTATGGGAATGGGTCAATGTGCCCGGCCCATTATGTGCACTTTAGATGAAACTTGAACATATATTAGAACAGGCTATTATTAGGTATATACAAGTTTATGACTTTTATGGCTTCCTGTCAAATTGTTCTTTTATAATTAATTAGTATCTCACTTTACCTCTGTTAAGGTGTTTTGTTTTTAGTGGTATTTTCTCCATATAGGTATTGCTATACTAATTTATCTTTTAGGTTGGTACTTTTACGCTCCATATTTTTAAATATATTTCCTTAATTTTAATATTCCTGTGTAGTTTCAAGTGTGTCTATCATATATGTGACAGAATTTTATTAGATATGATTATATCTGCCTTTTAGTTGTGTGATTTCATATGCTGATATATACTGAGATACTGATATATTTGGAATTATTTTCATCATGTAATTTTGGTTTCTGTTTATTAGCCTTTTTATACAGTATTTTCCAACTTCTGTTGGATTCAGTGTCTACACTCTCTTTTCTTTTTGGCATGTATTTTTTTGTTTTAAATTATTTTTAATTGACGAAAAGATGTATATTTATTGTGTACAATATGTTGACTTGAAATATGTATACATGGTGAAATGGCTAAATTAGCACACACATTACCTCACATGCTTTTCCTTTTTGTGATGATAACAATTAAAATCTACTCTCATGGCAATTTTCAAGAATAGAATGCATTATTATTAACTACAGTCACCATGTTGTACAATGGATCTCATGAATTTATTCCTTTCATCTAATTAAAATTTTGAATCCTTTGGCCAGCATATCCCTAACACTCCCCTCAGTGGTTTCTGCTGAGAAATCCACTGTTTATCTAATGGAGATTCTCATATGTGTGACTTGATGCTTTTCTCTTACTACTTTGTTTGGAAAGGATCTTTTTGCATTAAATCTGTTTGGACTTCTTTGAGCTTGCTGGACTTGGATACCCATCTCTCTTTCAAGACTTAAGAAGTTTTCTGCTACTATTTTATTTAAAAAAATGGTCACCTTGTAACCAAGCTTTGGAGGCCGAGGCGGGCGGATCACGGTCAGAGGAGCAACCACAATGAAACCCCTACCTATAAAAAAAAAAAAAAAAAAAAAAAAAAGTTTTCCTCACCTTTCTCCCTCTTCTGGAATGCTCATGATACCAATATTTGTTCACTTAATAGTGTCTCATAAGTCCTGTGGGCTTTCTTCATTCTTTTTCATTCTTTTTTTATTCATCTGTCTATGTGATTTCAAAAGACTTTTCTTCAAGTTCAGAAACCTTTTCTTCTGCTTTGTCTAGTCTGTTGTTGAATTTCTCATTCAAATTATAAATTGTTTTTCTGATTTCATTGAATTGATTGTGTTCATTCTCTTGTATCTCACTGAGTTTTATTAAGTTTATTGTTTTGAATTCCTTTTCTGACATTTCATGTATTTCCTTATGACTGGGGTCTATTATTGTTTTCCTTTGGAGGTTACACATTTCCTTGCTTTTTCATGGTTGATATGTTCTTATGTTGATTTCTATGCATCTGGTGGTATAGTCAACTCTTCCAATTTTATGGAGTAGGTTTTATAGGAAAAGAATTATTCATGTAAATGGGTCTTAGGGTGTCACTTCAGTGAACTGCATTGGCATTGGTTCTAGGTGGATGCAGTGATGTGGTCTTCATGTAATATCTTCTGCTGTAATCCATTCAACTGATGGCATTTACATGTTTCTCAGTGGCCTAGATTGAGAGAATTTATGGCTGGTGGTGCATCTTTGCCAGGAGCAAGCTGGCTGGGCTGTTTCTCAGATTAGGGGTATGTGCAAACACACAGTGCATTGGCCAACTCAGGGTCTGGATCACTAGGGTTGGGACCACGGAGCTGTAACTCTGGCCAGGAACACAGGCACATCGTTGCTCAGCTGACCTGAAGGCATGCTTGCCAGGTGCAGCTTACAGGGAAGTTCTCAGGCCTGGGATGCATGTACAAGGCTGCTCAATTGGCCTGGGGGTATATTTGCAAGAAGCAGCCCACAGGGGTGTTTGTCAGTCCCAGAGTGTAGTCACACACTTCTTAGCTGGCCTGGTGTGTGTGTGTTGGGGGTGGTTGACAGGGCATTTCCTCCAGTTCAGGACACAGGCACACAGCTATTCAACCAGCCTGGGGACATGTCTGCTGGGGTTAGCCAATGGGATGAGCCAATTCCTCAGGTCCAGGACATAGATGCATGGCTGCTTGCCTATCCTGGGGATGTTTCTGTCAAGGGTGGCTCACACTGTTTTTTGTAGGCCCAGAATATGGACACAGGGCTGCTCAGCTGGCCTGGGAACGTGTCTTCTAGGGGCATCCCACAGAGTTGCTTATCAAGTCTGAGACATAGATTCAAGGCTGCTCACCGGCTCAAAGACATGCCTGCCAAGGGTGGCCCATGGGGCTCTTTCTCAGGTCTGGGGTGTGGGCTTTTAGCTCTTGGATGATCCTAGAAACATGCCCTCTTGGGGTGGCCTGCAGGACTGTTTCTCAAGCCCATATTGGAAGTGCAGGTCCATTGGGAAGTCCAGGGGCATGTCTTCAGGGGCTGGGGGCACTGCAGGGCTGTTTTTTAGGTCCTGTGAGTGAGCACATAGCCATTCCACTGAACTGAGGCTATGTCAGATACTCAGGGACTCAGGGGTCTCTCCTGCTTGAGGGAGGGCATGCAATGGTTTGGTCAGCTCAAGGGTAGGTTTGCTGTGGGTAGGACTGGCAGATTGTTCCTCTGGCTGGAAGTGCAGTGGCAGGGGCTGATTTCCCTGCTGTTCAAAACCACGTCACAGCCAGCACCGGGCCTAAGCTCCATAGTTGGGGTTGTGGTGTTCAGCCACCTCTGTGGGCTTGGCATAATGAAGTTGAAGCTCCAGTGCTAGAGAGGTGCAGTGGCTACTGGCTCCCAGAGCAGGGCACTCCAGAAGCAGTTCTGGTCTCAAGATGGTACTACGTTTTAGCAGCTTGGCTCACAAAGAGTGTGTGGGGAGTGGAAAGTACACACTTTGTGCTCCTAATCTGGGGCAGGGCAGCTATGTGAATTCCCAGCAGCCCTCCAAACTGGGCCCAAGGCTGTGAGGACCATGGAATTCTCCTGTAGTAAGAACTGTATATGTGTTTGTGGTGGCAATGAGGACTGTGGGGATCTTCTGCTTACCTTTTTCCCACATTAGGAAGTCCCTCTTGTCTCTGGGCTGATCTGATCTTGGTGAGGAGACACGGCTACAGAACCCGGGTGTCTTCATGCTACTCTCCTGGACTTCTAATCACCACATGTGCATCTACACTCCCCCATTGCACTCTAGCACTCTCTGTTTGACAGTCCAGTCAAATCTTAGCTGCGTATTCACTGCTTTGGTCCTTTCTTGCAGGGGACACAAGCACCAGCTAGTCTAGTCAGCCATCTTGCTGATGTCACTCCTGTCTTTATGGTTTTCATTTGCATTTATTTGATGATTAGTGATGTTGAGAATTTTTTCATATACCTTCTGGCCATTTCCTTTCCTTTCAGAAATGTATTTTCAGATCCTTTGCAATGGCTTTCAAATCTCCTCCTTTGGAAAAGAGTTTCATAAACTCTCTTCTCCCTTAACTTCTTCAGTTTCTTGTTTCTCTTGCCACACTATCAACTCCTCCTCCCTCCTTCTGTCATTTCTTAATTAGATTATTTGTTTCCTTGCTATTCAACTGTTTGAGTTCCTTATATATTTCGAGTACCAACCCCTCGATTGGGGTTGGTTAGATGTATGGTTTACAAATATTTTCTTCCATTCTGTAGGTGGTTTCTTCACTCTGTTGATTGTTTCCATGGCTATACAGAAGCTTTTCAGTTTGACATAATCTCATTTGTCTATTTTGCTTTTGTTGCTCATGTTTACATGTTCATATCCAAAAAATCATTGCCTAGACCAATGTCATGGAGCTTTTCTCTTATGTTTTCTTTGAATAGTTTTACAGTTTCAGGTCTTACATTTAAGTTTTAATCCATTTTGAGTTGATTTTTGTATATGGTGTGAGATAAGGATCTAACTTCATTTTTCTGCTTTTGGATATCCAGTTTTCCCAACACTATTTATTGAACAGACTATCCTTTCCACTATATGTTCTCGGCACCATTGTTGGAAATCAGCTGACCATAAATGTGGACTTTTTTTTAGGCCTCTCTATTCTATTCCATTGGTTTATATGTCTGTTTTTATGCCAGTACCAAACTGTTTTGATTACTACACCTTTGTAATAGATTTTGAAGTCAGGTAGTATGGTGCCTCTGGCTTTGTTCTTTTTGTTTGAGATTGCTTTGGTTATCTGGAGTCTGTTGTAATTCTATACAAATTTTAGGGGTTTTTTTTTGTATTTCTGTGAGAAATGTAATCAGAATTTTGATAAGGATTGCATTAAATCCATAGTTTGCTTTGGGTAGTATAGAAATTTTTAACAATTTTGATTCTTTTAATCCATTAACATGTGATATCTTTTTATTTGTGTTATCTTTCATTTCTTTTATCAATATTTTACAGTTTTTAGTGTACAGGCCTTTCACCTCCTTGGTTAAAGTGTATCCTAAGTATTTTATTTCTTTGTAGCTATTGTAAGTGGGATTTAAAAATTTTTTAGATAGTTTGTTGTTAGTGTATAGAGCTGCTACTGATTTTTGTATGTTGATTTTATAACTTGCAGCTTTATTGAATTCATACATTAGCTCTAACACGATTTTTGCAGAGCTTTGGGAATTTTTATATACAAGGTCATATTGTCCGCAAACAAGGACAGTTTAACTTCTTCCTTTCCAGTTTGGATGCCTTTTATTTCTTTTCTTACCTAATTGCCCTGGCTAGAGTTTAAATCTTTTTTCTTGCTTGGGTGCTATAGATTAAATTTTTATTATTTCATACTTTGCATTTTTTAACATGTATGCTTCTATTATTCAAGGTCCCAGATAGCTCACTCATAATTCAGCTATTTGAAAAGATGTTAATAAAAGTATGTAGGTAGGCAACAACATGGGCATAAACCATACAGGATAGTGCTGAAACTTAGGAGAAGGTACAGCAGGGTTATTACCTCCCTCTAGGCCTGGAAGGGCAGAGGAAGAAAGGGTACTGGAACTGAACAAACTTGGAGACAGAAGACGCTGTGTACCCTAACCTCACTCTCCTGCCTCCCTTTAATCTTCTGAGGAAGGCTCCATTGGCACATCACTGAGAAGCCAGAAGGGAAAAGTCGGATCTAGAGAGGCAAATTGAAGATACCCAGCACAATCTTTGACTTGAAGTTTTTCTAACAAAATTTATGATTGTTTGGTATTTCTCTCCTTATTGCAACAAAAATTTCAACACGGTTTAATGACTCATTGGAAACTGCCCACCCCTTCCTAGTATTGTAACTGTTTTTAAGAGTTTTGGTTGTAGCTGAACAAAAACTTGTAGTTATTTGAGTGGTCAATAATTACTTGCTGATACACTTTATCAGTTTCTGTGTTCAACATTGTTTTCTGTATCTCACATCTCTCCTCTGGGGTCACTTTTAATCTTGCTGAAATAGTCTCTAACAATTCTTTTAGCGAATGACAATGATTGGAAAATGCTCTTAGTATTTCCTTTGTCTGACTCTTGAATGATAGTTTGGCTAGTTATAAAATTTTAGGTTGACACTTTTTTCTCTAGGCAATTTGAGACTATTATTCCAGTGTTTTCTAGCCCGTCTTGTCCCTGATGAGATGTCTGCTCACTCACAGTCTGTCTTTCCCTTGCAAGTAATCTGATTTTACTCTCTGGTAACTCTTAAGCTTTTCCCCTTTCTCTTTGATGATCTGCAGCTTCACTATGGTGTGCTTATGAGTGGATTTATCTTTATTGAGCCTACAGTCTATTCAGTGGGTACTCTTCTTCAATTCCAAGATTCTCAGATATTATCTCTTCAGATATTTGTTCTTAGCCATTCTCTCCATTCTCTGTTATTGGAAATTCTAAATCAGAAATATTGATTCTGTTTTACTTTGTCTTTGTTTTCTAATTTTTTTTGCTTATGTTTTATGTAAGCTGTTCTTTTGCTTCCCCAAAGTCTTGGTCACATTGTCCCATCAAGTAAGGTAATATGGAGTGAATTCATATTCTGATTATTGAGTTCATTAGTAGTCTTTCTTAGCATTCAATTTAAATGGGTGTTCGAATTTTGGTTTTAAGAAAGTAAGAGGAAAGATTTTTTGTTTACCCTTCTTTGTTTGTTCTCTCTATTCCTTGTTTTCTCCCACCCTGTCTCATGGTTGCCTCCCTCTAGCATCCTCTAGGACCATAGTCTAAAATAGAAGGCATGGAATTGCTGGTGCTCACAATATGCAGTGACACTCAGGATTAAATTAAGTCCCCAAGGCAATACCTAGCCATGAGGACTTGCCTTTATCTTCCTCTTCTTCCTAGGCTCATAAATGCCCAAGTCTCAGTAGCAAGCACAATTGTGTTTCAGAGTCCTTTGACAAAACAAGGAGTTTCATTCCACCTCCCGGCCTCCAGGCCCTGCTACCCCTCAAGAACCAAACTCCCAGATGCCTCTGCCAATGAATCTCGCTGCGGCTTCAGCCTCCATCTCTCTGGGGAGTTTCTATTCTACTTCTGGTCTGTGAAAAAAAAAATTTTTTTTTGATTGAGACAGTCTTGCCCTGTCACTCAGGCTGGAGTGCAGTGGTGTGATCTCAGCTCACTGCAACCTCTGCCTCCCAGGTTCAAGTGATCCTCTCACCTCAACCTCCTGAGTAGCTGGGACTACAGGCATGAGCCACCATGCCTGGCTAATTTTTGTATTTTCAGTAGAGATGAGGTTTCACCATGTTGACCAGGCTCATCTTGAACTCCTGAGCTGAAGTGATCCATGCACATTGGCCTCCCAAAGTTCTGGGATTATAGGTGTGAGCCACCATTCTATGTCTTGGTCTGTGAAAATTTCAATATTAAATATTTACCTTGGCTGTGTAATTTTTGGTTTCTGGTTTTTATATTGCATCCATCACTATAATGTTATTGGGACAAAAAGAATAATTTAAGATGTTATTTACTGTGCCATATTTATTAACCATCTAAACTCTACCATCTTAATTTCACCCACCTTTAATCATAAGTGTTTGTCAATAAAGATTAAGTGGAAGAAGCATCAAGGGATGTGCATCTATTTTTTCTGACTAATATGAAAAATATAAGCTCTAACATCTCTACTGACCACTTAGTAATTGCTATAACTTAATAAACTCCTTTTTCTGAAACTCTAGCATCCGTATATTGGCCAGCTGAAGAATAGCCATTTCCACTGAGTGGTTTCACATTAACTGATTTTTTTTTAATTCAAGACATTTTTGGTTGTATTTGATAGAAACACAACTCTGTTGACTCCATTAAGTCTGAGAAGAGCAAAAATTTCACTGATTCTCAAAGCTGAAGGGAAAAGAGTTTTCTGCCTTTTATCTCCATTCCTCTCAATGTGTCAACTTTGTTCTATCAGAGCAGCTTCATTCACAAGAGTGGGAAAAATGGCTGCTGGAAACTGCTATGTCTTCTATCTTACAGCTTTACCAATAGAGATAAACTCAAGACTTGTTCTCTAGACCCAAATTTAGGGATTCTAGCTTTGCTTGATTCATCTTAGGTCAGTTGAGTTGGCCATCCCTGAGCCAACTAAAAGTAGTCTTGGATGTCGGATGTCTAATAACATGGCGACACTCATTCAAACCACACGGATAAAATAGGGAGGGGGTTAAAGAAAGAAGCGAGTACTAGTTTTGGCAGGCAAAAGAATAGCTTTCCATCATGGCTTTCAAATAAACATTAAAGTAAATTCAGTGGAAACAAAGATTATATCAGTCAATGTTTGATTCAGGAAAGAGAAATCACTCTGAGTGAATTAAGAATTTAATATACTTTGGCAGGCCAAGGTGGGTGGATCACGAGGTCAGATCGAGATCATCCCAACTAACACAGTGAAACCCCGTCTCTACTAAAAATACACACAAAAAAATTAGCCAGGCGTGGTGGTGGGCACCTGTAGTCCCAGCTACTCGGGAGGCTGAGGCAGAAGAATGGCGTGAACCTAGGAGGTGGAGCTTGCAGTGAGCTGAGATCCTGTCACTGCACTCCAGCCTGGGCAACAGAGTGAGACTCCATCTCAAAAAATAATAATAATAATAATTTAATATATGCAATGAGAAGCTTACAAAGTCATGAAACAGATGGAGTAACTGACATCAATGGAGCTGGCATTGAACTACTGACTTCAGGGACAAATACGACAATGAATTATATAAGTGCTAGGCAATCTAGACTAAAAATTTAGACTATGATTGCATGATAACTCTCTAGGTAATGCACAAATTAATAAAGTATTATCAGAAACTCTATTTTCTTTCAAAAAATTAAGAAGAAACAAATGCAGCTAGGGAGTTACTCAGATAAAAATTATATTGAGTAATGTCTGGAATATTATCAATGACCTCTTGAATATTCAGAGTTATGTTTTGCATGTTCATTTGATTTGTGCGATGTATAATCCTGTTCTCTCAAAATAAGATCAACCATTTCCATTTTTTAATTTGCATCTTGTGTTTTTGGTGAATTACTTGCATCTTGCCTCTTTATCTTTGTATTTAAAATTAATTTATTACAGGATACTTGCAAGAATATAGAACAATAAAATTTTGCATAAAATCAACAAAGACTCAGTTGGATCAACCTAAGCTTCAAATTTGAGTTTTTAGAAAGCAAGGGGAAAACAAAAACATGACAAATTAGAAAAATTTTGTTATAATAAATAATAATGCACAGGCGATCATTAAGGAAACCAAATATAGTCATTACCTGGACAACACAATGAGTGCCTCCAAGAGAACTTGGAAATACAGATAATAAAAGTTTACTTCAGCTAACAGTAACAGAAGACTAGATAAGTCATTCCACCAGTCCAGCTAAAGGTATCTTCCTTTTTTTAGACATTAAACAGATTTTTTAATTGACAAAGAAAAATGGTATATATTTATCATGTACAACACGTTGTTTTGAAATATGTATACTTTGTAGAATCAACTTCCGTTTAATAAATAACAAAATGTAAAGAATTGCTAGGTCAAAAGTATTGAAAAGAATCAAGAGACTTTAGCTGTTTGTATGGCACCTCTTTCTCTAGAAGCATTTGTCATAAAAAAGTAGCTATTCATGGACTGAGCCACAATTGTGACAACATCCCAGAGCTGTAGGGTAATGTCAGAGAGTCCCCAGCCAGCCAAGGGTTGTGTCTAAGTCAGCATGACTGAACCAAGTTGAAATCAACTGGATGGGCAGATATCTCAAGTCTTGGAACTGATTAAAGGAATCCTTGTTTCTAGTGCCCCCAAAAAAGGAAAAAAACAAAAACAAACAAACAAAAAAAA
This sequence comes from Hylobates moloch, assembly GCF_009828535.3. Taxonomy (NCBI): domain Eukaryota; kingdom Metazoa; phylum Chordata; class Mammalia; order Primates; family Hylobatidae; genus Hylobates; species Hylobates moloch. The sequence continues at coordinate 163,286,116 of NW_026652279.1, forward strand.
AACCACCTTTCCAGAGGAAGATAATGTTATCTTTTCCCTCAAAATATTTTTCAGATAACTTCATCACTTGTGTCTTCAGTCAGTAACATACTATGAGAGACTACTGGAATATTTTCAGTAATTATAGCAGAATGGGCTGGGGAGGAGTATGGAGAAGCATACACCAGCTTCAAAGTCTTCCTCTTGGACGTGAAACACATCACTTCCACCCACACTACATTGCCTAAGGTAAATCTCATAACCGCACTTGAGCTTGATAGAGTTAGGAAATGCAATTTCTCGAATAAAGTAGAAACCCAGAAACGGGTAAGCAGTCATGCAATTTTTCAGGGCCTGCCAAATATTTATTTTCCTCTTCTTTCTCAGTGCAAATCACACTCAACTTCTCCCCAAAGGACATATCCAAAATTTCCACCCAATCACTACTCTCAAAGTTCAGGATCTCCAAGTGATGCACAACAGCCTCTACATTTGGTCTAGACCTGACTTTTGATCTGGAGATTTGATAACTAGAGACAAGGTATCTGCCCTTTACACTCCAAAAAGGCAATGGGAAGGGATAACACCTGTACACTATCTTCTCCTGAAAGAGCAGAAATAGAAGTCACTAGAAAATAACAGTTCCAAAGCTGTGCAGAGCATATGTGCTGAGGGGCTCGTATTCAGGGTGAGATGTGCTCTCCTCTCTGGCATGACCTTCCCAGCCCATTGTTCTCTGTGCGCCTTTGCTCAGCTCTCTGAGGGGTCCTCCTTTTGTCCATTATCGTCCTTAACCACACCTTGAGAGAGCATTGAAGAAAATGCCTTCCTTGAGAGTTGAGCAGCTTTCTTAGCCAGCTTCCTCCTAGTAGAAGTATGGGTGCCTATGTGGCTTTTTAAGTACCAGCTACAGCCTCTTTTAGTCCAAGTGATGGCCCTTTGCACAACCAAATTCTCTCAAAAATCTAGATAGTCTATTACCTATTTTATTCCAGACAATTTTCTTGTTCCATGTCCCACACCTAACATACATGCATGTATATTGTGTTTATGAGGCAGAGATAGGAGAGTTACATGTTTAGTCTATTTTTCTTTAGCCATTTTATCCAACTAAAAGAATTTACTGGGAAGACCTTAATCTCTTCAGAAATTTTAACAATGAATATGACAACCGTGCTCTTATTTTATCCTCATCTCAATGCTAAGTTTTAATTAGCCTCCACATTTATTTGTATTTCATTTATTTAAAGCTCCCCCCTTTTTTCTTAGTCTAGCTGAGGGTTTCTCTATTTTTTCAAAAAACCAACCCTTATTTTTGTTGAGTTTTTTCTATAGTTTTTCTAGTAGAAATAATTCTGCCTGATCTTTATTATTTCTTTCCTTCTGCTAACTTTGGATTTAGTCTGTTCTTCTTTTCCTAGTTCCTTGAGATGTAAAGTTAGGTTGTATTCCAAAAATTCCTCTAGGTTTCTGTGTCAGTGGATGATGGAGCAAAAAAAAAAAAAAAAATCCTCAGTTTTATCTTTTAATAATTAGGTTTGAGACACAGTTCTCTTTTCAATCCTACAAGTACTTGAATTTACGTCACCGCTATTCTTTTCCATTCTTGCTTGCAAATTAGTCAGTTTTGTTCTGATTTTGTCTCTTTTAAGATCTCTGTACCCACTTCACAGATGAAGAAAAATAACTATCCAGGCCGGGCACGGTGGTTCATGCCTGTAATCCCAGCACTTTGGGAGGTCAAGGTGGGCAGATCACTTGAGGCCAGGAGTTGGAGACTGGCCTAGCCAACATGGGGAGACCCCTGTCTCTGCTAAATATAAAAATAAATTAGATGGGCGAGGTGACGGGCACCTATAATCCCAGCTACTCGGAAGGCTGAGGCATGAGAATTGCTTGAACCCAGACGGCGGAAGTTGCAGTGAGCCGAGATTGCACCACTCGATTCCAGCCTGGGCGACAGAGTGAGACTCCATCTCAAAAAAAAAAAAAAAAAAAAGGCCAGGCCCAGTGGCTCACCCCTTTAATCTCAGCACTTTGGGAGGCCGAGGCAAGTGGATCACCTGAGGTCAGGAGTTTGAGACCAGCCTGGCTAACATGGTGAAACCCCATCTCTACTAAAAATACAAAAATTATCCAGGTGTGGTGATGCATGCCTGTAATCCCAGCTACTCGGGAGGCTGAGGCAGGAGAATCGCTTGAACCCCGGAGGCAGAGGCTGCAGTGAGCTGAGATCACATCAGTGCACTTCAGCCCTCCAGCCTGGGTGATAGAATGAGACCCTGATTCAAAAAAAAAAGAAAATGTGGCACATATACACCATGGAATACTATGCAGCCATAAAAAATGATGAGTTCGTGTCCTTTGTAGGGACATGGATGAAACTGGAAAACATCATTCTCAGTAAACTATCGCAAGGACAAAAAACCAAACACTGCATGTTCTCACTCATAGGTGGGAATTGAACAATGAGAACTCATGGACACAGGAAGGGGACAATTCAATTGGGGTAACGGTTGGGGGGGGGGGGGGGGGGGGGCGGGGACAGCATTAGGAGATATACCTAATGCTAAATGACGAGCTAATGGGTGCAGGAAATCAACATGGCACATGGATACATATGTAACAAACCTGCACATTGTGCACATGTACCCTAAAACCTAAAGTATAATAAAAAAAAAAAAAAAAGAAAGAAAAAGAACTCTCCAACCACTCCAGAAGGCCCCCAGAATGTCCAGGACCAACCACAGCTCTCTCCCTCCATGAGGAATTACTCTCACAGCTTTTAGAGGACTCACTTCCTTACATTATTTCTGTATTGTTTTGTTATCCTAATTTACATCCCTAGATACTGTAGTTTAGCCTTCTCATTTCTTAAAATTGATACTATAGCAGGACGAGCCGCAGACAAAACCTCTCAGACACCAAGTTGTAGAAGGAAGGGCTTTATTCATCTGGGACCATTGGCAAGCTACTGCCTTAAAATCCGAGCTCCCTGAATGCAAAATTTCTGTCCCTTTTAAGGGCTCACAACACTGAAGATTTCACAGGAAAAGGTCGTGATTGATTTGAGCAAGCAGGCGGTACGTGACAGGGGCTGCATGCCCCGGTGGTCAGAGAGAACCAGAACAGGGCAGGGAGTTTCACAGTGTTCTTCTATACAATGTCTGGAATCTATGAATAACACCGGTTTCTAAGTTATAAGTTGATTTTTAACTACTGGGTTTAGGCCAGGCACGCTCAGGCCTGGTTTCTGGCCTGGCGCCGGGCTGCCTGTCTTTGGTTTTACTTCCTTGTTGTTTTTTCTTAAAACAGGTACTGAGTATAAAACAATATAAAACAATATGAGAGGGTCTCTCTCTTCC